>NC_081423.1:3763315-4063315 GCF_949786415.1 Peromyscus eremicus | reverse complement strand
TCCCAACTGTCTTAAGTGGAGCCCTGCACCGACTCATGACTATCAGGCACACGGCAAGCTGCACATAAAGCAAGAGAACATGCTGGGCAGCGGTGGCGAATGCCTTTAATCCCAGCACTTGGGAGGCAGAGCCAGGTGGAGGGAGCTCTGTGAGTTCAGAGAAACCCTGTTCCGAAAAACAAAAACAAACAAACAAACAAACGAAAGAACATGAAGTTAGAACAGCAGCAGAGCAGAGAATGCCAAGCCAAGTCAACCACAGAACGGCTCTCAGCGACACCGGAAGGACCCTGTCATTATGTGCCAGTGGTCACAAACAGCTGATCCTAGGGTGCAGCTGGTGAGCTGGCCGTGTTACTGTCATCAGAGACACCCCACTGCCACATACACACCCCTCCCCCAAAGCTCCCCAGGCCTACCCTGTCCATTTTAGAAAAGCTTACGTAACAGACCCCACCCGCTCTACTCACACCTACATTCACTCACCCAGCAAGGCACACATGGAGACACTCAGCCAGACACATCTATGACTGTCTTAGGTCGAGGCCTGTGGAAGGCTGAGTCCCCAGCCAGTACCTCCCATTTGGCCTGGGATGAGCATTCTTCCTACTGCTTTAATTTCAGGCACGAACACAAAATGCAAATTACAGCTTAGGAAAGCATTCTCAAGTTCCCCCACCCCCACGGTCTTGCTATGTGCCCTCTTCTGCATTCTAGAATCTTTCAAAGCAGCCAGGAGTGGTGATGCGTCTCATCCCAGCACTGGGTTGTGGGAGGGGGTGAGGTCCCAGCACTGGGGTTGTGGTTGCATGCTCTGGGTGGGGTGAGGTGGGGGGGTGTCTTAGATCCTAGCACTGGGTTGTGGGAGGGGGTGAGGTGAAAAGCTCCTCCCAGAGCTTCCCTGCTTGCCTGAATTGTGTACCACAACCCAGTTCAAAAACAAAACAAAACAGAAAAACCAATAAATAGCCAAACCAAAGTGTCAGACATCACAGTGTTACTGAAATTCCTTCCAGTTAGGACATAAGCAAGGTCTACCTCTCCTCCCAAGATGACAAGTCAAGGCAGGATTCCAACAAAGTTCACTGAGGACATAATGAGCTTCCTGGAACTCCTTATGAGCACAGGCGAGGGGCCTCAGACAAGGTTTCTCCTCCTCATAAAGTTGCAAAGGAAGTCGTAACCACACCAGAGTTAGGTTTTCCCCATAGGCACACTGACAGAGACCCCGTCCCTAGTCTTTCTGGGTCTCCAGACCTCCCTGAGGCTACACACAGACAACAGGAGGTAAGGAGTGGCTGGAGATCAGGTGAAGGTCTCATGACCCTCCCCACCCCTCCATGGGGTGCGGGTAGACAGTCAACCCGCCCGCTGGATGAGCTTCGCACAGGTGCAGCTGAACTTCCTAGGACTGCAGTAGTCTGGTCTCGTCCAGTACAAAGCGCTTACCTAGGGTGAGCGAGGCCCTGGGTTCAATCCCTAGTAGTAAGGGAGGGATAGGCGATAAAGAACAAGGGAGGAAATGCAGAGATCAGATGATGGCACCCTCAGAGAGATGCTGTCACACCACCCAGCCTTGCATGTCAAAGGCGGTGGCCTAAGAGCAGAAAATGTCTGAAAGCCACGGTCAACACTTCCTGCATCGACCTCCTGGTGTGGCCATGGCTTCACTTGGTCTCTCTTCTCCACCAATAGGCTTACCAGGAAACATCCACCTCTCTGTATAAGCAGGCAAGGCAGTGAACACTGAGGACAACCAAGTTCAAGGCCCCTTCTTGGACAGTCTGTGCAGAATCCCCACACAGGGCCCCTTGGGTCTCAAACTGGCCAAACAGCTGAGGTGCCTACATAAAAGCAGGCCCCGCAGCCAGCTTCTCCCTGCATCCCACCGTCCCCACCTGTTACAGGGTATGCTGGGATACCTCGCTCTCTACCCCGGAAGTCTCCAGCCCAGGGGCTGGGCTGTCCTTCCCCATATAGTCTAGACGTTTTTTAGGTTACCTGGTCCCTCTCTTTGGGCCTCCGGGCTGCTGCACCTGGCCCCCCTCTCTCCCACAAATCTATAATAACCCTCCTCCAGCACACTCAGGAACAGTGTCCTCTTTTTCATTCAGCTTCCATCCTGTTTTGGGGTGTGGTAAGAGGAAGCCTAGGATGTATGGTGACTGTCAACTAAGAGGCAGAAGCTGCCTATGCGGACCTGTGGATCTCAGGGGCCAGCTAGCCTAGATTACTTATCCAGCCCCCAAGAAACAGTGACAGGAGGGTCTAAATTCACAAAAGTATGTAGCCATCTGGCATTAAACTCTGTACAATACATATTTTAGTCCTTGACACAGGGTCCTTGTTTGGAAAACTCTGCATGTGTAATTAGTACCAGCTGAGATCAGTTACACATCACAGTGACAGCCAAACTTCTAACTGCATAGCCTTGAACTTGACCAAATAAAAGAAAAGCACACACTGAGATCCCATGAGCAGTGATTTCACAAGAACATAAGTAAGGTTGCAGTGGCAATACAAGCCACGACTAAATGACCTGACTCTCCTCACACCTTCCAACATGTCACCACAGGTGGGAGAGAGGAAGAACTGGCACCCCCACTCCTGGCTTGGTACCCCCTCTCCCAGCATCCCACAACCACCCCAGTCAATGAACAAGGCGGGTTTTGTCCAGAGAATGAATGAGGACAGCTTTCTCCTCGGCGTTTTATTAAAACTTGAAAGCTGTGGCTTGCTGCCACCGATGACGCCTGTGGGCTCCCAACAGCCAAACCTCCGAACGCCACTGTTAGCAACGGTCATCTTGCTGTGGCCGGATGTTCAGCAAGCCTGAGGTGTGGGTCACGAAGGATTTTCTAGTGTAACAGAGCAACTTAAGATTCTTTAGGCAGCGCCTGGAAACACAACACAAGGCCTTTCTTCACAGCAGGTGAACTGAATCGTTCACCAAGAGTGACCAAAGATTTTATTTGTTTAAAAGCAGATAACACCAAAGTCGTATATGGTACCCATAATTCACTGCAGACATGATGGCTAGTTTCTCTGGATCATTGCATGAGCATCTCAGACAATGGTTAGGGCTGTATCTTAACCAACAGGCCGTTCAGAGTCGGGCTGACTTCACACACTACTGTCTGCAGCAGTTCTGTGTGGGTTTGGGATGGAGACAAGGTCTCCTGAAAAGCTGGCTGCGCTCTGTCAATGCTAGACACGACCGAGTGGTCACCCTAGGAAGAGCCCTGACTTGTCTTTGGCGTCCTCCCGCCTGGTCCGCTGATACTGAAGACCATGCTGGTGCCACACAAGCTCATCTCTAAAAACAAAGCCATGCTTCAGGTCCTCTGGCCAAGCTCTGAGCACTATAACACGGGCTCAGATAGAGATCCCCTCATCCCCTCAAAGAGACCCCACACAGACAAGGCTTTCAAAACCACACAAATCCATGTAGGCAGTAGATGAAATTACTTATTTGTTGGAAAACAAAACAAAAGCCCAGTAGGTGCAGCAGCACGTGCCCAGAGCCCTGGGCACTTGAGAGGCGAAGACTGAAGGATGGACTTGAACCCAGGAGTTCAAGGCTGGGCTGGGCAACAAAGCCAGACTGCAACAAAGCCAGACTGCATATCAAAAACTAAAACAAAACCAACTAAAATCACACCAGCAAATGAAACAATGGAGGCTGTATTGTGATCACAAAAGTTACTGTAGAAATGTCTCCCTGCCAAGTGACTTCTATGTGTGTTTTAAGAACAAAAGGAGCTCACAGAAACTGCGAGGAAGAAGACCCCCACCCCCACCCCACAGGAGCAGGGCTAAGACAGGACGGGTGTGATTAAACCCAGCCTGACTGTTCTTTTTAGTTTGTACTTGTGACCTTCTCTGTGTGTGTCTGGTGGGTGTCGGCAGCCCTTCTGTGCACTTGGAAAACAGAACAAAAACCTATGAAATTAAAGTGACTCTGAGTGCCAGAGAAGTCTGCAATTACAGAACCACAGAGTCTTTAAGGCGGGGTCTCTGCCATCAGGGATGGGGAGAGACAGAAGATCAGGCCAACAGCGAAGAATAAGGCAGACTGGCTCCCGGGTTTGAGACCGCCACCCGGAAGGCCCACTGAGGAGGAAGAGGAGCCAGCCAATGGCAAATCAGTGGCGAGGTAAATGGGGTAACAACCACAGTTAGTGGGGGTGACTTGGGCAGGCTGTAAGCCCTTGAAACATCAAGGTCCACGTCTTTGCAGGGCACAACTCCAAGCAGCAGTTTCTGGGGTTTGGAGGTTTGTTACTTTTTTGACCTTTTCCACCCCGCAAAAGACACGAAGATGGAGCCCATGAAGAGATGAAATCAAGGAAGGGGCCTCTTCTGGGTGAGCTGGGCAAGGGTCAGGTGACTTCCGGTAGCAGGATCTACCATCTCCCCTATGGCTGGCTGGCCAAGTCCTACAAGCGCTTGTAGGTGCCCAGGAGCGCTTTGCAGTTGGGGCAGTAATGGTCCACGTCTTGCAGGGCGTCTACACAGAATGGGATGAAGCAGCAGCCAGCGATGCACCTGGGAGAACAGACATAAGGAACACGTCACCAACACCAAAACATGGGTTCACATCCTTGTGCTGGAACCTCCTGAAGGGTCTTTGATGGGCTGGCGTGGAGCTGAAGACCTGAGCTGGTAGAATTTGTCCCTGCATGAACGAAGCCCAGCGTCTGATCCCCAATATCAAGTGTGCGAGCCTATAACCCCAGCACTCAGGAGAGAGGAGGAGAAGCAGGAGTTCAAGGTCATTGTTGACTCCCTGGTGAGTTGGGTACATGAGACCCTGACTTAAAAAGGAAGGGGGAGGGTCTTTGCAAAAGTAATTAAGTATCTTAATACAGGACCACGCTGGAAACTCTAGGTGGCCCCTAAACCCAAAGATGGTATCCTCTCAAAAAGATATGCCACACAGAGTAAAGATGACATGTGGTAGAGCCAGGCATGGTGGTACATACCTGCCATCCTATCACTAGAAGGACAGAAGCAGGAAGATTTTGAGTTCAAAGCCAGCCTGGGCTACACAGTGAGACTCAAAAAGCAACAGAGCAGCAGCACTCAGAATGCAGCTCAGTGGTGGAGCACTTGCCCACCGTGTGGGAGGGCTGGGCTCTAGCCTCAGCACTAAAAAAAAAAACAACTTAGGAGGACCATTCTGAGGCTGTAGCTCAGTGGGTAGAGTGCTGGCCTGCCATGCACAAAGCCCTGGGTTCCACCCCACGCACCGCACCACATCAAACCGGACATGGTGGTATAGGGCTATAATCCCAGCAGGAGGATCAGGAGTTCAAGGACATCCTTGGGTACACTGTGACTTTAAGGCCAGCCTGAGCTATACTAGACCCTATATAAAAGAAGGACGAGAAGGATGGAGAGGAAGAGGGGGAGGAGGGAGAGGAGGAGGAAGGAGGAGAGGAAGAGGGGGAGGAGGGGGAGGAGGAGGGAGGAGAGGAAGAGGGGGAGGAGGGAGAGGAGGAGGAAGGAGGAGAGGAAGAGGGAGAGGAGGGAGAGGAGGAGGAAGGAGGAGAGGAAGAGGGGGAGGAGGGAGAGGAGGAGGAAGGAGGAGAGGAAGGGGGAGGAGGGAGAGGAAGAGGGGGAGGAGGGAGGGGAGGGCTGGCAAACTGCTTTGTAAAGGACCACAGTCCACGTATTGGACATGTTAGACGGCCACATGGCCTGTGTTTCACCTGCTCTTCAGCCCTCCTGGTAGCATGACCATGAAGAGCCAACAAACGAGGCTGGCAGCATCCAAACAGGAGTGGGCTGAGCTTTGCCTGGGGACAAAGTTGTCTTCAGCGTTCCAGTGACCAGGAAATCCATTTCCCCACATGACCCTCCTAACAGCCATCCTCTGCACACAGATGGGACTTCCTACAGCCTCGGACCCATGGTGGGAACACGGCCTGCTGCTGCCTGCTCATTCCTCTCACCTGTGAGGTCCCTGTAACCCCAGACACACAGACCTCATCCTCACCACACCCCCAGGAGACAGATGTGGTACTCAAACACAGAGAAGGGAAGTCATCTGTCTTGAGGGAATCTGATTCATAGTGAGACCACGTCTCCAAATAATTAAAAAGTTGGGAAATAAAAGAGGCAGAAGGCCAGCTTCCACTTCAGCAGCTGGCTCAGGCGAGGCTGACCTTGTGCCCCAGCCCAGTTTCAAAGACAAAAGGTAGTCTTAATACAAATATCTCAAAGCTGTGAAAACAGGGTCTCATGTACCCCAGATGAGCCTCAAACTCCCTATGTGCTGGAGGCTGGCCTTAAACTACTGATCCTCCTGCCTCAGCCTCGGCATGCTGGGAGTGCAGGTGTGCACCACTATGCACAGCTTTCTTTTTACTTTGTGGACAGTCTCACTCAGGTGCCCAGGCAGAGCCCAAGCTTGTGATCCTCCTGCCTCACACCTAAGTGCTGGGATGGCAGACCTGGTTAGCAATGAACTTTTGTTTAAGCCTTGTCTGCCCAGAGGATGGATGTTATTAGAGTCCACAATGGAGCCGCATAGGCAAGACAGAAGGATGGGTGGATAGGCCTGCGTAGACCACTTCTTCCTCAGAGAGCAGAGGCTTGAGGGCTTCCTTCGAAATAAAGAACAATGCTTTTCCTTCTCCACCTAAAGTCACAAGCAGACAGTGAGGAGATGTGGGCCAGTCACCTAGCAGCTGAGGTACCTGCTCTTCCAGGAAAACACATGAAGCAGTGGCTTTCTAAGTGGACGTGGGCCAGAAAGGGTGAGGCTCCTCCTATTACCTGCTTTAGGAAAAGCATGCTATTGCTTCTGCTCGGCTTTCTCTCCCAGAGCGGAGACAGCATCTCTTTCAGGGCAGACATAAATATTTATGTAACCCCTGCACAGGCAACGGGAAAATAGCAGGGTTTTAAGGGAGAAGCATGGCTGAGGAGAGGCCCATAATGTGTGTTAGTGTACAGAGTGAAGCTTCTCTCAGGGTCATGCAAAAATTATTATTTAGGTCATGAAATTCTAGAAGAAAAGAAGCCCGAGGATCCCACCCTCTGCAGATGTGAACAGCTGCTCCGTGGGTCTCTACATGAACATGCCCAGTGATTTCCACATGTGTTTGAGCCGAGTTCCCACCTGGAGGCACCCTGCAGATCCAGGGTAATTTTTGGTGGCTGCCCTGTGGGGAGGGGGCAGTATGAATGTCTAGAAAGCCAAGACCAGGGGTTTCATTTTTAATTTTCACATTCATTCATTCATTGTGTAGAGGTGAATACCTATGTGTCACAGCACAAATGTGGTCGTTGGGGGACAACTTTTGGGAGTCAGGTCTCTCTGTGTGGGTTCTGGGGATTAAACCCAGATTGTGAGGCTTGGTGACAAGCACCCTTACCTGCTGGGCCATCTGGCCAGTCCTGTTTTGTGTTTTATTGAGATAAGGTCTCACTCTGTAACCCAGGCTGCCCTCAAATCTTCACTCCTCCTGCCTTCACCTCCTGTTAGTGCTGAAATTACAGGAGTATGCCACCATGCTCAGCCTTGAGCATCCTACAAAGGCTGACGGTGTGTGTGTAGACAGGGAGCTAGTCTAGCATGCAGGTCCTGAGTGCTGCTGAGCTCAGTATCATAAAAACAGAAGAAAAAAAAATTCCTACAGGAATCTGGGGGATAGCACAGTCAGTAAGGAACTTGCCTTGCAGGCATGAGGACCTGAGTTCAAGTCCCCTGCACCAAGAGGTGGAAGCGAACTGACCACTGAAAGTTGTCCTCTGACCTCGCCATGTGCACCATGGTACATGTCCATGAACACACACACACAAGGAAGAAGAAAAAGGGAAGTCGTTTTAAAACTGTGAGATGGTAAGGAACCAGACACGATGAAACCAGCTTGTAATCCTGGGGTTGGGAAGTCGACAGAGGGCTCTCCAGGGCTCACTGTTCAGCCACCCTAACCCACTTGGCAGGTCTAAGAGCAGTGAGCGCTTGTCTCAAAAGACAAGACAAACAGCTAACCTCGGCTTCCACGCTCATACACACACACTGAATATCAATCACCGCATAGTGGGAACCCTCCAGGGGCTAAGGGGGCACACTCACCCCAGCAGACACAGACTGCCACAGGACAGCCAGGTGAGGGCGCCGGCATTGTAGGACAGCTGGGTCACGATCATCTTGCTGCAGGACGGACAGCACATCTGGACAGGACGGTCATAAAAGGAGACGGGCTGCTGCACATACACTGTCTGTACGGCAACTGACGGCAGAAGACAACACTGGTCAGTGAACAGGGGCAGGAGCGCTCGCTTGTTGTCCACACGAGAACCCAAGCTCACAACGCTGTCACTAAATCACCTGCGGCTCCCAAGGGTGAAAGGATAAGTAAACTGTAGTTGCCTGGACAACCACAGCTCAGCCTTAAAGAGACACTGTGCTGAGTGAAATAAGCCAGTCACCAAAGGACAAGCACCAGGTGACTCCACAGATGCCTGCAGAAGCCCACTGCAGTCAGCGCCTGGAGGGAGGGGGTGGGGTGGGAAGACGGAAGGTTGAGAGACTAAGAGTGGAGGTGGACAACGTGTGTTTGCCTGACATCACTGAGGTGCACTTTCAGATGTTCAGAGGTAGGAAGGACAGCGAGGGGAGGGCAGAGGGAGGTAGAGGGGAATGGATGTGGATATGATCAAGACTATAAATATATATGTATGTAATATATATAATATATATGCTATAAACATACATACATATATGCATGAAATGTTCTAAATACAAGTATTATTTTTTAAATGGAATAATTAAGATGGTTGATTTTTTTTTTTGATCATGAGAATCTCATCATATAGCCCACACTATCTTTCAATTTGTGATCCTCCTGCCTCAGTTCTGGACTTACCACGTAGTCAAACGGTAGATTTTATGCCGTGTTGAATCTGTGTGTACACACTGTTTAGGAAGGGGTGGGATGGAACATGGCCTCCCTATGTAGTCCTGGCTAGCCTGGAACTTACTACATGGACCAGGCTGACCTTGAATCTGTGGCAATTCTCCTGCCTCTGCCTCCTAAGTATCATGCACATTTAAAACACCCACATATAGAATAAAAAAGGAGATAGAAAACAGTGACAGATTTTCAGACGAGTTTTTAAAAGTCTATAAAAAAGAAATAAAGACTTTGTGTCCTCCTGGCGGGCCCTGGCTCTCCTAGAGCACCTGTCCTTGCGGTCGGACTCAAGCGTGAGCAGCAGGGTCCCCAAACGACTTCTTGAGCTCTGCAGGTGGTTCTACTGAGGTGGTTGGCAGAAGGGGTTCTAACCATCATGTCTCTAGAAGCAGAGACAGGATGGGTGTTAGCCAAGCGTGGCTGCCAGAAGCTAAGAGGAGGGAGGGACACATACCACAACTCCTGGTTGGCCTCTGACACCTGATGATAATGGTATGAAGTTTGCCAACTGGGAAACACAAGCCCACAGCCAGCAAACTGAGCTGACACATAAGTCACACACTGCTAAGAGAGCCATGAGCCAAGGAGAAGACACTCATGGAGGTCAGGAGACAATCTCCGTGACAGAGGTCCTGAGGCCACTTCAGCTGTATCCCTGTCAGTGAACCCCTCCACTGCTAGGCCCTTGGGATGTCATTTACATAACCTGGAGCTGGGGGACCAGAGACTACCTACCGAGAATTCACTCGCCAGCACCAAGACTGCTTCCAGAAAGCAGGAAGAAGCATACTTCAGTTATACAGAAGTTTTGTTTTGGTTCAAGAATAAGTTATTTCTTGATCACAGGATGGTCTACGAGACTAAAGTAGCAGGCTACTGACATGCGCAGTTGGTTGAGTGGTTGTCTAGCATGTGCAACCCCCAGGATTTCAAAAATTGGGCATGGTGACACACTCAGGAATTAGAGATAATAAAACCAGAAGTCCGAGGCTACCCTGGTCTACATACTGAATTCCAGACCAACTAGGGCTACCCAGTAATACCCTGTCTCCAAAACGCTATCCACTCACTCTCCACCCCAAAAAGTCAGAACTGGACACAATTATCAGGTGATGACCCAGGAAGTTAATTTTAACAGAATGACCCACTCACTCAGGGACGTGCTGATGAGGAAACCGAGCCATTAGAAAGGTGAGTAAGGGGGCTGGAGAGATGTGTCAGCCATCAAGAGCCGTGGCTGCTCTTCCAGAGCTCGGGTTCTGTTCCCACACCCACATGATGGCTCACAAGCACCTGCAAGTCCATTCCCAGGGGATCCAAGGCTCCTTCGGGCCCTCTTGTGTGTCAGGCACACAACATGGTGCACATACATACATGCTAGCACGCACAAACACACACACATACACACACACACACACACACACACACACACACACACTTTTACAGAACAAGGTGGAGAGCTCTTGTGGTTGACCTCTGGCCTCCACAGGCACACACACAAACAAAACTGAAAACAGAAGGGCAGGGTACAAGCTCTGCGGGGCTGAGTCACAGGCTTGCTCACTCAGACGGCTGTCATCAGCTCACGATGCTGAGCAGTGCACACTCGCACACCTGGCCAGCGAGGACTCTCACGACAAGGACTCTGGAGAAACCTTCCAAGGGTCCAGGCGAGACCCGGCCCAATAGAGGGGCCGCAGCTTTGCCTCCTTTTCTCACTCAGCACTGTTTCCTGCTCCTGTTCCTGCCACAGCTGGCCTCAGGAGTTCTCTATCCACCCCTGGCTCTGAACTCATAAACTACCACTCCCAAGTTCTCCGGGTGGTGAGGTGCTGGGAGCCCAGCCCGCATGTGGAGGATCCCCCATATTTTGCTGGGGGTTTTTGTTATTGTTGTTTATTTTGATTACATTTATTGTTAATGTCTGTGCATGTGTATGTGGAGGTCAAAGGGCAACTTTGGGGAGCCATTCTTTCCACCATTCGAATCCTGGGGAGCAAAGTCAGGCTTAGCAGCCAGCACCTTTAACCCACTGACGTCTTGCCGACCACTAACTGTGTTCTATAATAGGGAATTTCAGGCCTCAACAACGGAACGTCTGAAATATCCGATGAGAAACCAGGGTGGGGTGGACGTCACAGTGCTTGTCACTTGGCTTTGACACTTTGGCTTACTGCGGTCCTCTACCTCTCAGGGTCCGCAGGCTTGGTGACTAAGGAGTTGCAAAGAGGACTGGAGGACATACATACTTGCGTTGGCATTGGGAACAGGCACAGGCTGGGTGTAGTACGAAGGTGGATTCATGCCCTTCCCATCTGGGCCTGCGATGAGCCCTGTGGCTGGCCCCGGTGCAGGTGCTGGGGGCATTGGGTAGTAGCTGTTGACACCCACTGTCTCTTCATAGGTTGGGGGTGCCGTGGGCATTGCAGAAGGGCCTGCAGCCGCCTGGTAAGGTCCTGGAGCCGACATTTTACCTAAAGCAAAGGCAGAAGACACCGTAAGGAGGTCACCTGACCTGGGGGTGGCGCATGCCCGAGACCCCAGTGCTGGGGAGGAGGAGCAGACATTCAAGATCATCCCCCACTGTCAACAAATGTTGGCGACCAGCCTGGGCTACTTAAGACTCTGTCTCAAAAACAACTCTAAAGGGAGCAGGGAGAAAGAAGATGTTCCCATGCCCCCTGCCCATTCCCCACAGAACAAGTTTTCAATCTCTAATCTGGCAAACAGAACAACCAAGGAGGCTACCAACTTCACAAGGGCCTTTCAAGCATAGACAAAAAGTAAGTTATTGGCCCGGATGACTGGACCCTCACAAGCTGCCTCTGAGGAGCTCCCTCAGGCCACACACTCCAAACCAGCATTTCTTCTGTTAAACCAATGTGTCACGGGTGACTGAAGTGACAGCAGCTTTGAAATACCAACCATGAGAAGGTGTGAGTAAAACCTGGTGCCCCAAAACACATGGCATCCGATATCAAGGGGGAGAAATCTAGAAGGGTGCAGGAAGGGCGTTTTAAAAGGCTGGCCATGCTCTCCTTTGTTACAGAGTTTTTTTCACTTTATAAAAACTCAATTTGTACAACCGAGACTTGACCGTTTATGTTGTTTCGTTGTGTTTGTTTTCAAAGTGAATGTGTGCAGGGTATGGTGGTCCACACTGTAACCTCAGCATTGGGGAGGAAGAGGCAAGTTCAAGGACAGCTCAGCTACATAACAAAGTGCCCAATGAATCTGCCTCTTTTTTATTTACTCTTAAAATCTTTCTTTTTAACTGTGTGTGTTTCTGTACATGTGAGTGCAGTACCAGAAAAGATCATCAGACGCCCTGGAGTGACAGACAGTTTTCAGCCACTTGCCATGGATGCTGAGGCCTGAACTCAGGTCCTCTGGGAGAGCAATGCATGCTCTTCAAACCACTAAGCCATCACTCCAGTCCTAGGCTGCCCCCTTGTAGAGGATGACTGCTCTTTCAGGAGCCACATGGGGCTCACAATCACTGGAAACTCCAGTTCTAGGGGATTGGTGTTTTCCTCCTGGCTTCTGTAGACAGGGCACCTAGGTGATGCATAGACATGTGTACCGGCAAAACAAACAAAGACATCATTTTTTATCTTAAAATTTAGCATATTAGCTGGGGCTCTGTTGGTAAAGCACTTGCCTAGCATGCGTGAGGCCCAGGGCTTGATCCCCAACATTTCAAAAACCTGATAGGGCAGCAAATATTTGTAATCTCGGTACTTGAGAGGCAGAGAGACAGGCAGGAGGATCAGAAGTTTAAGGCCATCATTGGCTACATATATAGCAACCTGGGATACACAGCAAGATCCTGTCTCAAAACGGCCCCAGAGTGACCTCCATCACATCACTTCTTGTTTGGAAAGTGGAACCCCAGGGCAGCTAGGGATACAGTGCCTTCAGTGAGTGCCTTCAAGTGAGGGAGGTTTCCGCCCCTGGCAGAACTGTTACCTGCCTGGACTGCTGCCTGCCCAGAATCATATTCCGGGACCCAGGCTGTGCCCTGGCCTGCTGATGCTTGGCAGTCATGAGGCAGCTTCGGTGGGACACAGGGCCGTCCTTTGTGTGCCTGTCTCCCAACCAGACAGGACAGGCTCTGCAGCTTTACAGAGTTACTCAAGCCTGTCTCAGGAGACATGGGCAGCCAGGACCGAGGACGGTGTGCTACAGCATCAGGGCTGGGCGGTCCTGACACCTCCATCCATAGAAACCAGCTCCTGCTGCAGAATGTGTGGGAAGCAAAGAGACGGGCTGTGCTGCAGGAAGAAGTTCAGAAGGGCGTTTCAAAGTGTGCCGGCAAGAAGCAAGGGCTGGTGGTGGGGGGGGTGTGTGTGCTTGGTAAAACAGTCAGGTAAAGGTGCTTCACGCTGAGCGTGATGATCCGAGTTCAGTCCCCAAGACCCACATGGTGAAGAAAAAGACCCAGTTCCTGCAAACTGTGCTCTCCTGCCTCCCTCCACAGACATGTCCTGGCATGTGTGCTGGCCACCGATGATAGATAGACAGACAGATAGATACGTACATACATACATACATACATAGATGTGTGCCCACTCCCAATAAATTAATTAACCAATGTATGCCCACCATCAATAAATAAATAAATAAATAAATAAATAAATAAATAAATAAATAAATAAATAAATAAATATGTATTTAAAAATTAACATCTGCTGGGCAGTGGTGGCGCATGCCTTTAATCTCAGCACTTAGGAGGAAGAGACAGGAAGATCTCTGAGTTCAAAGCCAGCCTGGTCTACAGAGCGAGTTCCAGGACAGCCAAGGCTACACAGAGAAACTCTGTCTCAAAAAAACAAAAGCAAAAAAACAAAATTAACATCCAATATCAGGTAGGATGTCAAAGTAAAGTACAGCCTTTAAAAACTTACTACACAAGACTAATGCAAGACAGCCCATCAGCAACGTAAACACTGGTTACATGTTCAATGTTAGTTACGTATGGAATTAAGTTAATTCCAGCTCCATCAGTGTCTTTTTAAGAGCACAGCTATGGAAGAACTTGAAGTGAGCTACATGGTTCAAGACGACATCCTACACGAAGCAAACCAGAAGCCCTGCGTGTAGATGGCAGGGAGAATGAGGCACCAAGTTCTCTAGGAGGGAAGGAAGGGGGATTCAGAAGATCACAGGAGCGTGCTGTGAAAACCACTTCAGAGCTAGAAATAAAAAGACCAAAAGAATGAGACAGGGCCCACAAGCAGTTTGAGATGCTCTGTGGGTTTCCTCTGACAGGAAAAGAAATGCAGAGGCAAGGCGACAGGCTGATCATCGGGAAGATGATCTACCCCACCCCATCAGCTTCTAGCACTGACCCAGCCTGCAGAAACTCCTGACAGAGAGGTAATGCAGTTCCTGCTTGGCAGTAGCAGACATTATCCTGCCATGGGAGGGACGGATGTGAGGGACGCGCTGTCCTTTCCTGGTTCAAGAACAGCCAGCCGCAAACCTGCTTCATAGATTTACTATGAAAATTAGGACATGTAAAAAATTATAAGATGGTGCTTTCAGAAATCCTAAAATTGCCCCTGGCAGGGGGGTGGGGCATGGGAGTCAATGTGCTGGAGGGGAAGAAAGGGCGTACAGCTGTGAAGTTGGCCTGGGACCACCAGCGGAGCTGACTCCACGCAGCTGGAGAGCCATCCTGGTACCCGCACTTGATTTTGATTATCTTGAGACAAGACTTCTATGTTGACCAGGTTGGTCTAGAACCCGTGACTTGCCACTTCCTCAGCTCCCCAGGGGCTGGGATTACAGCCCTGGATCACCATGCCTGGCTTTATACTGCATTTTAAAAGAATGGACTTCCAGGTTTGGGGATGAGGGGGGTGGGGTTCTCCCCATCACCTTCAAAGGAAGAAAGGGGATGGACTTCTTGGCCTGGAGAGTAAGGCCTGACTCCCCGATCCCTCACACACACTCTCATGAACTGAGTCACATTCACGTGCTCAGACTGAATCCTCCAGAAAATGCAGACAAACACTATCTCTCCAGGGCACTGCTTTTGAATCCAACAGATGCATAAATGCTTTATAATTCTACCAAAAGAAAGAAAAGCAAAGGCCAGCCAAGGGCTCAGACAGAAAGGGCGCTTGCCCCAAAGGCTGGTTCCTCCACCCACATGTGGGGGAAAAGAATCCATTCCTGCAAGTTGTCCTCTGACCTCCACACCAAAGCTGGCCATGATGTAAGTGTGCCCCGTCGCTCGCAAAATAAATTAATTTTGTTTGTCTAAAGGAAGTCCAGCCTTGTAACACCTCTTTGGTGGCCCTGGGCTGTTGAGTGGCCACACTAGTTGAGTCAGGTGATCCTGACAGAATCTGGTTGCCATAGTTACTGGGAGCTGTGTGGAAGAAATGCGGCTGTACCTTTCCTTCCTCCCCATTGTTTAACTGTCGTTAAGATCTTTCAGACTCACCTTCTCCCAGCATTCACCAAGAAATCACAGGGAGCTGGAGTGGCTGTCCCACCATCTCAGAAGGACTCCTCTGTCCTCAGCAAGTTCCAAACTTGGACGGAGGCATTCCTGTACAAACCTGTCAAGTCCAAATCTTGCTTGTTTGGTTGTTTTTTTTGTTTTGAAGACAGTCTCACTATGTAGCCCTGGCTGGCCTGAACCTCAGAGATCCACCTGTCTCCACCTCCCAAATGCTGAGATTAAGGGGGTACACCACTATGCCTAACTCCACATCTACTTCGTAAAGGTGAAGTGGAGTGGAGAGGCTAGCTTCAGGGGTGGCATGCGGGGCGTGGGGGATGACAAGGCCAGCTGCCCAGACATTCCAGGTTCTGCTTTAGAAGGGCCCAGAGCAACAGTTCTCAACCTGTGGGATCTAAGGACACTTTAACAGGGGTCGCCTAAGACCATCAGAAAACACAGATATTTACATTATAATTCATAACAGTAGCAAAATTACAGTTATGAGGTAACAACAAAAGGAATTTTAAGATTGGGGGTCACCACAACATGAGGAACTGTGTTAAAGGGCAGCAGCATTAGGAAGGCTGAGAAACAGTGGCCTAGAGTCATGCTTGGCACAAGGTGCCTGTGTGGCCACCCTAAATAAAATTCTTGCCACCTTTGAGGCCAGGCTCTGTGTTAACACACCGTAGAGGGCTTGAGATTGGGGAACCAACTCCCACCTCCGCTGCAGACAAGCAAGAACTGGAGACTGGGCCGGTTTTGAGAATGCCCCTGTCCTATCCAAACCCACCACTTACAATCCCTCGTGTCCGGGCCTCAGTGATCCGCTTTGGGGCAGATGGCATCTTAAATGACACCGGGGAGGACGGGGACACACAGGTGACAGTCATCTCTGGCCTGCAGGGCTGTGTCTAGGAGACTCAAGTGAACCTGTTACAGAGAAGGACTTCTCACTCAGGCCTGTTTTCTTTACCGCCACTCCATCCCAGGCAGAATAATTAAGTTATGTTTAACTCAATTAATTAATTAGATATAATTTAATTTCTGCCTAACAAGAGAAACCAAAATTAGGAAATAAGATTTTGTTGGGGAGAGTTGAGGGCCTCACACCACTGTCATATTTATTATGACTTTGTCTTCATCTTTTGTCACTCCCTAGTGAGTGCACTCTTGAGACAGTCAGCCTGTCCCTTAGCCAGAGAGATGTCACAGTGCTGTCACAGATGTAACCCTTCCGACACTGACTGAACCTGGCTCTCCTTCCACCTGCCCAGTCCAGGCCCTCCAGGACAGTCGCAGCACACTCGTGGTGACAGACACACGGGGCCTGCGGAACGCTCCCCTCTACTGCTCTGGGGCCAGGCACAACTGGGTTGGCTGGTGTCCACTTCCACCCTGTCACTGAGTCACTCCTCCTCAGCGTCACCATCCAGCCTTCATCACTGAAAACACTCTGTGCTTGGCACCAGAAGGAGGAGGGCAGTGCCAGGCGGCTCCCAACACTGCTATTTATTTTGTGTGTGCATGTGTGTGCACACACATGTGTGCTTGTGCCCACGGAGATCAGACGTCAGGGGTCTCTTCCTTCGTCACTCTCAGCAAACCCAATGCGCAGTGAGGTTGGCTAACTGGCTGGCCCGTGAGCCCTGGATCTTCCCGTCTCCGCCTCCCTGGTGCTGTGGATTACAGGCATGCTGGCTTTTATATGGACTCTGGGGATCTGAACTCAGGCCCTCACTCTGTGCAGTGGGCACTTGGCCAACTGAGTCCTACTAGGCATTTCCTTTGAGTACTGAGACTCTGGCTTGGACA
This sequence comes from Peromyscus eremicus, assembly GCF_949786415.1. Taxonomy (NCBI): domain Eukaryota; kingdom Metazoa; phylum Chordata; class Mammalia; order Rodentia; family Cricetidae; genus Peromyscus; species Peromyscus eremicus. The sequence continues at coordinate 4,046,113 of NC_081423.1, read as the reverse complement.
AATCGATTACAGTACTCATCTCTTTCAGTACCCATTCTTCTCCTGGATTCACACCAAGATGGGGGCTTGGGATGTGACTTAGTGGTAGAGTACGCATGTGTTCAGGCCCTGGGTTCCACCTCTAACACCATAAAACAAGACAAAACACCAAGATGAACCTCGCCTCCCTCTTGCGTTACCTAACAGACTAATTTGTCCCTTTACATGAGTCGGTGAGACAGAATATTATGATGATTACGATCATCCCAATTTGTACCTGAACTAACGGGCTCAGAGAGGTTAAGCTGCTCATTGGAAGTCACACAGGGAAGAAGGTGAGAGGCTGGGGCTTGACCCACATCCATTAGATTCCAGAGCTCTTTACACCTTACCGAAGCCCCTCCCAGCCCGGGAGAACATCAGAAGCGGCAGCCTTACTTTGTACAAGTTGACCAACACCTAGGTGACAGCCCCAAATCTGACTACCAAGGGCATCGCTTTCTCCACCATTCTAACACATGACATATTTTTAGTAAAGAAAGTTTTTTGGTATGGTAAAGTAAATTTCCACACACCCATACAGGATATAAAAATTCCTCACCAAGTATAAATTTCAACTATTTTATCACCAAGCACTTTTAATTGAAAATTATCTGCTTCATCCGAATCAGGGATCTGGATTGGTTGGGGGTGGAGAGATGCAAAATTCACAGGGCTGGTACCTCTCCATCTGCTTCAGAGACAAAAAGCCAAAGGCTCTGGGGACCCTCCCCTGAGAGCAAACTGGCAATGCTGTTGAAGAGGAGAACACCCCCAAATCCTGGGGAGACGCTGCATTATCGGGCCCAGCGATCGTTAGTGTTCTCAACTATGCTCAGCGAGCGTCAGGGTGTGGAGGGACACCCCATGTTCAGGCAGATTTGTTTCTAAGGAATTTGTCCTCAGCAGCTCAGGAGACTGACTCAGTTACGGCAGACGTTTCTTCCGTGCTGATTGAGCCAGACTGGCTGTCCCCACACAGGTCAGCCGAGCCCCCGATTTAAAGCTAAAGATGCGGCTGCCAAAGGCTGAGAAGCCGCCAGGCCACTGGCTCCTCACTAGGGTTCAGGTTCCCAGTCGTGGCTGCTAATGATCCTCGAAATCATTCTGTTAGAGTCCAGACATGAAAGGCTCTGGCCCTGCAGGCCTGCTGATGCCAAATGCCCAGAACAGGGAAGTCCGCAGACACAGGAAGCAAGTTGGCTGGGGCCAGGGACTGGGGGATGGCACGGGAGGGAAATGGGGCACTTTTGGAGGTGATGAGATGTGATAGATGGAGGTGATAGTTACACAACATGGTGAGGTATAAAAAGCCACTGTTGCCTTTAAATGGTTAATTCTGCCAGGCATGCTAGTACACGCCTATAACCTCAAATTCAGGCAGTAGAGACAAGAGGACCTTAACTCCAAGGCCAGATTGGGCTACACAGTGAGACCCTGTTGCAAAAGTATTAGCTAGGAGCAGGACGGATGGCTCTGTCTGTAAGTACCTGAGTTCTGATCGCCAGCACCCACATATCTGTAACCCCAGCACTGAGGAGGTGTGGAGAGGACAGAGCCTTGTGCCCTGGAGAAGCCCTGGAACGTTTAACACACAGCTCACCTCTTCAACAGAATGAGGCGCACACCTGCTCTTCCTGGAAGGCTGGGAATGATGTCCTTTTACAACCTGGTGATCCTCTGCAGTCGGATGAGACAGGCCCTGACCGTATCTCCCAGAATTCAGGTTTTTACTTATCCAAGACCCTTTCCCCTAAATCTTGAGATCTAAAATGCTTTTAGATCATAAACCCACTCTTAGGAGTGAGGTCACTTGTACTTTACAACAGCCTAGGTGACTTCTATGTTATCTTAGGGCCAGGCCAATCCTGACATCCACAGGCATTATGTTTACCTCAGTCAAACTCCCCAGACCCTAAATCTTGGGCAATATCTGAGTCAACAGTACACATTCTTGTGAAAGAAGCCAGGTGTATTTTGTAAGGAATCTCAATGTAAACATGTCTTAAATTGTTGTGCACTTGGGACTGAGTTAACTGTTAGCTGAACACTTTTTTCAAAAATTGTGCTGTGCTTAAATATGACTTAAGCAAAATGATCTGGCCAGACCCTAGAAGTTCTGGTCCAGCACTGGTCACAATAAAATCAGGCTAAGCTGAGTTTCATTCTTATCTCTTCGAGGATCACTTTGTCCCTGCCTGCTGTAAAGGGAGTCACCACAGAGGTGGAGAATGGAGCCCCAGAGAGCCACAGCCAGCCAGTCTGGCCAGCGGGCAGCTCTGAATTCAGTGAGACTCTATCTCAAAAGATAAAGTGGAGAGAGGTGAAGGAGGACTCCCAACATCACCACACACACACAAAGAGGTCTTGTCTTGGAAAAATCAGACAACTCAGCCCTGAGGAGCCAGTACCCAGTGTCTGTCTTACTTGCTGTGACTCTGTCTTTTGGGTGTGTTTTACTTTCTTCTCTTTTCCCCTAGCCCTTGTGCTTAAGCATATATTAAAATACCTTTACTAAAATCTCCACCCCTGGGGGTAGCAGGAGCATGAAGACATTGCCAGAATGTTCCAGGCACAACTTAATATTCAAGCCTGCATATTGGTCCTCAGGCCTTCCAAGGACTGAAAATCTGAAGCCAAGCCAGTGACCACCCCCACCATGCCCTGACTAGGGTGATCAATGTCCTGGCTTTCAAAGACCACGAGGGTCTCCCTTACTGCCCACACGACCTCTTGTTTCATCGGTCATCGCTGCAAACGTCTGCATTGGCACCCTTGATTCCGTGTCCCCACGCAGACTTCCTCACTTTGCCTCCACAGACCCCCCTGGATGGCTGGGCCAGCCCCTCCTCATTCCCTACACCCAGGCCGGCACTGTGAGCCTTCTGAGAAGCCATTCTGGCCGCCTCAGAGCGCAGCAAGGGCAGGGCTCACACCCAGGCTCCCGTGCCCTATGGCGGGACGTTAGTGCATGGGTGACCGTAAAATAGGCATATGGTAGGTGCTTCCTCTCCTCTTAGAAGTAAAGGAGCCCATTTGAGGAAAGCACCCAGAGCACACGGGACAGGTGCCCTGCCTTAGCTGCCGCTGTCCCCATTTCTTCTGTAGCTGTCCAGGGCACTTTTTCTTCATCTGTCTTCCTGACTACCCCGTGGGTTCTGTAAGAGCAACAACAGAAATGTTTGGCTAGAACCACAGCCAAAACATCATAGTGATGCACAGGTGAGCCGTACCCCAGTTTACCTGGGGCAGAGGGCTTCCCTGAAGAGGGAACATTTTGGGTACAAAATCCAGGAAAGTCTCAAGCAATGCAGGACAAGAGGGTCTCTCAGTGGTACGTAGGAAACACTTGGAGAGAACAGTAGCCATGTTTAGATGTCACCCAGCTCCATCGACATCAAGATTTAGAAGCAGAGAACGAGGTGTGGTAGCACAGGCCTGTAATTCCTGAGGAGGCTGGGCAAGAGGATCAAGGCCATTCTGGGCTACACAGACTCTCTTCAAAAAGGGGGTGGCATACATTGGGGAGATAGGGCAGTTGGTGATATGTCTGTCTTGAATTTGATCCCCAGAATCCATGTTTCAAAAAAGCTAGGCATACTGCTGCACGGTTGTGATAAAGCACTGGGCAGGTGGAGAGGCAGATCTCCGGCTCACTGGCCAGCCAGCCTAACCTACGTGGTGACTTCTAGGTCAGTGAGGGACCCTGTTTCAAGAAACAAGGTGGATGACTCCTGGGGGACTACAGCCAAGGCTGACATCTGGCCTCCACATGCGAGCACACACAGACACAATGGATGATCTGGAAACAAAAGCCATTAGGATCTAAGAAGAGGGAGGGTGCATTCACACAGGCACCCTCACACCCTCACACTTCCGCTCAGACACGAGGATCCAGTTACAACCGGGCGGTGAGGCTGGCCACCTTCAGAACTGAGCCAGCAGCCCCTTGCATCCTCCAGATTCCTGAGGGTGGAATACGCCTCAACAGGGTGCCCTGGAATGTCCAGGTAGGAGGTCAAGTCGCCATGTGGGTGGACAGACGTGGAACAAGGAAGTGTGGAGGTGGCGGAGCAAGTTGAAACCAGAGGAAGAAAAAAGAAAATGCCAGTCTACCAGTCTCCAGGCTTGGTCATCCCTCATGAAAGGTCGCGGCGACACAAGTCTCCAGCTCTGTGGAAGGGGCTTCTCCCTAGGTTTTGCCTCCACCCACCCTTGGTTCTAGGAAGAATGGGAAGAATGTAGGCAGGGGTGGAAAGACTTGACCCTTCCTCTCTGCATGAGGGCCCAAGGGGCAAAAACCGGTTCAAAGATACCAGAGAGCAGACAGGGACTTCTGAGCCCCCCAATGTCCTAGGCTAAAGCCCTTCAACACACCCCAGTGCCACCACCACAAGCAGCCTGTTCTGAGCCCCACAATGAGATCCCTTCAAGAGTAGGCTCCTCCTGGTAGATCTCTACTTTGCTCAGAAGTACCTGCCATTCTGAACCGACCCTGCCTTTTCCTGGGGCGTAAGTAAATCCTGAAATTTTAGCTTGTACCCCAGGATGCTACATGCCAAAGACTCCTGCAGGCAGTGTGTGGAGGGCTGCAGGTCATCATAAATGCCCTTATAAAGGGAAGGCATGTCAGAGGCTATAGGCAAAGGTAGAGTCCCAGCCCCCACCCCAGAAGCCAGGGAAGCCCAAAAGACACTCCCCACCGGATTAGAGCCGAGAGCACCTAACTTTGGCCCAAGGAGACACCTGAGGGTGTGTCTTGTCCCCTGCCACCCCTAACTGTCAGTTATTTTTATTGTTGTTTTTAGGCAGGGTCTCGTGTATCCCAGGCTAGCACCAAACTGACTACGAAGCTGAGGATGACCTTGAACTTCTGGCCCTCCTTGCTTCTACCTCTCCAGTACTGGAATAAGAGCCTCACCACCACAGCTGAGGCTTGAACTCAGGTCTTCACACACGCTAGGCAAGCACTCTGCCAACTGAGCTATGTTCTTAGCCCCTCCAGCTCCATTTTAAGCCAAGGGTTGGCCTTCCTCTGTGGTCTTCAGGCCTCACAGGGGCCCACCTCTTCTCTGTGACAGTGAAAAGTCCAGTCTTTGGCCCTGCCACCTGCCTATCTCACAGGTCCACCTTCCACAAGGCTCCTTCCTTCCCTGGCCACATCCCCTTCCTGGTTTCTGTTTGCCTCAGGCTCTGAGCACAGGCTTGGAGACCACATCCTCCTAGCAAGATAATGCCACAGTGGCATGCCAGTTTAATGCCACACTGACCCAGACTTTCCAAAGTGGGTCTCCAAGAACTTGGGGTTCCTTCACTACTCAACCTCAAACCCCACCAATGGAGCACAGTCCTTCTCTGGGCCCATGCGTCCGTCTCCAACCTCCTAAGTAGGCTCCATCCCTCTCAAAACAGAGATTCCAGAAGACCAGAGTTCACAGGCAGGAGAAGCCAGGTGGGTTCCATGAACCTGTCGCCACAGTGGGAGAGAGTGCCACAGCTCCTTTCTCCACACTCCTGGCACATTTGGATCATAAAAAAACCCGTCACGGGGAACACAGTCAGCACACCTCAAACCAGTCCAGATCACAGCCAATGAGGCAGAACCCAGAACCACCATTCTGGCAGTGGAGCGAGACTTGACAGCTGAAGACAATGTGGGACCCAGGACAGGACCTCGGAACAGCAGAACTGGCGACATTCAAACGAAATATGGGGTTCAGCTGAAGGGTGGCATGCCCGTGTCAGCTCCTCCATCAGGAGATGTCCCCTGGTGAGGTAAGGCCTAACAACAGACAATGCTGAGCACTGAGTCCAACCTGTCCTCAAAACAGTGTGTTGAAAACCTGATCCCCAAAACTTTAGTTCTGGGAATCTGGGTCTAACGAACAGATCAACGTATTCTAGTGTGCAGGATCATTATAAAAGGCAAGTTAGGTTAGTGCCCTTTTTCCCTACCTCAGGCCTCTGCCACGTGATACGGCAGAAGGCCCCCACCAGATACCATTTGCTAATGGACTTCCAGCTTCTACAACTGTGAACCAGTTTCTGTTCATTATAAGTGTACCCTGTCCCAGGAGAAGGACAGGGCTCAATGGGTAGTACTTGCCTAGCGTACATGAAGCCTTGAGTTTTATCCCTAGTACCTAAACAAGAGGAGGCAGGAGGATGGGAAGTTCAAGGTCATTTTCAGCTATACAGGGAGCTCAAGGCCAGCCAGAGAGTCACAGTGAGACGGTTTCTCAAAAAGAGAAAGAAAGAGAGAGACAGAGAGAGAGGGAGAAGGAGGGAGGGAAGGAGGGAAGACAAGGGAGAAAGAGAAAAAGAAAGAAGAGAGACAGAGAGAGAGAAGAAAAAAGCTTTTTTTAAAACTAGGATTAGAAGAAGCCAGGTGGTGGCGCACGCCTTTAACACCAGTACTCAGAGGCAGGCAGAGCTCTGTGAGCTCAAGGCCAGCCTGGGCTACACATCAAGTTCCAGGCCAGCCAAAGCTACATAGAGAGGGACCCTGTCTCAAAAACAATTAATAAATAAAGTAGGGCTAGAGCTCAGCTGGTAGAATGCTTGGCCAGCATGCACAAAGCCCTGAGATGGATTGTTTTAATTACAGGATTTCATGTATCCTCTTACTGTAGTGAACACACGATGAGGCCTGAGGTGGTGGGTGCTGGCCTAGTGGATGGCTGAAACGTAGACATCTTTGGAACTGGGTAACAGGCAGAGGTGGGGAGGCCAGCAGCCAGGAAAAGGGACAGGAAAGTGGCTGGAAGGGGACTTCTGAGAGAGGCCTCAGACGGAGCCTGCAGGGAGTGAGACCATCCTAAGTCACCAGAGCAGTCAGAGCCGGGAGGCTGAGACCTCAGAGGAAAACTAGAGTGCGGCCCCGCCTGTTCTGAAGCAGTAAAAGCTGGCAGGACCATGGCATACCCTGAGGAGCCATGGGAGGAGAACGTAAAAGCCACATTTGGCAGAAGATGTTGAAGCGCTATGTGACTGCTTTTAAACACATCTAGCAAAATGAAGAAAGAAATGACTTCGCGGAAGTGGAGCGGAGCCAGAGAGGAGCCTGGGAATCTCAGCCTGACTAGATAAACACATGGCATCCCCAGAGGAACGAGGGAGTGGCCGGGAACCATCCTCTGAAGAGAATAGCTTAGAGGGAGTCTGTGGACAATGACAGCAGGCAGGCATGTTGGAGAGCCAGGCAAGCTGGGACCTCAAGGCCAGGTTTCCAGAAGAGCCTCGAAGACCTCAAGATAACCTCACCCCAACTCTAGTGAGGAACCCTCAATCCAGCAGGTGCTGAAGCAGATATGGGGTAGGGTTGGCACATAGCTTCTTCCACCTACCTATACCTCAAAGATACACAGGCAACCTTGGTGCTTCCCAGGTGTCACAGAGGAGACACCACTGTGAGTCCCCATCAGGTTGACAACTGGTGGAATCACAGGGTGAAGCCACCAGACAGTGAGCCTGTGAGAGCGCTCAGTGGGGGAAGCAGGGGACATGGCTGCCCCAGGACTTCAGGCGCTGGCACAGGGAAGGAAGGAATATTCTGCCAGGTGTGGCAGGGCTTGCCTATAGAAAAACAAAACAAAACAAAAACAAAAACAGGTGTGATGGTGCATGCCTTTAGGAGGCAGAGGTAGGGGGAATCTCTGTGAGTGAGTTCAAGGCCTGGTCTACAAATCGAGTTCCAGGACAGCTAGGGCTGTTACACAGAGAAAGCCAGTCTCAAAAACAACAACAATAAACAAACAGACGAATGAATGAATGAATGAATGAACGAATGAATGAATGCATGCATGCAGGGGGACCAGGAGTCTAAGGCCATTCTGGGCTACATAAGACCATGTCTCAAAAAGAGAAAGAAATGTATATTTAAAAAAAAAAATCTGGGGGTATGAGCCTATGCTCATATCTTAATTCTCAAGGGGCAGAGGCAGAAAAACCACAAGTTCAAAGTCAGCTTGATACACAGCAAGACCCTGTCTCAAAAAGGGGTTGGGGGCTAGAAAGATGGCATAGTGGTTACGAGCACTTACTGCTCTTGCAGAAGACCCAAGTTCAATTCCCAGCACCCACGTCAAGTAGCTCACAGGTGCCTGTGACTAGCTCTGGATGGTCCAACACCTCTAGCTTCCACAGGCACGGGCACCAGGAATCTCGTACGTACCCAAAATTTAAAAATAAATAAATCATTTAAAGAAGCAAAAACCAACCAACCAACCAACCCATAACTTTTGGCTTGGGAGAAGGTTCTTCAGAGCTCAACGTGCAAGCATAGGGAGCCGAGTCTGTGATGTCAGAACTGGAGGACGGAGTGGGACGGACCGTGGAGCTGGTGGACAGTTCCGTTAACTGGGATCGTGAGGAGCAGGTTCAAGCGAGAGGCACGTTCTCCAGCACACACCTGCAGGTTACACTGTCCTGTTACAGCGGGCACTCCTTCCTCCTTACCCGGTCCTCTCTAAGGGAATGTCCTCCACCCACAACTTTTTTCACAGGCTTTTAGCAGAAGGAAAATTGCTGAGTTTGTGTCCTAAGTCTCATCCATATCTGACTTCAGTGCGATATGGACTGTGGACTAGAGCTGGGCTGAACAAGCCTTTGACACTATGGGAATGGAATGGACTTCACATGTGACAGGGACATGTGAGGGGCCAGGAGCAGAATACTGTGTCTTGAATGTATTTTATAACCCCTCAGTCCCCACAGGGACCCTGAGAGGGCACAACAAAGAAAACCCTCCCTCACTGGGCACCAATCAGAATCTTGTAGTTCAGCCTCTTGACCCAAGCAGACATGTTTCTATTTGTTCCAATTCACTCGGCCTCTTACTGTAGTCAAGTGCACTAAGAGTGCACAGGAACTTTCTGGGCTAATTTGGCAGCTTTTCTGTAAATCTGAAGCTATTCTAAAGTAAAATGTTTATTTAGGGCTGGAGAGACAGCTGAACAGGTAAAGCGATGGCCTTATAACTACAGGGACTTGAGGACTTGAATTTAACGGGGCGGGCGGGGGGGGGGGGGGGGCGGGTTGCAAGCACAGATAAAGTGTGGCAACATTCACTGGTAGTTCCTGAGCTGGGGGGACAGAAGCGGGTGGGTCCCTGGAGCTACTGGGTAGTTCTGTTAACCCGGATCATGAGCTCCAGGTTCACTGAGAGACCCTGCCTCAAACGCACACATGTAAGCCCAGCACTGGGCTCTCTGGCAAGCAGCGGTGCCTATTTGGTGAGCCCCAGGCTAGTGAAAGACACTATTGCAAAAGAAAGATGTGAGCAGCACCTGAGGAATAACATCCAGGTTGTCCTCTGGCCTTCACATGCACACACTTGTGCATACACAAACATGAACACACACACACACACACACACACACACACACACACACACTAAAATAAAAAGCTTATCTGGGAGGGAAAAAACCCCAACCTGGCTAAATCTCATGTGGAGCTGGCTGGGGTGTAGATACACAGGCCTCCACTGACAGCAAACTGAGGCTCATGGCTGAAAGTGAACATACATGAGTCTGTGGCCATGGATTTCCCCACCTGTGTGGTGAACCTGGCATGGCTCTGACCACCAGAATCCAGAGCTCTCTCTGTAGAGCTGCTGGACAGGGCTGTGGACCGCCCAGTCACCCTGCCACACAAGGACGTGGTACACAGCCTTCAAAGAAGAAGCAGGACATTTTGTGTGCAGAAACACATCTCTGAGAAATGCTGTGTTGTGAACAAGGCAGAACGGCCACAAGGTGCCACCACCCTCATCATACAGGTCCTTCTCTCACACGCCTAACACACCTGAGAACACAAGGGATGATGCAGGGTCCCTGCAGGAAGCAGAGGAGGGCAGAAGAGGGAGGCGACCAACCTTTGCCACAGCCATAATCACATCCAACAAATAAATCCTTTTCTCAGGTGAATACAATGTCCTCAGCCAACCTGTCTCTACCTGCCCCCACTCCCAGGCATCTCTCTTAGGCTAAAGTAACATGACCACAGCCCTTTGTCCTGTGAACTGTGTCTCAGGTCCCTCCTGTTTGCAGAGTGCGGAAGGCTCTAATTACAGGCTGAGGGAAGAACCTATCTGTGGTGACCACATCCGCACAGTCAACCAACCATGGACTAAAGACATTTGGAAAAAGCCAAACCAGTGCACTAAGTATGCACACACTTTTTATTATTCCCGAGGCAATACAGTAGAATAATTATTTACCTACTGTTACACTGTTTTACCATTTTTTCTTTTGGATTAAAAAACAGGGTTTTTTACATACACACACATATATACATATATATTCACACATGAGAATAGTTGCCCAAAGAGGCCAGAAAAAGGCCATTGATCCCTGGAGGCTGGAGTTACAGACACTTATGAGAGTCACCTAACGTGGTTTCTGAGAACTGAACCTTGATCCTTGGCAAGGTGGGAAGCCCTCTTAACCACTGAGCCACCTCTCCAAACCCCTTCTTTTGGATTTTTGAGACAGCCTTGAACCTGGTCCTTTTGCCTCAGCCTCCCCAAGTGCTGGGATTACGGGCAGGCAACATCACATCTGGTTTTGTTTTAGGTCTTATAAGTAATTATTAGAGAGGTTTCTGGGATGATTAACAGTATGTGGGGGATCTGTAGGTTCAACACAAATACCATACCATTTTTTTTATTTTTGGTTAGAGGCCAGAGCACCCATAAATTTTGATGTCCAAGGAGTCCTACAATTAAAGAGCAGTTTTATCATTTAGCAAGAGGACTCTTATTCTATCATTCTCCCACTTTGCAGTTTCTTTGCTGTTTTTGGTGTTGTTTGTTTGTTTTTGTTTTCGAGACAGGGTTTCTCTGTGTAGCCCTGGATGTCCTAGAACTCACTCTGGAGACCAGGCTGGTCTTGTAAAGAGATCCCCCTGCCTCTGCCGCCCGAGGGCTGGGATTAAAGGTGTGGCCGCCACCGCCGCTGCTGGTATTTTGTGCTATGGCCCGTTCTCATGCAGAGACTTCGGAGGGTCAAGGGTGAGTGAGGCACGGGAAGCTGAGCACCTTCCTTGCTGGCCTAAGGAGTCTGCAGGGAGGCAAACGCTAACAACCAACAGACCCAAGTAGACACAGGAGGAGGGAGTTTGGGGGATGGCAAAGGCGATAAGTAGGGTGGGCATCTGCCCAAAGGCAGCCATCTGTGTCCTGGGATGGGGGGGGGGGCAGCAGGAAGGTGGGCCAGGCGGGTGCAGTCCAGTTTCCAGGGCCTCCGCATCAAGGAGGTACCAGTCTGGGCCTCTGGAGGATCCAGCGGTTCCCCAAGTCACTTAACCCTTATCAAGAAGGGAGTTCAGATCCTCAAAATAACCCTCCAACCCCAGAATGCCAGGAGCTACCCAGCAACTCACGACAACACCAAACATATCAAAAGCCAAGGGCACCACTCACAAATGCAAGAGGTCCCAGGCTCCAGAACTTTGTACTGCCCTTTCAGTCCTGCCCTCAAGCTCTTTAAATGTTTCCACAAACCTCTTTTCTTTCTTTTTTTTTTTGGGGGGGGGGTTCGAGACAGGGTTTCTCTGTGTAGCTTTTGGAGCATATTCTGGAACTTGCTCTGTAGACCAGGATGGCCTCGAACTCACAGAGAACCGCCTGCCTCTGCCTCCCGAGTGCTGGGATTAAAGGCGTGTGCCACCACCGCCTGGTGAACCAGTATCTTTTCAAAAGACTCATTTATTTTGATTTTATGTGTGGATGATGTACGCCTGGTGCCTGCAGAGACCAGAAGGCGGCACTGGGTACCCTAGAACTGGGGCTACCGAGACACACATCAAACCCGGGTCCTCGGCAAGAGCAGCCAGCGCTCTTAACCTCTGAGCCCTCTCTCCCTCCCCAAAACAGTATCTTAACTTTTCTTCTAAAATTGACCCCATATTTCTCTCTGCTTTCTTTAAGTCTGGGAGAAGACGGGAAATGAAAAGATGGGGAGAAGGGAGAGAGAGGGTCTGTCTACACTTTTTGGTTCTAATTCATCCCTGGCTACACCAGGGGCCATGGCAGTACACCACCACCACCTTCTCCAACATGCTGCTATGAAGTTTTGAGGACTTGGACCCCATCAGAACCAAGTGTGTAAGAACTCTACACAAACAGTTACTAGTGTTGTGACTCAAAACACTGATGCGTCGGGGCTAGGGTGTGACTTGGTTGGTAGGGTGATTGCCCTGCATGCATGAATCCCTGGGTTCAATCCCCACAAACCCTAGTGGTGCAGGTCTGTAATCCTAACACTCAGGAGGTGGAACCAGGAGAATCAGAAGTTCAAGGTCACTTGCAGCTATACAAAGGGTTTGAGGCCAGCCTGGGCTACGTGAGATCCTGTCTCAAAGGCAAAGGGGCAGGAGAGAAGACTCTGCTGTTAGAACACCAGCTGCCCCTGTGAAAGACACAGCACACATCTGGCAGCTCAAAACCCCTGTAATTCCAGTTCCAGGGGACTCCAAGTCCTCTTGAAGCCTCTAAGAGCACTGTATGCAACACACACACACACACACACACACACACTTAAAGAAAAAGTTACCCCCAAAGCCCAGCTCCTTGTTTGACCTAGAGTTTCAGGACTAGGCCTTTTCCATGAAAGCAGGACTGTTCTGACCGACTCCATCGTCTGACAGACTCCATCATTCTGGCCCTCTGCCAGGAAGGCTCCTCACCAGACAGGCTCATACGTACAGCTTAGGAAAGATGACCAAAAGTCAATACCACGTGTGGCTGGACTTTGTCACAGGCTAGCTGTCACCTGTTACACAGACTGTCCCCACAGTCACGTCTAGAGGGCGTGACTAGATGTTGCCTGCTTCTCTTTCTTGTAATGCATATCCCAACAGTGTAAGTTATCTGTAAACATTTCCTCCTGCCAGAGAAAAGCTGTTCCTGCCCTGTAGTACTTCCTGGGAGTGACGGAGCCAGATGGCCATCTGCTCTCATCACTGGGATCTCTAGTCCCCCAGGGTCCCGAGATCTTCCTTGACATCATTCAGCTGAGAGCCCAGCATGATTGTACACACTGGTAATCCGACCATCAAGGGCTACACAATGACTCAAGGCTGAGGCACATGCGTGCTCACACACATACATACATGGGAGATAAATACCTTAAAAATGAAAAGGAACCCGGACAAGCGGAAGCTCTCGGACAGCGCACACTGGACAAGCCCAGGGGACCGTGCCCCACCTCTGCAGGCCTTACTGGAGTCTTTTTCCTTGTTTAAAAATATTTTATTTTGAAATGGTCTTGCTAAGTAGGCCTGGCTTGAACTTGCACTGATCCTCCTGCCTCTGCTTCCCCAGTACTGGAATTACAGGTGTGCACCACTACACCTAGCTTATTCTGAACTCTCTAGAACAGTTTTCAAAAATGTATCTTTTATTATTATGGGGGTGGGGAGGGAGCTGGTGTGGAAGTCAGAGGACTACTTTCTGGAGTCAGTTCTCTCCTTCCACCTTGCGTGGGTGTCAGGGATTGAATTCAGGTCGACAGGCTTGCACAGCAAACACACTGACCTGATGAGCCACCTCAGCTGCCCCAGAACCAGCAGCTTTTCCTGAGGCACTGTCCTGTCCAGGTGCCTGACAGGCGCATTTGGAGTACCTTGTAGTGCTCAGTTCTCAGAGCCTCCTAGCTAGCCTTCTTCAATCCCAGACCTCAGTAGATGGAGGCATCAGGCCATTTTGGAATACATTAGACCCTGTCAAGAAAGGAGGAGGGAGGAAGTGAGGGAGGGAGGGAGGAAGGGAGGGAAGGAGGGATGGACGGAGGGAGAGAAATAAAGAAAGGAAAGAGGGAGGGAGGGAAAGAGAGAAAGAAAGGAAGGAGGGAAGGAAGGAAGGAAGGAAGGAAGGAAGGAAGGAAGGAAGGAAGGAAAGCCAGCCAGTCCTGCTAGGCAGTAATCCAAGGGGTTTGGAATCCTGGAACCGGGTTTAGGTAGTTATCTAGTATGGCCTTCCAGGGCCAGAGATAGGACTCAGGCCCATTCCTCCAACTGTTTACCAGGAGGGAGGGGTCCAGCTACAATGTCCCACAAGCCTATAAACATCTAACAGCTCCCTAATATTTGAGGTGCTGTGGAGTCTCACATCTACTTCCTAGCCCAGTGTTGACAGATTCCAATGGCTGCAGGTTACCAGGTGGCTTTGGGAAGGATGCCTTTAGTAAGACTTAGGATCATGTGAAAACACCTATGGCATCCAGCATTCTCTTCAGGCCCACCCTACTTCCCAGGGCCACCTACACACAACCAGTCCTGATGGCACATGACTGCCTCCTGGGCCCTAATTGCTTCTTACTCTAGGCAGGTTCTGTTTCTGCAACTGGACTGTACTATGCTCCTCTGGGGCAAGAGCCCACTTGAATTGGATTCCCAGCACCAACATGGCCGCTCACAACAGTCTGCAACTCCATTTCCAGGGGCTCGGACACCGTCTTCTGACTTGTGTGGGCACCAAGCATGCAAGCAATACACAGACAAGCACGCAGGCAAATCACTCATACACAAAAAATAAAAATTAAGCCAGGCATGGCGGCGCACACCTTTAATCCCAACACTCAGGAGGCAGAGGCAGGCTGATCTCTGTGAGTTCCAGAATAGCCAGGGCTGTTGTTACACAGAGAAACCCTGTCTCAAAAAAAAAAAAAAATTAAGTTAATTTTTAAAAGCCATTTTCTTTAGGCCAAGCAGGAGGGCCAAAATCTATAATCATAGCTCTTAGGAGACTGAGGTAGGAGGATAATGAATTTAAATCTGACCTGGGATATTCAGGGAGACTGGGGTAGTCTGAATATAATTGGCCCCCATAGTTCATAGGGAGTGGTATTATTAGGAGGTATGGCTTTTTTGGAGTGGGTGTGGCCTTATTGAAGGAAGTGTGTCACAGGGGGTGGGTTTTGAGGTCTTTTTTGATCAAAACACTCAGGGTACTCAGTTCACTTCCTGTTGACTGCAGATCAAGAGGTAGAACTCTCAGCTCCTTCTCCAGCAACATGTCTGCCTACACACTGCCATGTCCCACCTTGATGATAATGGACTGAACCTCTGAACTGTAAGCCACCCCAGTTAAATGTTTTCCTTTATAAGAGTTTCTGTGGTCATGGTGTCTCTTCACAGAAATAGAACTCTAACTAAGACAGAGACCCTGTCTCAAACAAACAGATACAAATTTTTAAAACTGTATGCTTCTTTTTTTTAATCTAGGTGTACTGATGAATGCATGTCTTTAATCCCAGCACTTTTGAGGCAGAAGCAGGTGGATCTCTGTGAGCTGAGGCCAGGCTGGTCTACAGAGTAAGTTCTAGAACAGCCAGAGCTACATAACAGAGACCTTGTTTCAAAAGGAAGGAAGGAAGGAGTAAAAAGAAAGAAAGAAAGAAAGAAAGAAAGAAAGAAAGAAAGAAAGAAAGAAAGAAAGAAAGAAAAAAGAGAAGAGAAGAGAAGAGAAGAGAAGAGAAGAGAAGAGAAGAGAAGAGAAGAGAAGAGAAGTAAGGACTGGAGGGATATCTCAGTGGAAAGAGACTTGCCCTACAAGTGTGAGGACCAGAGTTCAGATCCTGGAACCCATGTAAAAAAGGCAGGCATTGCAGCTGCCTGTAATTCCAGCATTCCAGAGTCAGACACAGGGGTTGAGGGTGGTGGGGCTGGGGCAGCTGGCTAGCTAGCCAATGGGGAGCTCCAGGTTCAGCACAAGACCCTACCTCAACAGTTAAAGTAGAAGTCAAGTGAGGAAGAAGTCTGACATTACCTTTGGGTGTCCACACTCACCCACACAGATATGCACCCTCACACACACGTGAACAGGAATATGCACATGCACTCACACCACACATACACACACTTAGAAGAAGAAAAGTAGCCATGTTTAGTGGTATATCCCTGTAATTTCAGAACTTAGGAAGTGGGGGCAGGAGGATCCGGAGTTCAAACTTAGGTAGACCTGGGGAGTTAGTGGCCAACCTGGGCTATATGAGACCGTCTCAAAAAGAGAGAGGGAAAAAAAGGTTTAAAACAAATTTAAAAGAGACGAGACCCTAGGATTTAGCAGAAGGAAGACCTGTCCAAGCTGAACAGTCTCCTGGACCTCCTACTCTCCGTTTTCAGCCATGCGTGGGTGGTACATGCCACGTTTGGGTGGTACATGCTGTGGGAAATACAGGCTCCCTGGTAGAGAATGGTTTCCTAGATTTAGGTATCAGATCAACACACAAAGGACAAGGCCTTCACAGAGATGAATCGGCTTTCAACTACCAATGTAATCCCCTACAACCAATTCTTCCAGAAAGAAAAAGAATTCTTCTATCCACTCCGTGCCCACTGCCCACCACCCCAGCCCTAGAAAGGATGCACAAGGCTGGGTGGTATTAATATGGAGATCTCAGAAATGACCGCAGTAAGGGAAAAGAGCTGGCACGCAGATGGATGTGAGCCTTAGAAAATGGCATAGTTTGTAAACAAGACGGAAATCAGCTGAGAGGGCCAACCGGTCTGGTCTTTGAGGTCTTGGAAGAAGGAGCAAAGTATTCCTTAGGACAGTGTGTGTGTAACGGAGCAGGACTGAACTAAACCCGGGACTGTATGTCCATGAGAACAAACATTGCTTAACAATTCTCAAGTGCAGAGCACCGGCCATTCAAGGAGAATGAACGGGGCTTCTCACATGCCACAGAATGAGGGGGGAGCAGACTGAGACAACAGGGCAACCCAGGGCCCTCTGTGGTTTAGAGGGCTAAGCCTCTTTGGGAAAGGAAGAAAAAACAGCTTTTGCAGGGTGGTGTCTAACCGCCCTGACAAACTTGATACCATACACCTTGGAGAGGAACTCAAAAGCTCTTAGTAAATTATTTCAGAGAAATGTTTTCAAATTCCATCTTCTGAATTTCAGTGGTTTCTGCAGGGTCATATGTCCTACAAGTCAAAGATAAAGTTACCACAAGCTTAAAGTCAGGTTCAAATACAGCATAACTACAAATTACATTGATTTGTGGAATGGAAAAATGTTCCACGGCAAGCAGAGCTGCACCCTACAATCAGTGTGGACCGCTTCCCTGGGGATCCCGGGTGAAACCACATCCCAGGCTCCCCCATGATGCCAGCTTTTGATGAACGGCACCAAAAGCATCACTGAGCCTGCGCCAGGCTATCAGATCCTGCATGTCCCGATTAGTGCCGGGGTGTGGGGTGGGGACGGTTCAATGACAAAAGACGGGGCCACCGACAAAGAAAGCGGGTACCAGCTTCAAATCATTGCTCAAATTATGTCTGATTTCATCTTCACATTCCCTGAAATCCTGCTGGGTTTTGTTATTTATTTTTAATTCTTAAATTGCATTTCTTTAGTGTGTGTGTATGTGTGCTTGTGCGTATGTGTGCCACAGTGCAAGTGTGGAGGTCAAAACACAACTTGTGGAAGTCAGTTCTCTCCTTCCACTACACAGATTGTGAGGCGGGACTCAGATCACAGGACCTGGTGGCAGATGTCTTTACCTGCTGGGACATCTAGCCAGTCCTACTGCTGGTTCTTAATATAAATTTTTCAAATATCAGTACATGGTCCATAAACGGCATTGGAATCAGAGATGAGCAGGTCAATGCTAAGTTTTCTGTTGCCGTTTCAGGATTTGTTTTTACTTTTGCTAGTTTGGTTTCCTGAGACAGGGTCTCCCTGTGCAGCAGCCCAAACTTGCCATGCAACAATCCTCTGGCCTCAGCCTCCTGAGGGCGGAATGAGAGGTATGTAGCCTTGTGTCCACTAACACTGAAATCTTAAACTCCAAGATCACACGCTCAAGAGGCTCCATAGGTCAAATGGCTTACATTTTTCACAAGTCTTCCAGTGTGTCCAACCTGTGCCCTGTAGGCCATTTGCACCCCAGGGAGAATGAGACCTGACATAATTCTCTTTTGTAACCTGACTGCAGGGTTCTCCCATGTGAGCTCTGTAGATGGTATCAGTAATGATGCCAGACACACTTGCTAGGCTTCGGACCCTGGGGAGTTAGCGCTCTGCATGGTGTGGGGCTGAGTGGAGGGAGAGCTGTTGTCCACTATGTACTGACGCGCAGACAACTAAGTTGCCAAGGACAACACACAGCATGTTGGTGATTGAACAGAAAGGGAACTGGCTGGGCCTCAGAAGCACAGCCTCCTTCTGACTGCTTCCTGCCTTCCCCTCCCCACCGGCAGGTCAAGGAACCAGGGTTTCTCTCCAAGGCTGTCATAGAACCTGGGGCTATTACTCTAACTCTGCAGGAGCCACCTGGCTACAATGGTGTGCTGGTCTGGGGATGTGGTTCAATATCCAGGACCTACAGAAAAAGCCAGGCATGGTAGCACATGCTTGTAACCCCAGCGCTGGGGAGACAGCCTTCACAGTCTCTGATACTCACTGACCAGGCAGTGAGTTTAGCTAATCTAAGCGGTAAGCCCCAGGCCCATGAGACATCCTGTTTCAAAGGCGGTAGGCAGTATTCCAGAAGATGACCCAAAGTCCCCAAGTTGTCCTCTATTCTCTGTACACATGGTTACATGAACCTACCTGCACTTAAAAACTTATTTAAGTTTTATTTTTTACTTTCAATTATGTATATATTATGTGTCCAGGTGTGGGTATGTGTATACGAGTGCAGTGCCCACAGAGGCCAGAAGAGGGCACAATATCCTCTGGAGCTAGAGTTTTCAGGCAGTTGTGACCTGCTTAACATGGGTGGTGAAACTGAACTCAGGTCTTCTGGAATAGCAGCAAGCTATTGCTCCAGACCCCGTGCACATGAATTTAAAGAAAGAGAAGAGGAAAAGGAAGAAGAAAAAAATTCCTCTCTTGCCTGATCATAGTTGTGAAAACCTGAGGTCCTACCCTACCCCAGGACAAAGAAATTCACAGAATGCCAGAAAAGACTGAGCAGACTTGCGTCAGCCCCATCATCTATCATCCTTGTAGCAATAAACATCTATCTCAGGGTCTTTGGTCTTCATATATGAAAACTCTTGGACTTGTTATACTTTTCTGTAGTTAATTTCTCTTTTGTTGAAGGCATTTTGGATGTGACTCTTAGACTGGTGGGACAGGGGCCATACCTTTCTGTGTCTACAAACCTAATGAAATGACACACAGATCTCCAAAGACCTGTAGCCAAGTGACAACTTCAGTGGGTCTAACGTTGTCATCACGGTGTCTATCCAGAGTGCCAATGAATGCTCAACAATAAAGTGAAGTTATGAGGACCCCTGGAAAGCAGCACTTGACCTCAAACACCAGTTCCACGGTAAGTAAACACCAGTCATGTTCAGAGTCAGCCATGGTGGCCAACGGGCTGCAAGACAGAAGCAGAGTCTGTTTACCTGTGGACACAGGCCACCTGGCTCCCCGGGTTATTTTCATGGCAGCAGAAAGCCAAAACAAACAGAAAAGGAGAGACTGGTGCCAGCACTCCAGGGCTTCCTCTTCCCACTTCCCTTCAGAGGTGGGGGAAGGAAGGGGTCCTGCCCATTCTCACAGTGGCATTGGGCCATGCCCCAGCAGCAGGGATGACGGGAATAGATTAAGGTAGAAAAGCAGGAACAGCTTATCATCTCAGCTTAGGCTGGGAATGCCTGCCAACTCCTTCCGTCTTTGACCCTGGACTTATCTGCACCTCCACCGCAGCTTTGCTGGGATTCTTCTGCTTATGTGCAGTGTGCTCAGACCTCAGCTTTTCCATATAACTTTCCCTGTCTAGGAATGCCTCCCAGCTTTAGAGGAATTCTGAGCTGAGCTCTGCACTTTTCAACAGCATGCCTGATTTCCACCCATAGCATAAGCCACTCAGGACCAGGAGCCATTTTTTTAGCACCTTTACAGAACAAGGTGTAGTCCTCCACCCTCCTGTGGCCAGTCCATAAGGAAGGACAAAGGAAACGTATGTGCCAAAGACATGAGAGCTACTTCAATCTAGTATTTTAGAGACTCAAGAAACTGATGAGACATTTTAGAGCAATCACTGGGTCACTTAATCCAGAAAAACATCACACAGATTTTTTTTTTTCCAGGCAGGAATAAAACTATTCATTATTAATGCTTTTAGTGCAACAGGAAAGAGAGAACAATGGGCCTCTCTCACAGTAGACCTACAGCAAATGTTTCTTAGACGTACACTTTTATAAAGCAAGGACTGGCTGAGAAGAGAGCCAGGTGAAGTATGGGTGTATTCTAGGCCAGGTAGAGCGAGTGACACACCCTCTGGATCCTGATCCGACTGATAAAGCCAAACACAGGAGGAATTCCTGATACCACCCAGTGCCTTTCTTTACAGCCACCTACATTAGTTGTTTTAAAGAGCCAATCTGGGAAGGCTGGAGTGGAGAGCAGAACGGCAGGCAAGCACCTACTGGTGGAAATCATTTCCTTCAAAGGACTCCAATATGGAGTCCAGGAGTCCCTGAACCAGCTCCCGCTCACCATGCCAAGGGGAGGGCGGTTAGATTTTGAAAAGGCTGGAGGAGCGGGCAGGATGGCACAACGCTGTAATCTCAACACTGTGAAGGCAGAAAGTCCAGGAGTTCAAGACCAACCTCGGCTACATATGGAGTTGGGATTCCAGCCTGGACTATATAAGACCCTGTCTCACTCAAAACAACAAAAGCTGATGGGAGTTCAGAACGCCTGTGACTCTCACAAACTATTTCCCAACGACTACCGCTCAATCAACAGTGAGTGACATCAGCTCCACTATCCGGAAGCACAAAACCCGACAATATTAGGGAAGGTCCAAGCGGCCTGATCACTGTAGCTCCGCCTTTCCAGAACACACCCATGCCCCTCTAACCCTTCCTCTTAAGCTTGAACGGAAGGTACGGGCTCAACACCAAATAACGATTAAGCACACCGTCTGGACCCACGCTGACTAGAAACCCCCCGGGAAGCAAGAACTGGGCTGGCTGGGCAGTCAGGGCCACGTCCACCGTCATTACCGGTGGCCGTTGGGCTAGGAGCTCCGCGATCTCACCGGATCCCCTGCGCACCGGCACGCCCGCACCCTGCTGGGAACCCGCGTGAAACCCACAGGGATAAGAGCAAAAATGCCGACGCGCGGGCCCGGAGCAGCTACGGAGCATCTGGAAAGTTGTCCTGCTTTTTGTCTGTTCACTTTTGGTCTCAGACTCCGCAAGCGATCGTTCTCCAAATCGCAACTTAGATTCTAGAGGCTACTAGAGAAAACCGCGCCGTGTCCTATAAGCCCCAGGGGCATCATCTGGAGAGATTCAGATGGTAGCTGAGCACTCCGGGCCTGCGGACCAAAGACTACCAGAGCACGGCTGGAACCCCTCACCCTGAATCCCGCCCAGAGCGCGCCACCCGGGTCCCGCGACATCGCCACCCGCCACCCGCGGAGAGCGCGGTGTCCCGGGGCTCTAGGCAGGTGCCAGAGCGCGGCCCTCGCCTCGGAAGCCGCCCTGCGCCCCGCGCCTGGCGTTCCCCACGCAGCACCCAGCAGCGCCACACTCACCGCCGCCCGCGCCGCCTGTCGAGCCGGGAGGTCTGCACTAGCCGCGCGCGCGGGCCGGGAGAGATCCAGGGAGGCAGGGCGAGCCGGGGGCGGGGATGTTTCGGGGCGTGGCCTGGAGGGGGCGGGAGGCCATCTGGGGCGGGGCCTGGGAGGGCGGGGCGACAGCCTGGTTACAGGCGGGGTGGGAAGGAAACTGCGACCAGAGGGGCTCTCAAAAGGCGGGGCGCGGGGAGGCGGGGCCAAGAGGGTCCAGCGCGAGGCGGACTAGACGAGCGGCGGAGGCCTGGGAGAGGGCGGAGCGAGGAGTTTACTCTTTGTTTCTAACACCCCAACTATACATCCTCCCTCAAAAAGGCATAAAGACAACCTACGGAACGGGAGACAGTAATTGTAGGTCATGTAGCTGATGAAGGTCTAATATTCAAATTATATAAAGAACTGTACCGGAGATAGAGGCATATGTTTGAGGTCAGCCTGATCTACAACAGTGAGTTCCAGGCAAGCTAAGGCTCGATAGTGTCTCAAGACCTGTCTCAAGACAACAAAAACCAGGCAGATCTGCAGCTCAGCTGTTAAGGGGCTGGTATATCGTGCATGAAAATCTCGGTTCGTCTCCAGTGCCTCATAAATGAGTATCGTGACACATACTGTGACCCCAAACACTTGGGAAGGCTGAGAAACAGTTTATCGAGAAGTTGAGGCTAACCTGGGAGACAGGAAGTTTGAAGCCAGCCTAGGATACACAGTGAGACCATGTCTCAACCCATCCCACACACACAAAAAGAAAACTACTCTTTCAACATACATGTCTGAATGTGTGTGTGTGTGTGTGTGTGTGTGTGTGTGTGTGTGTGTGTTAGAATCTGCCAGAGTGCTGGATTTAAAGGCATGCACCACCACCACCCACCCCAAGAGACAACTCAGTTTTAAAATGGGCAGTGGGATCTGGTGTGGTGGTGGACATTTGTAATCTCAGCAATGGAGAAAATGAGGCGAGTTCAAGGCCAGCCTGCTCTGCCTAGTAAGACCCTATCTCAGGAAACCAAAGGGGCTGAGGTAGGGACTAGAACCAAGGAGATGGCTTAGTGGGTGAAAGTTCAGATCCCCACAACTCGTATTTTTAAAAAAGGCTGGATTCAGTGGCATGCATCCGTATCCTAGGACTCCGGCTGTGAGAGGAGCAGATGCAGAACAGCCCGGCCAGGGAGCTCTCAGGAGCGGCCCCTTACAGTAGGCAGCTCAGAAGAGGCAGAGATTCTGCTCAACAAGGTGGACAGTGAGAAAAGAACCCAAAGCTGTCCCCTGACCTCCACATGTGCCTTTCCCACGACACTCACCTATACCATGACTCTCACATGCCCAAACTCACACACACAAATAAACACATATTTTAAATTATATTTAAAAATCAGTTTAAACCAGGCGGTGGCACACACCTTTAATCCCAGCACTAGGGAGGCAGAGGCAAGCGGATCTCTGTGAGTTTGAGGACAGCGTTGTAGTCTACAGAGTGAGTTCCAGGACAGGCTCCAAAGCTACATAGAGAAATCCTGTCTCAAAAAACAAAACAAACAGACAAACCCTTTCCTCCCGAGTCGATTTTGGAGAGTGTTTTATCATAAGCTATAGACAACCAAACCGAGGTGTGTGTGCAAATGCCTACAGGCTCCTCAGTCATCAGGGAAATGTGATGGAAACCACAGTGAGAAGCCACATCACCCTGTGAGAGCTGTAGAATGTTCTCATAAGAGAAAATAAATGGGGGGCGGGGTGCAAGCATGAGGACCTGAGTTCAATCCTTAGCACACTTAAAAACTGGGTGAGGCAGAGGGAGTCTGTAACCTCAGTGCTAGGACTGCAGAGGCAGGAGGATGCCTGGATTCATTGGCAGCCAGCCTAGCAGAACCAGAGAGCGTCAGGTTCAGTAAGAGATTCTATAAAAAAAAAAGTAGGGTGTACTTTCCTGGCAGGGGAGATAGCATACCATGGTCATGTGACTGCTTTTCCCAAGGGGAGGCTCATCTGTTGTATTCCTCATATGCTGATCCTAGGATTTCCCCAAACATGGGGACCGCAACTGCTTAATTTATGCTGTGGGGCTAGTGGGGGGGGGGGAGGTGCAGACTGTATTCAAGCTCTCCCTTAAAGATGGAGGGCAACTGAGGAAGTCATGTGACATTGGCTCCTGGCCTCTCTACATGCATCTGTGCATGTGTACATAATGTGTGCTCACACACAGTAAATAAATAAATGTGTGTTGAAGCCAGGTGGTAGTGGCATGTGTCTTTAGTCCCAACACTCAGGAGGCAGAAGCAGGTGGATCTCTGTGGGTTTGAGGCCAGCCTGGTCTACAGAGTGAGTTCCGGAACAGCCAGTCCAGAACGGTGAGAGGGTGCAGCTGCCGCCCTGTCTCTAGGTAGCACACAGAGCTGAAAACAACTTGTACGTCTGTTCAAGATTGTTGAGGGCAGCTATTCAAAGCCAAAGTGGGTAAAAACCAAAACGGCCAACCGATCAATGGGTAAACAAATGTGGCGTAGCCACACCAGGAAATACTACTCAGACCTCACAAGGGAATGAAGCACAGGTTCCCACCACAGCCAGAGAGACCTCGAAACACTATGTAAGCTGAAAGAAGGCAGACACAAATCATCACCTAGCCTATGGTCTCATTTACATAAAATATGCCCAGAACAGGTAAATCAGTGGACAAAGCTGATTAGTGGCTGCTCGGACTGGAAAGATCAAGAGGGGGAGACGAGACCACTGACAGGATGATAACAAAATTGTTCTGGAAGTAGTGGTGATGGGCACACAGTACTGAATACTTTAGGTGCCACCAGCGTACAGTCAAAAGTGGTTAAAGTGTTAAACTCTGTGTTAGATGAAATAACTTCCTTCTTTCTTTCTTCTCCAGACAGGGTATTGGTTTGTAGCCCGGGCTGGCTTCTGCCTCACAGCAATCTTCTGCCTTAGCTACCCAGAGCATCTGCTACCACATCTGGCTTTTATCACACTGTGTGTTGGTGGAGTGTACACGTGTGTTTATTTGTCAGTATGGCTGTGTATGAAAGTAAGTGCACGTGTGTGTGTTTGTGTGTGTGTGTTTGTGTGTGTGTACATGTGTGTGTGTGTACATGTGTGTGTGTGTTTGTGTGTGTGTGTTTTTGTGTGTGTGTGTTTGTGTGTTTTTGTGTGTGTGTATGTATGTGTGTGTTTGTGTGTGTGTGTACGTGTGTGTGTTTGTGTGTGTGTTTGTGTGTGTGTGTTTGTGTGTGTGTGTTTGTGTGTGTGTGTTTGTGTGTGTGTGTTTGTGTGTGTGTGTGTGTGTGTGTGTGTGTGTGTGTGTGTGTGTAGAAGCTAGAGGCTGACTTGAGGTGGGGGACAGTCCAGGAAGACACCTGATGTTTTTAGCAGACTCTCTCACCAGACCAGGAGCTCGCTGACTCATCCAGGGTGGCTGGTCCATGAGTGTCAGGGACTCACCTATCTCTGCCTCCCCCAGCACCGCATTTGGCTTTTTTTTATGTGGGCTGGGCATCCAAACAGAGGTCCTCATGCTCAAGTAGCAGGCGCCTTTACCCACTAGGCCACGTCCCCAGCCTCTCAATTCTTTAAAAAACATAATCAGGCCAAGCGGTGGTGGTGAACGCCTTTAATCCCAGCACTCAGGAGGCAGAGCCAGGCGGATCTCTGTGAGTTCGAGGCCAGCCTGGGCTACAGAATGAGTTCCAGGACAGGCACCAAAACTACACAGAGAAACCCTGTCTCAAAAAAACAAACAAAAAAAAAAAACCTGCACACACAATCAGGTGCGCTGGACAGGCCCCCACGGGGATTAGACAAGAAGAGAACAGAGCAGTTGGTTGATGTGGGAAAGACACAAACCACCCCCTTCAGAAGTGAGTTTTATTAAGAGACGGGGACTAGAAGTCGTGACAGCCGTGATCAGACCTTGGTGTGTGTGGACAAGCATTGGAAAGGGACAGCACATCTTATCAGTGCCAGCCTGCCCACTGTAAAAGGAAGACAGGCATCTCTTTAGAACCTGGAAAGGAGTGCCATAGAGAGCTGTCGATGAAGAGGATGATGAGAAAAGGGGGGGGGGGGGGGAGAGCCTTCAGAGAGAAGTCCTCTGCGGTGGTTTCACTGAGAATGGCCCCCAGAGACTCGTACATCTGAATGCTTAGTCACCAGGGAGTGGCATTATTTGAAAGGATTAAAAGAACTAGGAGGCATGGCCTTGTTGGAGGAAGTGTGTCACTGAGAGTGGGCTTTAAAGTTTCAGAAGCTCATGGCAGATCCGGTCTCTCTGTATCTACCTATGGATCACAATGAATCTCTCAGCTACTGCTCCAGTGACTGCTGCATGCTGCCGTGCTCCCTGCCATGATGGCGGTGGACTAAACCTCTGAAACTGTAAGCTTTCATTCACAAGAGCTACCTTGGTCATGGTGTCTCTCTTCACAGCAATAGAACAGTGACTAAGACATCCCCTAAACCAAAGAAACATCTGACCCTTACGTCTTTTCAGGGGGTGGTAGGAAGTCCCACACCACATGGTTTATTTCAACATAGCGTAGGCCATGTGACAAGAAGACAGACAGAGAAACCAGGCCCTGGGTAGGATCATAAACTAGGGGCTGTGAAGCCACAGAGCATGTCTTAATGCTGTCCTGGTCTGAGGAGAGACAGGGTTTCTCTGTGTAGCCCTGGCTCTCCTGAAACTTGCTCTGTAGCCCAGGCTGGCCTTGAACACGGAGATCTACCCGCCCCTGCCTCCCAAGTGCTGGAATTAAAGGCATGCACCACTGCTGCCCGGCCAAGTGACCAGTCTTTTTACAGAGCAGGCCCATGATCCAACATGGTAGAGCAGGAGAGGCCAAGACACAGCAGGTGCCCGAGCCTCAAGATTCACGTGGCTGAGGAAGAGCCACGTCTCCTCTGGGGCTGCAGAAATGGCAGCAGTCGGGAGAGAAACATGGCGTCTGACAGAATGCGGAACAATCCTGCCTTGCCTTTCGTGGCCTAAATAAAAATTACATGTATACATGTCTGCGAGGGGGAAGTACACAGACACATCTGGAAAGTTCCCAAACTTTCCAAGGATAACAGAGACTATAAATAGTGATATCTGTGTAATAGAATCAAAGATTTTTTTTTTTTAATTTTGGGATGTTTTATAAGAAAACCCAAACTGCTTGTCTAAAAATAACAAAAGCAGGGTTGATGAGATGGCTCATTGGTAAAGGCACTTGCTGCCAAGCCTGACAATGTGAATTCGGTCCCAGCACCCAAAAGGCAGGATGGTCTCTGTGATTTGAGGCCAGCCTGGTCCACAAAGTGGGTTCCAGGACAGCCAGGACTACAGAGAGAAACTCTGTCTCGGGGTGAGGGTGGGGTGGGAGGACACAACTTCCGGAAACAATCTGCAAAGGGGTCTGTGTCACTACCAAAGCCTGGGAACCAATGTTTCCATAGCACCTTTCCATCTCCAGGCACCGGCCTCAAAAGAGCCAGAAAGAAAGAAAAAAAGACAAGAACAGCATGCAGGACTAGCCAGAGGGCACTTACCCTAACCCTGACAACCTGAATTCAATGCCCAGGACTACTCACACCCGCAGGAAGAGAACCAGCTCCTGAAAGTTCTCCTCTCACTTCCCTGTGTATGAATGTATGTGTGTGTGTGTGTGTGTGTGTGTGTGTGTGTGTGTGTGTGTGTGTGTGTATGGGGGGGGTGCAGCTCTGGAGAGAGAAAGAATGATAATAAACAGAAATGTTTCGTAACAGCCTGGGGGCTGGGAAGGTGGCTCCACTGTAAAAAGCACTTACTCTGGCAGAGAATCCACGTTCAGTTCCCAGCACCTGTGTCAGGCAGCTGCAGGAGATCTGACACCCTCTTCTGACCTCCGCGGGTACCCACATGCATGGTACCTCCAACCTAAGCCAGACCAAGCCCCTGCAGCCCTGTCCACCTCTCTGGGACAGAGAATTGATTAAAAGCACCAACAGAGGATGCTGTGGCCTTGTACTCACAGGTTTATGGTCCTACCCCTCGATTGCCTCACTGCCCTTGGCATGTAGGCCAGGCTAGGTCACATGGTATGAAGCTTGTCAACTCTTCTGAAACAATGTACGAGTCAGAAACCCACTTCGTTCTCTAGATTTGAGGGGACTGCACCCTCGCTCCTCTGGGGACCCCACTGTGGCTGCCGATTCTGGAAGCTGGGTCTGTCCTAATGAAGCCTCTCTTCAGACCTGAAAGTCTGCTCTGCCCCTTCCAGGTCCCACGTCTAAATGTCATTCTGAAGGGTGGGTGATCCCATGACAGCTCCTTTCTGTGAACTGCAACTTTCTTCTAAGCAGAGGCGAGCTGAAGAGTTCAGAGTGGCTAGGGGAGCGGAAGGAGGGCCCTGAAGCCAAGAGCCACAGCCTTTTCAGTGGCAAGAGTCCCTGAGAACCAAGACCCAGCTCCTGGAGCTGTAGTACAAGCCTGGAGCAGCCTTCCTCCCTTCCCAGAGCCTAGAAGCAGATGCCTCAGGCTGGAAGAACAGCACTTCCTCCAACGTATGCACACAGAACCCTGCCTCTGCAAGATAGGCTCTAGTTCTTCCTTAGGGCCTGGAGCGATAAGCCGCTGTGTTTGAAAGTCCATGGAGAAGCCTGTGACGCTAAGAGGTTAGGGAAGCCATCTATGGTTTTGTAGGAGAGCAGAAGGACCTGCCCCTAATACAGACAGGGCTGAAGCTAGGTAGGAGGGCCAGAGGAAGGCAGCAGCACCCAGGGGTCCTGCCCTGGTCACAGAGGTTATGGGTGTGCCTCTGTTTGTATTTAAAACACACACACACACACACACACACACACACACACACACACACACACACCATGGCACAGGATACAGTGTGAGCCCCAAACAAGAGGAAAAGCAATGTGGGGGGGCACAAGAGGAAGGAGGTGTGAGCTCTCCTGGCAACAACCTCCTTTATCCAAGTGAGGAGGGAGAAGGAGGCCCAGAGAGGTCAAGTGCCGTACCTGGGACTCACAACAAGGAGGTGGCTGGAGATCAGGCTTGAGCCAGGTGGGGTGGGCTGATTCTTCAGACTCTCTCTCTCTCTCTCTCCTGCCACCGCCCCCAACTGCTTATTGCTTATGTGTCTCGGGCCCTGGGCTCTATGTCAGGGACTGGTGAGGGGAACTACAAATCCCTCTGTCCCAGTTAGCTTTCTACAACTGTCATAGGCACCGTGACCAAAAGCAGCTTAGGGAAGAAAGGGTTTGTTACAGCTTAAGTCAGGGCAGGAACTCAAGGCAGGAACCTGGAGGCAGGAGCAAAGGCTGTGGAGGATTGCTGCATACTGACTTCCTTTCATGGTTGGCTCAGCCTGCTTTCCTATACAGCCCAGGACCACCTGCCCAGGGACAGTACTGCCCTCAGTGGCCTGGGTCCCACATCAGTCAAGAAAATGCCCCCACAGGCTTCCCATAGGGACAATCTGATGGGAACATTTTCTCAGTTGAGATTCCCTCTTTTCAGATGACTCTGGCTTGTGTCAAGTTGACTGAAAATCAACACAATGTCCAACTGACCTGAAGAGTTTATATTCTGGTTTGCATGAGGGAGGACAATCCCAAATCAATCCCAAAGGAGGGCTGGGGCGCAGCTCAGCAGGGACCACTTGCCTTGCATGTGTGAGGCCCCGGCTTGCACCTCTAACACAGCAAAACATGAGCAAATAAGTAAATGAGTACTGTGTGACTTTGAGGTCATCAGCTGGCTCCTCCTGTAGCTTCCAGGAACCATGCATCACATGGTCCAGCTGAACTTCATCCTCTGAGTTCCAATCTAGAGGGGAGCAAGTTTGAGGGGGTGGGGGTGGCTGAAGCATGACTCATGGAACCATGTTTATTTCATAAACAGTCACATGTTCCACCACACACTGCTGTCTCAACAACCCTACAAGGGAAATAGCTCTCCTTTACAGGGTTAGCAGCTGAAGCCCAAAGAGGTCTGGCAAATTGTCAAGGGCCACACAGCTACTGCATGCTAGCAGTGGGATTTGAACCCAGGCTATCTGTCTCCACATCGATACCAGCTTGTGGAGGGACTGCTTATCAGAGCTTATGGGTGGCCAGACCTGTGGCTGTTGGGGCATGTGACCTTAGGACCTTTCCCTGCAATACCATCTCACCCATGGTCCCAACCTACAGAGCAGAAGGGAGCAGTTTGGCATATGGGAGTCAAGAACCAGCTAGCCCAGCTTCATTGCTTTACAGCTGGGGCCCAGACAAGGGCAGGTGTTGTGCCCCGGCCAGTGCAGGAGTTGAGAACACACCTCAGCACCCTTGGGGCTTCATGGGCCCACAGTCTCTCCACGGCCTGGGCCTATTTTGCTGGGGCATCCCCAAGCCAGGCTTACAGAGGGACATTCATTCTAGGGCTGTCTCTGGGATATAACTGGCTGGGCCATGTCACTGCCATGCTTCTTGGAATTTGACCCTAAATGTCAGTGTATGTCCTTTAACCCTGGGGCACCTGCAGCTGGAGGTTCAAGTCCAGTTTCTATTTCAGAGGCCAGGAGAAGCACAGGTGGGGACAGGCAGTGGGAAGCCTCAGGTTGTCTCGTCTCCTGGGGCAAGGCCAGGCTCCTGGGGAGTTAGGAAGTGGCCTAGAAGACGTTAGGGGGCCACTGAAGACGGTCTCTAGCTGTCGCGCAGGCCAGTTTCTCAGTGGTCCTGGAATCTCTGCTGTGAAGGGACAGGGGATCCTGGTGGCACAAAGCTCGCACTCTGAGGCACTTCTGTGACTTTCTCTTTGAAGATGTCCTTCTACAACAAAAGCCTGGGATTACAAGCATGTGCCGCCATGTCCAGCTGTACTGATAGATCCCAGGGCTTCATGCAGATTGAGGAAGGAATCTACCAGCTAAGCACAGCCTTGGCCCCAGGGACATTTTCTTATTAAATGTCTTTTATAATCCCACCTCAAAGAAGAAATTGATCCCAGGCAAGGAAGTCACCCACTCACCCACCCACCCACTCACCCACCCACCCACTCACCCACGTCACCCACTCACCCACTCACCCATCCACCCACTCACCCACCCACCCACTCACCCACCCACTCACCCACTCACTCACCCACCCACTCACCCACCAACTCACCCACCCACTCACCCACTCACCCACCCACCCACTCACCCACTCACTCACCCACTCACTCACCCACCCACTCACCCACTCACCCACCCACCCACTCACCCACTCACTCACCTACCCACTCACCCACTCACTCGCTCACCCACTCACTCACCCACTCACCTCATCCGCTCACTCACCCACTCACCCACCCACCCACCTACTCACCCACTCACCCACTCACCCACCCACCCACTAGTTTGTCCACAGTGGGAGAGCTATGAACCAGTACCCTGTTTCCTCACTCCCGTCATCACCCTAGACATAGTCACTCTACTCTGTTGTGGGATATTGTGACTGCACTCTGACACTC
Source organism: Peromyscus eremicus (assembly GCF_949786415.1). Classification (NCBI taxonomy): domain Eukaryota; kingdom Metazoa; phylum Chordata; class Mammalia; order Rodentia; family Cricetidae; genus Peromyscus; species Peromyscus eremicus. Next base: position 4,015,081 of record NC_081423.1, on the reverse strand, counting down.
CCAAGACTACCAATAAAGTTTACTTTGACTCAGAGGGCGGAGCTAGCTACTAGTTGACCCAAATTAGCCATAGAGGTTTTGGAGGACCGAGGACATATAGAGAGACATAGGAAGTTGTAGGGAAGGGCTTAGAAAGATTCTCAGCCCTTTTGGATAGAGGACAGAAAGAAAGAGGTCACTGGTCACTTCTCTGCCACTTCCCTAATCAATCAGGTTCTTACACCAATATCTGACTCTTGAGTGTTTATTGATAAAGAAAAATGAGGTAAACGCTTCATCTGGCATCCAATGCAGGGCGCTAGATCACAAGGGGGCCACTCACTGCCTGATTTACAGCCCCAAATGTCACTGGAGTTAGCTGTTCACTGCTGGTGGGCCCTGTCATTCAGGTGCCCCCTGGGCCCTCGCTTCCTGCCATGTGGGCTTCTGCATGTCCCCTGTGGCTGCTTTTCAGGTGGCTCACTGCCGCTCCCTGTGGGTTGTGGGCTTCCTCTGGACCCCTCCTCAGGCCATTGCCACACCAAGTCGGCTGCCATGTATGGTGATATTTTATTTGTACTGAAATGTGATTTTATTTGTATGTTAATAAATAAAGTTGCCTGGGGGTCAGAGCTAATAGCAAGCCATAGCAGAAGTCTGGCAGTGGTAGCACATGCCCTTAATCCCGATCACATGACAGGCAAATCTCTGTGTGTTCAAGGATATCACCAGCATGGAGACACACGCCTTTAATCTCAATACCAACCATCGAAGACCTGGAGGTCTGTATAGATGGGCAGTGATGAGGAGGTCATGTGGCTGGGTTTACAACCAATGAGAAGGAGGCAGAATATAAAGTCAATAAAAAGGACAAACACACAGGAAGTAGCTCTCTTGCGGAGAGGTAAGACAGCAGTGGCAGTGAAGGGTAAGGTTTTTAGCACTTAGCTATTACTCTGACCTCTTGGGCTTTCATCTCTGCATTGGTTCTGTGTTTCTTATTTAACAAGATGGTTACATCTACAGTCATGACCCCAGCTCAGGCTTTCACTGCTGCTGCCATGCCACGCACTTTCAGCCCCAGCTACACTCAAGCAGCTGCAGCTGCCCTCAGCCAGGCCGTGCACCACCTGAGTTCTCTGCCGAGCTGTGCTGCACAGTGGCAGCCAGCCTCACACTTCGCTGTCATTGTCAGCAGATCTGATGAGACACCTGGGAATTCTTAAGGGGAATCAGTTAAAAAAAAATTTTTTTTCCCATGTTAAGAATGGAGAACAACATTACAATGCAGGGAGTTGGGTCTTTGTATGGTTCCACCATGGATGATTTAAAACTGGGAAAATTACATGAAGGGATAATCAATTTAGTTGAGATTTACATAATGTCGATTATAATCATTATCAATATAGTAATTCATGTTTTATCCTTTAAAAAGTGGTTTGAGCCAGGCGGTGGTGATGCACCCCTTTAATCTCAGCCCTTGGGAGGCAGAGGCAGGTGGATGTCTGTGAGTTTGAGGCCAGCCTGGTCTATAGAGCGAGATCCAGGACAGGCACCAAAACTACACAGAGAAACCTTGTCTCAAAAAAAAAAACAAAAAACAAAAAACAAACAAACAAAGTAGTTTGATACCAGTGCCAAATACTAAATATTGTTGATAAGATGCAATCCTTAGAAATGAAACTAAGAAAAATATTCACACACACAGAGAGAAGTTTGGAGCAGAACCTACAGCACCATTACATTATGAAACTGAAGAGGAGCAGCTTAAGGTTATTAGAAAAACCAGCCTTAATTTATCCAGTTACCATTCAAGAATGACCACCAGATGATAGGCACCCAAAAGGCTATTTAGAAGTTGACCGGGATCCTACAGAAATGTTAGATTTGAAGAGATTTAAGGAAGCAATAGTTTCATATGGTATGCATTCACCTTTTGTAAAGCAGATGTTAAATTCATGGGCCATTCAGAACAGAATTATTTCACAAGACTGGAAAGATTTAGTTACAGATGTCTTGGAAGCTGGTCCTCAGTTACAAGGGAAGACATGGTGGAGAGAGGAAGCTAGGGCCATAGAACAATGAAGTAGGGCTAGAGGTATGGAAATTTCCCAAGAACAGCTTCTCAATGAAAGCCAATATGCTGATTTGTAAAGACAGTTTATATTTGATGATCACACCTTGGCCCTATGCCATATAGCAGCTTTGAACGCTTGGGATAGGGTGGAAGAATCAGGAAAGAGGACTGAGTCATTTACTAAAATTATACAAGACCCAAAAGAAACCTTCATTGATTTTTTTACAAAGATTGACTTCAACTGTAAATAGAATGGTATCAGATTCAGAAGTTAGACAAATATTAACTGAATCTTGGGCTTTTGAAAATGCTAAATCAGAATGTAAAAGGGTGATTAGGCCTTTAAAGACAAGATCAGTACCCATAGATGAATGGATTAGAATACAGCTGACAATGGATCTCACACTTATGATGATACTTGGATAGAAGAAGTGATTTCTAGAAATTTTAGGAAAAAAAAATCAAAGGTTAGATGTTTTAATTGTTATAAACCAGGTCATCTAAAAAGGGATTGTAGGCATAATTCTTAGGAATTATGTTTTTCTAGAGATAATCCAAACAGAAGGCCCCATCCTTCTGGCATATGCTGAAGGTGTGGCAAAGGCCAGCATTGGACCAATGCATGCAGATCAATGTGAGACAGCAAGGTAACCCTTTGCCATTGGAAAACACCTTATGGGGTCTCTCATAGGCCTCCATGTCAAATTTGGTTCAATCATTCCCTGTCAGCATTGAGTTAACTCCTCCACAGAGCAATTGAAAGACTTAATGCCTATTGTTAAAAGCCATACTGTTCTGGGTGACAGAACAGCTTCATTAGATAAAACAAAATTTTCAGGAGAGACCATAAAACAAATATTTTAGCAAACTGCTATGAATGATCAGAGACCAGGGCTAAAAGTACAAATAAATGCCTTTGAAACTGAGGGCTTGGTAGACACAGGTGTGGATTAAAAATAATTTCACCAGAATCTTGGCATCTAAATTGGCCTCTTCAGGAGGTAAATATTCAACTTCTAAGGATTGGACTTTTATCTCAGGTAAAACAAAGTACAAGGTGGGTTGAGTATATAGGGCCAGAAGGACAGAGAGGAAAGTTAAAGCCATATGTGGCTAACATAGCAATAAATTTATGGGGACATGATTAGTTACAACAGTGGAAAACCCAGATTAACATTCCTCCAATCTCAGAAACAAATTGTAAAATAAAGAATGCTCTGAGAGAAAAATTAAAAGATATTATCATTAACAGTCAACAACCATTCAGGTTGTACATAAGCAGGGCACAACAGCTGCTGATCTTTCAGAGGTATCAACAGCCCTACCTTTAAAATGGTTAACTCTCTGGGTGGAACAATGGCCTTTGACATCAGAAAAATTACAGGTATTAGAAAGCTGGTACAGAAGCAGCTAAATGCTCAACATATTGAAAAATCAACCAGTCCTTGGAATTCTCCTATATTTATCATTAAAAAGAAGTCAGGAAAATGGAGACTGTTAATGGATTTAAGAGCTGTTAATAAGGTGATTCAGCCAATGGGCTCTTTACAGCCTAGAATTCCCTTGCCTTCGCTGTTACCTAAAGAATGGTCTGTTATACTGATTGACTTAAAAGACTGCTTTCTACTATACCTTTACAAGAATAGTATAGAGAAAAATTTGCCTTCACAGTGCTTATTTATAATAATTCTCAGCCTGTTAAAAAATATCAATGGAAAATTCTTTCACAAGGAATGTTAAACAGCCCCACCTTGTGTCAATATTTTGTACAACCACCATTGGAAATAATTTGTAAATAGTGTCCTCTATCTATAGTTTATCATTATATGGATGATATCTTACTAGCTGATTCAGACTCAGATACCTTAGAAAAAAATGTTTGAAGAGGTAAGGAAAATTTTGCCTTGTTTAGGGATTACAAATTGCTCTTGGAAAGATACAAAGAGGAGATTTTATTAATTACCTAGGGTATAAGATAGTCTTATAAAAAGTTCAACCACAGAAAGTACAAATCAGGGGAGATCAATTATGAACTCTTAATGATTTTAAAAAATTGCTTAGCAATATTAACTGGCTATGGTCCACAACTGGATTGGCTACTCAAGAACTAAGTAATTTATTTCAAACCTTACAAGGTGATAAGAACTGAAATAGTCCAAGAAAATTATCAGCTGAGGATGAGAGGGAATTGGCTTTGGTAAAAAAGAAATTATAGGATGCACATGTGGATCACTTGGATCCAGAACTTGACTGTATTTTGGTTATTTTACCGTCTATGCATTCTCCCACAGGAATTCTTATGTAGAGAGACAATAATGATCTGGAATGGATATTTTTGGCACACAAACAGAGTAAAACATTAAAGACCTATGTAGAAAAGGTTTCTGAATTGATTCTGAAAGGAAAATTAAGACTTCATCAATTAGCAGGAAAAAACCCAGAAGAAATTATGGTGCCTTTTACTAACGTGGAAATTGCTTCATTATGGACAGAAAATGAACATCTCTCATCTGGAGAGATTAGTGACAATGTCACAAAAGCAAGAGATTTCAGTTTATAAAGAGAACTAACTGGATCCTCATTCACATTGTACAGGGCACACCAATTTCTGGAGACCCTACATTCTATACTGATGCAAATGAGTTAGGAAAGGCAAGTTATAAGTCAGGAAATTTAAGTAAAGTGGCTCAAAGCCCTTATGATTCTGTTCATAAATCAGGATTGTATGCTGTTCTCATGATATTACATTTTCCAGAACCTCTTAATATAGTAACTAACTTTCAATATGCAGAGTTGTTTTACACATTGAAACCACTGAAGTTATTCCAGATGATTCAGAATTAACATTGTTATTTATTCAATTACAAGAAATAATCAGAAATGGAAATCATCCCTTGTATATAACACATATCAGATCCCATACAGGTCTACCAGGCCCTCTAGCAAAAGGTTAGGATGAAATTGATCAGCTATGGGTAGGAAATGTGCTAGAAGCCTCAGAATTTCATAAGAAACACCTTACTAGTAGCAAAGCTTTGAAGAAAGATTTTTCTATCACTTGGCAACAAGCCAAGGATATTATAAGGAACTGTCCTACTTGTTCTTTGTATAACCAGACTCTACCACCTGCAGGAAATAACCCAATGGGTACTCAAAGAAATATAATTTGGCAAATGGATGTGTTTCATTTTGTGGAGTTTGGAAAATTAAAGTATGTGCATCACACCATAGATACATATTCAGCATTTCAATGGGCAACTGCTTTGAGTTCTGAAAAGGCTGATTCTGTAATTACACATTTATTAGAACTTATGGCCATTATGGGAATACCTGTACAAATTAAGACTGACAATGCTCCAGTATATTTCCAAACTCTCTGTCTTATGTCAGAAGAGCCACCCAGTATGGGACAGAATAATAACCAAAATTAAGGAACTATTTTATTGCCACTAATCTCATAATCCTTTGGTTTTATTTTGACTCTTTAAATCTTTTCTTAAGGTATAAATATTATCTCAAAATGTATAAGATTAATATGTGTGTATACATATATATATACATTTAATATATACATATTAATGGTCATATAGAGCACCAACTATTTCTAGAAAAAGGCTTCATCTAGCTTCCTGTACATGATTTCTGGCTTGAGTCTGAAGCAGGTAACTAGGAATTAAGTTTGTGTACCCCGGATGTATTTAACAAATTGTGGTCCTTTAGCCACTCCAAGATCTGCTTCATATAATATTTACAATGTTTAAATTTTCTACAGTGAACTGTAACCATTCCTAACAGTGACCTAGATTGTGGTAATGCCATTAAGCTGACTAACACCACCCAAAGATCAGTTTTGGACTACCAACTGCTCAGGACAACTTCAAAGTTGCCCGCTGAGAGGGTCCAGCCTCACAGACTACTCCAGCCAGGACTTCAGAAAAGCCCTGCACTTTCCCATTGTACAGAGACTGGACAACAAATGTTACAGCTAGTTTCCAGGGACTTGACTATGATCTCAGTTTTCTCAGGGTCCCCTAAAGATGCTGTTACCCCACACAACAGGAAGTAATTTTAAGAACACAACGCCCACATTCCCAAGAGATGGGGTGGGTGTTTTTTGGTCATTCACTGGATTATGGGTGTTTGTCATCATTTTAGGGTGGTCGGTTGCAACTTGTTACTGGTTATGGTCACAGAAAAAACTGAGCAAAGGCGATATCTGACTCCTGAGTTTATTTTTTTATTTTATTTATTATTTTTTTTGTTTTTGTTTTTGTTTTTGGTTTTTTTTTGAAACTGGGCTTCTCTGTGTAGTTTTGGTGCCTGTCTTGGATCTCGCTCTGTAGACCAGGCTGGCCTCAAACTCACAGAGATCCACCTGGCTTTGCTTCCCAAATGCTGAGATTAAAGGCATGCACCACAGCCACACAGTGACTCCTGCGTTTTTATCAATAAAGAATAATTAGATAAATGTTTCACTACTCCAGCCACATAGTGTCTGGCTTACCACAGGACCTTTGCACCTTGCTCCTGCTTCCTGGCCTGCTGGCGTCCAGGTACCACACTGCTTGTTCCTTCCCTCTAGCATAGCTTCAGCATCACCTTCTCACTCAGACCCTCTCTAAGCACCTCACCCGAAGTTACAGCCCACTCTTGGCCCCCTGAGAGCTGCCCCTTTTCTGTTGCTCTAACGACCTGCTCACGGACCACATTATAGTTCTCATTCCTGTCTGCAGCTGATTGTAAGCTGGAGGGGCAGCCCTGGCTACATGGGTTCACTGATAAGTCCCAAGGACTGGTATTTGCCTGGCACACATATGAGTGGATGGAGAGCAGCCTGAGCAGTAATGTGAGGGGTAGTGAAACCTCACTCCAATACTCTTACTGTTCTCCCTCCCTCCTTCATTTAAGAAAAGGTCTTATGTAGCCTAGGCTAGCCTAAAGCTTACAGCAGAGGGTGATTTTGAACATTTGATTCTCTGCTTTACCTCTCACTGCTAGGATTACATGTTACAGGATATTTGTTTACACTGTATGTAAGTGTGTCATTGTGATTGGTTTAATGAAAAGCTGAATGACCAATAGCTAGGTGGGAGAGAACAGGCGGGACTTCTGGGGAGAGAGAGGAACTCTGGGAAGAAGTGAAGTGGAAAGACACCAGTGAGATGCAGAACATGCCAGATATACAGAACTGGAGAGAAGTAAAAGCCACATGGCAGAACACAGTTGAATAGAAACAGGTTAATTTAAGTTATCAGAGCTAGTAGGATAAGCTTAAGCTGAAGACCAAGCTTTCATAATTAATAATAAGCCCTGTGCCCTTATTGGTGAGCTGGAGGTCCTCCAAAGGAAAGTCCGACTCAGGAGGCAGAGGCAGGTGGATCTCTGTGAGTTCAAGGCCAGCCTGGTCTACAGAATGAGTTCCAGGACAGCCAGAGCTGTTACACAGAGAAACCCTGTTTGAAATAAACCAAAAGAAAAAAGAGGGGGGGGGGAGGGAGGAAGAAAGGAAGAAAGGAAGGAAGGAAAAAGTTTAAAAAATTTTAGTAAATAAAATTTTATTTATAAATGGTCCTTGGGCTGTATATTGCTCCAAATGCTTATTTTAAAAAATAATGCTATGGGCTAGAGAGAGGGCTGGGCAGTTAAGAGCAGTTGCTGATCATGCAGAGGACCTGTGCTTGGCTCTCAGCACTCACAGGGTGGCTAATAACCCTCTGTAACTCCAGTTCCTGAGGATCTGATGGCATCTTCTGACCCACCTTGGGCACACATGTGGTGCACATACGTACATGCAGGCAAACACTCATACACATAAATAAAAAGAAATTAAACATTTAAAATAACAATGGCTACAAACACAAGCCAATGGTCAGCCTCGTGCCCTACCAACTTGCTTAGTCCCCGGGAGAAAGCGTGAGGCATCATTACCTGTCTGAGGCAATGAAAACTCAGAGAAGTCAGGCACTTGCCCACAGCCACACAGCTGGTAGTCCAAAGGCAAGGCTAGAGCCCAGATGGGCTTCCCTGAGCAGGAAACATAAACATTCTGCTCACATATGAGGACAGGCTTGGAAGCCAAGAGGACCCCAGGGGAGGTGTCCACTCATTTCCTGTAGCCTCTGGGCTCCTGCCAGTGCGGTGCGTGAGCATCAGAAGCCACTTCCGCTCCCTGATGGGGAAGGTTCTGTTACCAAGGGTCGCTTCCCCGAAGCCCTAAAGGACAAAAGAGGAAATGAGAGGAGGAAGGAGGAATGACCTCTGTCAGTCCAAAACCAGAGTAGGTGAGTCTCAGCGCCACAGCAGGGTCCTGGGGCCAGCCTGGAGGCACTGGGAGCCGTGAGCTAAAGAGGCCCAGCTGACTGGAGATGGGCCAGGGCTCCCTTGAGCTCTGTGTGTGTGTGGGTTGAAGACCTGAGTTTGGTGTGTAACTAAGGATGACCTTGAGCTTCTGTCCTTCTCTCATGCTTCCTCCTTCTGAATGTTGGGATTATAGGAGTGTGCTACCATGCCTGGTTCACATGGTATTGGGAATTGAACCCAGGGCCTTGTGCATGCTAGGCAACCGTTCTACCAACTGAACCACATCCCTAGCCCTGTGTGCGATGTTGATATTTGTATGTATGTGTGTCGAATCAAGGGGAAGTCTGTAAACAATTTGTGGAGGGAGAAGAGACAGAGGTGGAGAAAAGAGGCTGCTACCTACACCCCCCCCTGTTCCCCACTCCCTTCCTCCCACCCCGACCCCTGCTGCCCTGCTCCCCATGAGATGCTCTGCCACCTTGGGAGGAGGAAAGGGCCTGCCCAGGCCGTCCATGGAAATGCTAGGAAAAGTGGCTGCCTGCTAGGTCCCACATGCAAAGCCTAGTTGCAGAAAAGGGAACAGAGAGCCAACCTTGTGACTCAGCACCCGGCAGCTGTCTCTGCAAGGCACACAGTGATGAGCCATGACATCACCAGGGCAGCGCCATTTCCCCCCACCCCCACACACAGAGTTTCTCTGTGTAGCACTGAGTGTCCTGGAACTCACTCTGTAGACCAGGATAGCCTTGAACTCACAGACCCTTCTGCCCCTGCCTCCTTGTGATTAAGGGCCTGCGCCACCACTGCCCGGTGCAGCGCCCCTCTTTGTAAACGGAAAGAAACAACGGAATGGGAGCTGAGCGCTGACTAAAATTTCTGCTTTAGTTATATGCAAAGCTGTGCGTACTGGATTACAATGTAAAATGTGTTCTTTATTGTGTGGCATGTAGCTAAAGAAAACAAATTTAGTTTGGAAAATTTGAATGCAAAATATCTAAAAGAGAAAACACAAATAGCCCAGGCTTGGCTCCCTGGGATGGGAAGAAGGTGTCAGGCCCATGGACTTCACAGAATTATGTACAGCTTCGTTTTCAAGCCATGAGCGTGCATTGCTTTCGCAGGGGAGGAAGCCTGTTTTTAAGGATTTTAGGACAAATGAACCTCCTCGCCTCATCCCTGGAAAGGACTGTGTGCTGGGCTTCTGGCTGTGAGAAAGGCTGACTACACTCCTAGCCAGCACCGCCCCCAAGGGCTGCACAGTCTCCTGGCTTCTCTTCTACATCCTCTGCACTCTGAGAAAATCCTCCTTCATTTCCAAAAACAGACCAGGTCCCCTGGAAGTGCCACCAGGGTCCCAGTTGGCCTTCCCCACCATCTGGAGCAATGAGACAGAATCATAGGACAGACCTCCCAGCCCACAGGCACTCAGCACGGGAACAACTGTTATCCACACAGCATTGCCGTGAGCATCACCGTCCTACAGTCACATGTGGGCTGTTGGGTTTTGTTCTCTCTGGTTATTTTGCTTTGGTTTGTTGGTTTTGAGACTTGGTCTCATGAAGCCCAGGCTACCCTCAAACTGCATATGTAGCTGAGGATAGCAAAGGTGACCTCCTAATCCCCTGCTTTCACCTCATGAGTGTTGGTGTAGCATGCCACACCACACCTGCTTTATGAGGTACTAGGGATTCAACTGGGCTTTGTGCACACAAGACAAGTGCTCTCCTAACCGAGCCCCAGCCTCAGCCCTACTTTTAAAGAAGTGTGTTGTTTTTTTTGTTTGTTTGTTTGTTTTTTGTTTGTTTTGAGAAAAATCTCATTGTATAGCCCAGGCTGGCCTTGAATTTGAGATCCTCCTGCCTCAACTTCCCAACTGCTGGGTTCACAAGCGTGTGCTACCACAAACACACACACTCACATGCACACACACATTCACACACACATACACACACATGCACACACACGTGCGCACACATACAAACACACACACATACACACACACACACCACGCACACACATTTTCTTCCCTCTCTTCTTTTCTTTCTACATTTGTAGTGTTTGTTTTTTGTTTTGTTCACACAAGTTCTCATTCTGCAATTCAGGATGGTCCGAAACTCAGATTGTATCCCAGGCTGGCCTAGAGTTCATATCAATCCTCTGCCTCAGCCTCCCAGCTTCCAGGACTCAGATTGTATCCCAGGCTGGTCTAGAGTTCATATCAATCCTCTGCCTCAGCCCCCCAGCTTCCAGGACTCAGATTGTATCCCAGGCTGGCCTAGAGTTCATGTCAATCCTCTGCCTCAGCCTCTCAGCTTCCAGGACTCAGATTGTATCCCAGGCTGGCCTAGAGTTCATATCAATCCTCTGCCTCAGCCTCCCAGCTTCCAGGACTCAGATTGTATCCCAGGCTGGCCTAGAGTTCATGTCAATCCTCTGCCTCAGCCTCTCAACTTCCAGGACTGCAGTGTGCCTCATACCTGACTTTCTGTTTTCAGGACCCTTTCTAAATTTAGGCAAATTCCCAGAAAAGTAACTGCTGAGAAGCGTTTGTTTCCCAGCTGAAAAGCTCAGGCAGGCTGCTGGGAAAGGGGCCAGGCATTTGCCTTTCCAAGGGACTGCCCCGCCCTCACACCAGGGACAAGATCTCTGTCCAGGGATCCAAGACATCTGTTCTCTGTGTCAGGAACCAGAGTGGAGCAAGAAACCGAGAGACTTTTCTTCCCTCTCCAGGAACTGGCCTCCAGACATGAAGGACTGCAGTGGGACCTCAGCAGGAGCTGGCCAAAGGGCCCCAGAAAAAGGAGGAACCCCCACCCCCACCCATCCACCCCCCCACCCTCCCACCCCACTCCTCACCCCCCCACACTGCGCGCGCGTGCTCCACGGATCCTGATCTTGGCCCCCCACAGCCACCCAGCTTGTGGGAAGATCCGTGTTTCTTCCTGTACTGACTGGTCCGTGAACTTCGGAGGAATTCTGTTAACGTCACTGGCCGCCCATGTTCCCCTAATAATGTAGCCACAGCTTCTGGAATGTGCCCTAAAGCTGGGTGGGGCTGGTCTGGTGTCTTTCTTCTCTCTGAGATCTTAGGGACACCCTCCCCCCCCCCCTCCAGGCCAGGTTCCTGGGCAATTGCACTGCTTCCCACTGGCAGGCAGGACCTTGCCCGTTTCCTGGAAGGAGGGCAAGAGAGGAAAGTCGTCAACTTCCTGTGTCCCCGGCCCAAAGTGTGTCCTGACCTCTTCTCAGCCCTGGGTCCCTACAGTTCAGTGGGCCAGGAAACAGCTCCAGGAGTTAAAAGACAGTGAGAGAGACAGCTGAGGAAGGAAGGGGAGCTGAGACAGACAGACAGACAGACAGACAGACAGACAGAACAAAGGGGAACCAAGGAGGGCCAGGACGTGATAGAGGGGGAGGCTGAGAGAGAGGAAAGCCATTGCAGGCATCACTGAGCACCCCAGAGGGTAGGCAGTGGAATGCCCACACCTGGGGGCTTCCAATGCATCTCATAGCCCACTGAGGCAGATGCCCTTGTCCCCACAGCAAGCCACCAGCAGCCACTCCTTAAGGATAAAGCCGTAGACTGTGGCCCCACTCCTTCCCAGGCACCAGCTTTCCAGAGCATTGATCACATGGGATCCACCTAGTTGATAATCTTGTGTTTTGCTTGCTGTGGAGTGTCACAGATACATAGAGGACAGTACACCTGACCTCTACTCACTGTCCATTTCCCATACATCTCATAGTTTATCCCATGCAGTTACAAACCCCAAGTATTAGGGTTTAGTGGCAGAAGGGTACCTTGGCTGATGGGGCCAAGGATGCTGCAGAAATCATACCATACAACAGAACAGTGATGGGGGGGGGGGTGAAAGGCCACCTCTGGGCAAGGATGAGAGAGAGAGAGCATTTGGCAGCTGATGATGATGTGGCTGCTGGTGCTGAGTGGCTGAAGGTGGGCTAGGAGCAGGTGCCTGGTTCCTAACATTCCTCCCTTTTGTTTATTATTAAAAGTGAGGAAATAGGAAGGGGTGATGGTGAGGAGGTAATGGGGGCATCATGCTCTTTAGACTGCTGGGGGCACTGACATCTTTGGGGACTCAAGAAAACTGGGATGCTTGCCAAGTCATGGAAGAGCAGGCTGTTGAACTTGCTGTCCAGGCTCTGTGGGACCATCTAGGGCTAGGGATGTGCAGGCAGCAGCTGGAACAGTTTGTGAAGCTGGACCACCTGGGGCTAGTCGAATTGAAGCTGTCTGGGATGCAGACTTTGAGGGACTACCTGGAGCTGGTGCTGGAGCAGTCTGTAGTTGATTTGAATCTGGGACAGACAGCCTAGGGACAGAAGATAAAGTGAAGGAATTTAGCGATTTTTTTTTCCTTAGGTGTACATTTGAAACTTTCAGGCCCATAGTCCTAAAAGTTGGGGGAAGGGGTCCCAAGACCAAGGAATGGTAGGGAAACAGGCTGTTTATTGACAATACTTATCTGGAGTCCATTTGACCCACAAGAGGTGGATTCAAGCCAATTTCCTGAAGCTAGCAAGATTTTTTTAAGTTTACAAAAAGAGGTAAGTTTTACATATGTCAACACTGCCATTGTTTGTAATCTGTACTGAAATCCACATTGTAGAAAGGCAGTAGACTCATGTCTTTGAGTCATGGGAGAAGCTTGGGGACCCAAATGATTTTGGGTTAAAAAATATGAACACCCTTTCCTCTATCTAGAAGACTGGGTGTATACAGATTGGACAGATGTTTTTAGCACAATGAGAAGCACTTTTAAGCCTGCACTTAGAAGATGACCAAGGGAAATTTAAAATCTTAAGCTTGTGACTATGATAACAGTAGTCAGCACTTACCAGAGTTAGATCAATAGCTCTTAAATCGATTTCTTATACCTTTAGAAATAGCATTACACACCTTAAACTTTACACTTTTTTTTTTAAATCCAATCATTTACCATGAGACACAGAAGACTGGTTACTGAGAAAAATCATTGTAAAGCGAGTTCCTTTAAATAATGGAATAGTAAAAAGTTATATTGAAATCTGTTTTGGGAGTTTATCTCTTTTTAGAGTCTTTTTACAGCAAGGTAAACTGTGTCTAGACCTAGTAGTATCTCTAGGAGAGTGAGGCCTGTGGCCTGATTTTTACATATGAAGAGAGCTAAGAAGGCAGCTGAGCCTTGGTTGTTGCTGTTAAACTGACAAAGCTGTCACTAGCCTAGTCGTCAATACCATCAGAGACCTGAGAAGGTTAAATTTCACCTGAGTAAACAGGAAGTACAGACCAAGCAGCTTCCAAATCTACTAAAAATGACAGAGACTGAACAATCACCCTAGCTTCCTCTGTGGTCGTTGGGGGCAGAGGTCCTAGGGCAGCATCAGTCTTTGGCTGCCAGGTCGGAAGATCCAAGAGACTTTCCTGTGAAGGAGGAATTTGGGGAGACCAACCTACCTTGTCTAGGCAAAGTGGGGCAATCCATGCCCTAGTGTCCTGCTTGTCTACAATCTGGACAGGGTTCTGACAGCAGACAAGATGAAGGGCAGTTTTCCACCTAGTGGCCAGATTTGTCACATTTACAGCAGGCTGTAGGTGAAGTTCTTCCGTGCCCCATCATCTTCTTTGGAGGAGATCTTAGAGCTGCTGCTGGGAGCTGGCACTTCTCTCTATCACAGATTAGCAAAAGCCTTTTTATTAAACATTTTAAATGCCATATTCAGCAGATCTCTAAAGAGTTTGGGGACCTTCTACCTATTAAGTATATCAGTTTTTCTTAATCTGAGTAGACCTCTATAACCTTAAAATTTCATCATCATATACAGTATATTCTAAACCAGAGTTGAATCACATATATATATATATATATGTTATAGCAAATATAACCTTAAATTTTTATTGAACTTCTTCCCAATATCGTAAAAGCCATGAGAGTGCAGAGAAGTTGCAGGACTTAGCAGGCAGCTCCCAGAGGGAGCTAGGAAATTTGTGAATGAAGACCCGGGAAGGCACATAGAGAGATAGAGCAGGTAGCTCTGAGTGGGAGGAAGCAAAAGGAAGAGTCCTAGGCTGCCACAGGTGGACTGCAGCTCTTAGGGGAGGGGAGAGAGCAGGAGAGGAGGGAGATGTCCACATGGGTGCTGCAGGCCAGAGGTGTGGCAGGCTGCAGGAGCCAGAAGAGCACATGAGTGCCCACATGGAGGGTACAGCAGGCCAGAGGGAAGCATCAGCTGAAGAACCGGACTCTAGAATTTGGAATCAAATTCACAAGCAAATGATCCGTGCATACCTTAGGAGAGTTAGACCAGCAGCTTGGTTCAGAGCCCACACTGCAGAGGAGAACAGGTGTGTGCCGGGTGTGTGCCGGGTGTGTGCACGTTGCAGCTGGCCTGCTTCTTTGCTTTTTCCTTCCTGGTAGCTCTGGGCTCCCACTCTGCAACAAACGTACAGATCCGTCATCAGCAACTTAAGCCGATAAGTTTGGGGCCCTTCAGGCCAGGTGTCAGGAGAGGCTGGAGGTCTTCCGCAACCATTTCCCGTGGGTGAGGAAGAGGGGAAGGTCCAAGGCCTGAAGTCCAAGGCATCCCCAGGACTCAGGGGATGGAAAGAGGAAGACACAAGCCATTCAGTGGGTCAACACCTCACTGGACAGGGGTCAGGGCTAATGGCACCTGGTACCAGGACTTTCGAACGAAACCAAAAGACAAAAACCAAGCTCAAAAACAAAGCCTCACCCAAGGGAAAAGGTCAGAGGTGGGTACCTCTCCTCCAGGAGTACCAGAGACTCAGGGAAGCATTTACACATCACTGAGAGGGATCACTCACAGATTGCAGGTGATGGATGGAGGGCCAAGCAATCCGTGGGCAGGTGGATCTTTTGTGGGTGAACGGTAAAGATAGGGTCCTAGTGCGGCTTAGACCCCCAGTGGGGAGCACAGGCACCAGGGTGTCTGATCCAGGTCACACAGCGCCATAGTAAGTGGTCGGCAGCAGAGTACTTTGGAGGATCAGAGCCAAGGAATGGAGCAGAAATCACACCCCAAAACAGATTTATTGGGGGTGTTGGGGGGGCAAGGATGAGAGGAGGGGAGGGAGGGAGGGAGGGAAAGAGGGAGGGAGGGGAAGGAAGGGGAGGGAGGGGGAGAGAGAATGGCCGTGATGTCAGGGAACTTTTAAAGGGTAGGAGTGTCACATTGTGCAGCTGGTGAAGGTGTGCTGGGAGAGGCAGAGGGTGCCTGGTTCCTTAAGCCAAGGGACCTCTCAGCCACTGGATGGATCTTGGTTTTGTTTTGTTTATTTTTATTTGTTTTGTTTTTGAGACATGGTCTCACTATTTAGCCCTGACTAGCTTGGAACTTTCTATGCAAACCAGGCAGGCTTTCATCTCACAGACAGAGCCACCTGCCTCTGCCTGCAAGTGCTGGAATTACAGGGATGTGCCACCACACCCAGCCCTGTTTTTAAATTTCTCTTGATTTACTGTTATTATCATTTATTATTATTATTAGTGTGTGTGTGTAAGAGAAAGACAGAGTGTTGTTTTTAAAAATGATAAGCGGTACTGTTAAGGGGCGAAAAGGTCATGAGACACGAGAAAACCCAGTATCAGAGCTTTATTAGGAGGAAGAGGGGGAACCAGGCCTAGGGAAGAAGCACATGCAGAGAGCAGAGAGAGATCCTGGCGGGAGGAGAGAACAGAGAAGAGGGAAGAGAAGCCTGTGTCTGGCTTTTTAAGGATTCCCCTGCACATGCGCAGGTGGGATTACGGAGCTACACCACGACGCATGCACTGATTGCGTGGCCGCCCTGTGCATTTGCCAATCATGCAGTGCACTGATGACGTAAGACTCCTTGCTTAGCTACTGCACTGCGCGTGTGCGGTCATGCAGCTGGACGAGCAGCAGAATCCCAGCACAGAGCACCCTAGGGGACAGCTTTCAGGAGTCCGTTCTCCCCACTCTTGTGGGATCCAGGGACTGAATTTGGGGTGTCAGATCCATCATCATAAGATCTCGATCCCCCAGCCTCTACTTCCCCAGTGCTGTATGACAGCTATGTGGTGCTTTGTGCATGCTAGGCAAGCACTCGACCAGCTGAGGCGCTTAGACTCTCTGTTAATCTTTACTTACACAATGGGTGGGCGCTCTGATCAGTTACAGTATATGGATGAAGAAACTGAGCTCAGAGAAGTTTCTGGGACAGTCCCAAAAACACACAGCCACTAGAGAGTAAGTCCAGGCCTAGGCATCTGGCTCCAGAGCCTCTGCTCAGTCACTCTTCTGAGCTGCCCATAGTGTGACCTGCTTCCTGTGATCAGCTGGGACAGTGGCCGGCCTAGAGCAGGTGCTCCATGGACACCCCCCTTAGCCACCGCAGGCTCAGCTTGTTGTCACACTTGCCCTGCTATGTCCCCTGCATAGCTGCTGACGAGGGACGGTGATGTCGGCTCCAGCCTGTTATTCTGAATTCTCCGCGGGAGAATTCAGGCCTGAGTCCTCTAGCTCTGACTGTTTCTAACATTAAGCTGGTGAAAACAAATCTCAAAGTTGATTGCACTGTTCTTTTTGCTCTGGCTGCTAGGACACTCAAAGCACATCGCACTTCTGCATATCCCAGTGTGTCTTAACCTGGGTACCCTCTGTGTTCGGTTTAATGTCCTTGCCTTGTGTTAATTTTAACCACAATTTCCTTATTTCCCATTGATTTTGTTGGTACCTTTGTAAACTACCTCAAATCCATGCCAGGAAGTGGCAGGAGTATAGACACACACGCCTTGTACACGGACACATTGCAAGCTCCCCACTTGCACACTGGCACACTTCCCAGTTGGGGTCAGGTTCACCTCATTGTCAGGTGGCCTGTGTGATGTGGAGTGTTTGCCCCTGGCCTCTAATCTTGCGGGTCACAAGAATATATTGTAGAGATTCAGCTGTGTGTTAAAGCTATACTTTGACCAGCCAAGGGTCTGTCAAAAGGCAAGCTATTTAGTATGAATATTTGGTGTTATCCAGTTTTTAATATTTCAGCTGTCTTCTGCTATGAAATTCTTGTGTGCCCAAATATTTCCAAACCATCTTGGCAAACAGCTAAACTTCTCAGACACTGTCCCACTAGGTACTAACTCCCCGACCGAGCCGAGGAGACTAACAGGCCACTAGATGCATAGCTTTGTTTATTGTACAAATCAAGTTCAGATCTTCTCCCCTTTTTCCACTGCCCCAGAGCAACTTCTTAGATCAGAGGGGTTTCCTCTCACCAGGTGCTTCAAGCTGAGATGCAGATTGACTGGCTATCAGTCCTCCTCCCCGCCCTGTCAGAAAACTGGTAGCAGAGAAAAACAGTGGCAGTTTTATTTTAGTGACTTAGAAATTTCTTTACCCTATCACCTGTGAGTTTGTAGTTTGAGCACATTTATGATAGACCTGTAATGTTTTCACCTAACCACAGTAAGGATAGATTCCTGGCACATAAGTTCCTTCTCTGATTTATTCCAGCTCCTATCTAACTCCACCTTTGTTCTCTTCCCCTTTGGGGGTTGCAAAAGAAGTTGGCAGGAAGCTTCTGGTAGGGACCTTGTAATTCTTATGTTGTATTGTACACAGGAAGGTGTTGCTGTCTTGGAAAAGATATAGACCAGTCCCAAGAGAAGCGGGAGGAGTTATGATGGCAGAATAATGGTGGTGGACGAATAAACGAGTTGGACGAAAGAGCTCTGTGTATCTAGATTCATTCCCACGCCGCTGGTAGTGTCACTTCTGCGCCCCTGGGATAGTATAATAAGGCTGGTCCTATAATACTGTACAAAACTCTACCTAATAGTTGCCATGAATATACACAGCACACACTGCCATGGTGACCCGAGATGTTTCTGGGTGATGCCAAGGAACCTCTGGAGGCAAAAGCCTGGGCTCCTTGGAGACAGGCTAAGGGACTTAATCGCTGCAACCACCGGTGGGGCCCAGCACGGGTGGACCCTGAGCAGGGGACCTCCCGCTGAAACCACAGCCCCTCCAGGTTTCTCAGTCGCAGAGCTCTTGCCGTCCCGACTCTCACGGCAACTCCAGGGGACAGAAAAGGTCCTTGCTTCTTAACTGTTCTTCAGTAGAGTTCACAGAGGTCAAACCTATGGCTAACATCACTCTACAGGACAGAACACAAAGGAAGGAAGAAAACATTGATTCAGGGCAGTAATCTAAGCCAGATTTGTCCTGCTTCAACCTTCCAAGTGCTAGCTAGGATGGTAGGCATGTGTGATCACATCCAACAACAGCCAGATTTACCTAGAGTGTCCTGCATAGGATGGCGGCAGCATGAACAGGAATCTGAGCAGCCAGCTGGAGTGGAGAGTCCAGATAGTGAAGACACTGCCATTCACTGGAGAACCTGTGCTCAGAACTCATGAGTGCATTCTCCACAGCAGCCTGACCAACCAAATGCCCTGGCTTCAGTTGCCACAGAGACACGTGACGTGAAGTACCAATGTAACTCTGAAACCCTAGAACACCACACTCCTTGGAAGGAAGAACAGATCCAGAAGTCTTAGGGCAGAGTGCCCACGAGGGACCACAGGGACCAGAGGGGGTCAGCTAAGAGAATCAAGGGTCTTTAGAGAGATGAAATTTTTGGAATAGACCAAGGGGCTAGCTGTGCTATCCTCAATATAAGAAAAACTATTGGCTGCCTATTTATCTTTGCAAAAGAAGCAAGACCATTTGTGCTGTGGGATGTTCTGTATGGCAAATGTGTTGCTGATTGGTCAATAAATAAATCACTGATTGGCCAGTGGCCAGGCAGGAAGTACAGGCGGGACAAGGAGAAGAATAAAGCTGGGAAGTGGAAGGCTGAGTCAGAGAGACACTGCCAGCCGCCACGATGACAAACAGCATGTGAAGATGCCGGTAAGCCACGAGCTATGTGGCAAGGTATAGATTTATGGAAATAGATTAATTTAAGCTGTAAGAACAGTTAATAAGAAGCCTGCCACAGCCATACAATTTGTAACCAATATAAGTCTCTGTGTTTACTTGGTCGGGTCTGAGCGGCTGTGGGACTGGCAGGTGAGAGAGATTTGTCCTGACTGTGGGCCAGGCAGGAAAACTCAAGCTACACATTTGTATTTGGAGCAAAGCAATAATGGTACAGATTAAAAAAAGATTGACAGCAGACCATTTGAATGAGGATACTCAGGGCTGGCTGTCATTTTAAATGGATAAATGTATCTCAATAAAGCTACAGATTTTTAAAATAAGATAGGGAGGGGAAAGATTCATTCTAAGGCACTGGCTGAGTGGTCATAGGAGAGTTACTTTAACGGAGCCTTGACCTTCCTGTCTGTAAATGGGCATGAAGTGGTCCCGCTGGCTGGGGTAGGAGATGAGGAAAGAGGAAGGTGTCCTGCCAGAGCCAGGCTGAGATGCTGTCGCTGGAGCTAAGACCCAGCTTCTGAGTGTATCTCCTTTCCACTACACCCTTTGCCAGAAGTCTGCCAAGGTTGGCTCCAGGAAGGGGGCGAGCCCCTGAAATCAGCAGACCCCACTAGAAAGGACACTAAAGCCTTCTCTGTGTCCAAGTGCCAGGCCCTGAGCCACGCCCAATTTACCTTCCCCAAATATGAGTGTGACTTCCCATTTCTGGTATTAAGACAACAAAGTGTTCAGGCATTGTGAGGCATGACTGTAAATCCAGCACTCAGGAGACTGAGACAGAAGGATTGCTGTGAGTTTGAGGGCAGCTTGGGTTACAGAGTGAGTTCTAAGCCAGCCAAGGCTACCAAGCAAGACCTTGTCTCTAACAAACTACCTAGTTAACTGACTAGATAAATTGAATGAATGAATGAATGAATGAATGAATAAATGAGTGAATGGTGGCAAGTGGTCGCATGGCCATCAACATCTTGGTCCTCCAAGTCTATTCCCATTGCTACTGTTGGCTTTGGGGAGAGGACCGCTAACAACTGCCACTAATCCTGCATGGTCATCCAGGCTGACAGGGCAGTGTGGTGGGGACCCACAAAGAGGCGAGTGTGTAAAAGGCTATCCTCATACAATGGCCCTTCAGAAGCCGGTCTCTGGGGAAGACAGAGGATCTCAATCAACAAGGCTGAAGAAAGAAATGTCTGTCTCTTTTCGGGACCCACCCCCACAGGCACAGGGCCAAGAATGCAGCCAACATCTATTAAGTTTCTAAAATTATGCCTAGGCTGGGGGTGGGCACGGGTGAGGGTTGGAAGAGGATGTAGTGGACGGGTGGTCAGGCAGGAAATTTGCAACCCAGTCCCTCCATGTTAGCTGCGTGCTGGGTAGTGGGTAGGGAGCACCCGCCTGCAGATGTCACGTCGGCACAGAGAATCAAAAGCCCTTCTGTGCATGGCTGCCCGGGTGCTGAACTCTGTTCAGACGTTGCCCCTGTGCCGTCTCAGGTTACTAGGCTTTCCATAGAATGAAAGAGGAATGGAATGGTGACCTTTGGCTGCTCTGTTTAAGAAATATTTGAAAGAGAAAACTCAGTGTCCAAACCAGCAAGTGGAACCAGGATCACTGTGTTAGCTTATACAGGTTGTATATTGCACAACTGTGGGGACACACTTCTGAAATAGAGTCCCATTGGGTACAAACCTGCTCAAGGTGGCCCATAATATCCCAGAAGGTACCAGGTGCCCTGTGTGCCGGGTCCTCACTCTTCCATGGGTCTTTGAGCAGTGGCCAACAGGCATGTGGAAGACAGAACAAAGCCTAATCACAAACAAGAGTCCTCATCATGTACCTGCTCCTCTGCATCTAAGGTGGGGGTGGGCGAGTTCAGGGGAGTTCTCAAAATGCAGGGCAGTCCTGCTTTTTGGGCATGTTGCCCAATTCAGTTTGTCTGGTGGTGGTGCTGCGCATGCAGCATGAGATCGCCTCCTCCCTCAAGACTCTCTTTTCCACTTCTCAGTCAGCAAATACACATGTAGAGACATACGTACACATATACAGATAGGCATATGTACACTCATATATAGATAGATAAATATATGCATACATATATAGATATATACATACACACATATACAAATAGAGACATACATGCACACATGTATATAATTTGCACACATATATAGATATACATGTACACATATAGATAAAGATATGCATGTTCATATATAGATAGATATACATGCACACATATAGATAAAGATATACATGTTCATCAATATATATAGATATACATGCACACATATAGATAAAGATATGCATGTTCATATATAGATAGATGTATATGTACACATATAAATAGAGGCATATACACACCTAAATACAAATAGAGGCATACATGCATACATATATAATTTAAAATTTAGGTTCAGTGTATAAGAGAAAACAAGGGGTATTTGTCACTCTGAGTCTAGCTTATGATTTCCAACTCCATTCATCCTTCTGCCCATACCGTAATTTCATTTCTCTTTGCAGATACATGAAATTCCATTGTGTGCATGTGCCACATGTTGTTTGTTTATTCCTGTGTTGATGGGTATCTTAGCTGCTTCTGTCTCCTAACAGTTGTGGATAGAGTAGCCATAAACATTGATAAGAGGGCATCTCTTTGGTACAGTCCTTCCAGAATCCACCCAGGAGTGGTACAGCAGGCCATGAGGTTGTGTACCACCCCCCACTGGTGTGTGTGTGTGTGTGTGGTGTGTGTTGAGACAGAGTCCTGTTAGAGCAGCAATAAAGGCCAGTAACTGCTCTGGTCTAGAATCTCTGGCCTGAGTGGAGAACTTCCAACAGGGCCATGCCAATCATTTGGCTAAGAGACCATGTTAATCCCACTGAATAAGACCACTACCACAGTTTATAGTCAAATTTGAAGCAAGCTTGTAGATGTAAGTCTTATTAAATAAGAAACACAGAACCAAATGCAGAGTTAAAAGCTCAAGAGGTCAGAGCAGTAGCTAAGAGCTGATACTAAAAACCCTTTCTTACCCTTTGCTGCTGCTGCTGTCCTTCCCCTCAGAAAGAGAGCTACTTCCTGTGTATCTGTCTTTTTATTGACTTTCTATTCTGCCTTCTCATTGGTTGTAAACCCAACCACATGATCTCCTTGTCACTGCCTGTCTATACAGACCTCCAGATCATCTATGGTTGGTATTGAGATTAAAGGCATGTGTCTCCATGCTGGCTGTATCCTTGAACACACAGAGATATGTCTGTCATGTGATCGGGATTAAAGGTGTGCACCACCACCGCCACCACCACCTGGCTTCTGCTATGGCTTGCTATTAGCTCGGACCCCTAGGCAACTTTATTTATTAACATACAAATAAAATCACATTTCAGTACAAATAAAATATCACCATACAAGCTCTAATTAAATACTGGCCACGTGGATGGGCTCTGGCCAGATCCATACCCAGGTTCCCAGGAAATGGCCCAGAATCAAGTATGGCAAAGGCTTAAGAAGGAAAACCCATAATTCATTGCATTTCCCATCAGGTCCAATCAGGTGCAAGCATACATCCTGATGTATTTCCTGCCTACAAACCTCCCACCCACATGTGATCAAGCACATCAGTGCAGATGGGTCAAACACACTTGTTTAGGGGAGTTAAAACATGTGGCTTATTATCTCCCATAAACAGTAGCCTCCAGTATTTCAGGAACTAACTGTCCTTGGGCAAGGGGCTTGCAAATCAGAGGCATTTTTGCTTCATGGATCTCCAAGGCACAGCAACTAAAACTTAAAATGTAACTTTGGCTCTCACAACCACCCATCAGGAAGGTGGACTCGCTCCTCACCTTAGTTGTGCTAAAGAGACAGGTGCACTTTCTTCTTCTTTGGAAGAACACCAATGGCAGATGATACCAGTGCAGTGGGAGAGCCCAGAGGACCTGGGGACTCAGGCTTCCGTAGAGGTCGACAGCAGTTTGGCTGTGGTTGTGTAGATGGGTGTTTCCTGTCTCAACTGCCAGGTCCAAAATAACCAACTCAGGCTGAATATGAATTACAAATGCTTGATCTATAGCTCAGGCTTGTTACTAGCTAACACTTACACTTAACCCATATTTCTATTTATGCCTTGCCACATGGCTCATGGCTTGTTACCTCATTTTTACACGTTCTGCTTGCTCAGTGGCTGGCTGGTGTCTCTCCTGACTCCACCCTCCTTCTTCCCATCATCCTCAGTTTGGTTTTCCCATCTAACTTCCTGCCTAGCTACCAGCCTGCTAGCTTTTTATTAACCAATGAGAGTAAGACATATTTATAGTATAAGAAAGGATTGTTCCACAGCATGGTTGAGGCTAATGACCATGGTTAAGGCCATGGGGCTCATGGAGGTAAAGTCAAAGACAAGGAGTGGAAGCTTGTCACCAAGCTGGGCCACCTGGTTGAGGACACAAAGATCAATCCCTGGAGGAGATCTACCTGTTCTCCCTGCCCATTAAGGAATCAGAGATTATTGATTTTTTTTTTCCTGTGCGCATCCCAGAAGGATGAGGTTCTAAAGATCATGCCAGTGCAGAAGCAGGGCTGGCCAGCGGACCAGGTTCAAGCTTTTGTCACTATTGGGGACTACAGTGGTCACATTGGTCTTGTGTTAAGTACTCCAAGGAGGTAGCCACTGCCATCCAAGAGGCCATCATCTTGGCCAAGTTTTCCATCATCCCTCTGGAGAGGCTACTGGGGAAATAAGATTGGCAAGCCCCACACTGTTCTGTGCAAGATGACAGGCCGCTGTGGCTCTGTGTTGGGTGGTCTCATTCCTCCACCCCCAGGCACTGGCATCATCTCTGCTCTTGTTCCCAAGAAGCTGCTACTGATGGCCAGTATTGATGACCGCTACACATCAGCCAGGGGCTGCACTGCCCCCCTGGGCACCTTTGATACCATCTCCAAAACCTACAGCTACCTGACCCCTGACCTCTGGAAAGAGACTGTGTTCACAAAGTCTCCCCATCAGGAATTCAGTGACCATTTTGTGAAAACCCACACCAGAATCTCTATTCACAGGACCCAGGCTCCAGCTGTGGCTACCACGTAAGGGTTTTTATACTAGAAAAATAAAGTGAATTAAGTCTAAAAAGAGAGAGGGGGTGCAATATTATCCTTTCAATGGGATAAGGTAATTTTATTTTATCCCTTTAATAATATTATCTGTTTAATGAGATAAGGTAATTTTCCTTCCCAGAATCCCTGTCTCCCAGCACTCTTTTACACAGCACAGACATGCAGCTTTGTGAAACGACTTGCTTTTCTGAATTATTCAGGAAAGTGTAACTTCCTTCTCTTCTGTCTGCTCTTTAAGCATGCCTTCCCTACCACTCCAGGCTTCCTCATTGTGATCTGTGATGTTAGTTTTGTCAACTTGACACAAGTCTGGATCATCTGGGAAGAGAAACCTCAACTGTGGCAATGCCTCCCTTAGATTGGCCTATGGCCGAGTCTGGGGGCGTTTTCATAATGACAGATGTGGGCAGAGCCAGCCAACTGTGAGTGAGCCGCTACAGGGCAGGTGGGCCTGGGTGGTGTAAGAAAGCAGATTGAGTGAGCCATGGGAGCAAGTCCTGTGGCCTTGGTGTCAGTTCCGGCTCCAGGTTCCTGCCGTGAGTTCCTGCCCTGACTTCCCTCGGTGGTGGGATGTGGCCTGAGAGTGGTAAGATGAACTAAACCTGATCCTTCCGAGCTGCCTTAGGCCAGTGCTTTACCACAGCAATAGGAAGCAAACTGGGAATATACAGTCTTTCTCGAAAGCTCCCTCCCCGACGTGAGGCTCCTGTCTGTCATGTGGCCGACCTCTGCCAGTTTAACTCAAACAGGAAGGCCTTCTCCCTCCCCTCTCTGCTTCTCCGCCTTCCGGCAGCTGCTGAGGTTTGCAGCTAGCCTGTCCTGGAGGCTTTTCTTTACACTCTAATAAAGTCTTCCTCAAGCTTCCTTTTGAGTCCATTCTTAAATTCTTTCATTAATGAGACTAGGAACCCCAAAGCCCCCCTAGCTATATAGCCCAGGCTGGCCTGGAACTCACTGTATAGCCAAGGCTGGCTTTGAACTCATGACAATCCTTCTGCTTTGACCTCCCAAGTGCTTGGATTACAGGATGTGACAGGGTATCACATATGATACCCAGCTCAATCTGAATGCCAGGTAAACAATGATCAATTTCTAGTACCTCTGTTGCCTCACTGTGACACACGATACACTTAAAAAGCCATTTATGGGGCTGGAGAAATGATGGGTCAGCAGTTAGGAGCACTGGCTGCTCTCCCAGAGGACCCAGGTTCAATTCCCAGCACCCACATGACAGCTCACAACTGTCTGTAACTCCAGTTCCAGGGGGATCCGACACCCTCACACATACATACATGCATACAAAACAAAACACCAATGTATATAAAGTATAAATAAATTATATATATATATATATATATATATATATATATATATATATATGCTGCTTATCAGACATTCAGGCACAGCTGGAGGTCCTGTGTTTTCATTAATCCTAGAACCCACCAGGGCCAGGCCTGTGAGGAGTCTGCCACCTATCATTGCCGGGAAATACCAGTAAACCTGCGACTACTTAAGAGCAAAACCTCCCCTACCCTCTACCTTTTGGGAACAGCAACTCACACACACACACACACACACACACACACACACACACACACACACACGCACACCTCCGTGGGCTCTTTCTTTCCCTGGTAGCTGTGGAATCACCACCTGGTATCACAAAAGGTTGTTGATGCCTGGCACCAACAGGTTCATGGGGACCACTGTGTTCCCAAACCAATCTTTGTAAGTTCTACCCAGACTTCCACCCAGGGCTGCTTCTGAAAGTCAGGTCAGGTGATCTTCCAGGACAGTGACAGGAGCATGCTGGGGCCTCTGTGACAGGGCGATGAGGATCCACTGGAAAGGCAGGCTCTTCCCTCTCTGGACTTGTGGGACAGAGAAGGAGGAAAGCACCCAGGTCACTCCAGGGCTGTTTCCATGGCAACGGCTGCTGACTTAGGTGGGGACACCGGTGCTCAAAGGACACTGCATACTTGTGGCCAGGTAGCCCAGCCCAGCACCCATACACAGGGTTATTTCCTGGATGGAAATAACCCCAGGCCTGCCCTCCCCCACCCACAGCCTCCGGGGAACACCCACCTGCTCCAGCTCCAGCACAGACTGGCTTCCCTATGCACCACTCCCACATCTCTCTGAGCTTGACCCTGAGAGGACAGAGGGACAGAGGACTGCTTAGGGTATGAGTCAGCTGCTCCAGGATTCCACTGGAGGCCAGGCTGGACCCACGTGAGCACTCAGCTGATACCTCTGACCTCCTAGTGGCTTTCTATCATCCCGGAGTTCTGATCTCTGGAGACACACTGGGACACTTTGTAGCAACAAAAGCTACCGTCAAAGCCCAGGGTGCTCCCTCCCAGGAGATGCTGCGCTGTCCTGACAGGAGCCTAGCAGGACGCTGTGTCCCTCCCGCCTCCCTCTCGCTGTCAGACTGTTGAAACAGTGGTCCCCAAGAAACTGCAGGTCCCCAGGGATCTCATGCTGGAGGAAGGAAGGGCAGTCAGAGGAGCTTGTCTCTCAGGAAGAGATTTTACATGGTCCTGAACTTGTCAGGCCACCTTCAGGAGGGTCTGGGGCCCAGATGACGAAAATGGGTGGGACCGTACCCTGATTAGGCCGCTCAGCCATGTAGGCCTCTGGCCCTGTATTTAAACCTAAACCTTATATCAGGATCCTGAAGATGGACTTGGGGACTGGGGACCCCAAATTGTCACAGGACCTCTCTGTCCCTCTTCCTGGCGTGGTCTCATTGGATAAATCTCCTGTCTCCTCACTGTCACTTGTCTGTTTAATTGAAGATGGGAAGCCCAGCAGTCAGGGATGCCCTGGCCCAGGCTCTGACCCTGACAACTCTAGTACCTACACCAGCGGATCAAGGGCTTAGCTGTTTGGGGTTTTGCAGCTAAGGGGATGGATCCCAGGGCCTTCTCCAGGCCAGGCATCAGCTCTGCAAAGAGCAACTCCTGGGGAAGGAGCAGTCTAGCTGTAGGGTGGGTCCCGGGCACACTCTCCTGACGTGGAGCTCCAGAAGCTCCTGGGCGCTGGCTGTTAGCGTCTCTGGAGGAGGCTACTCTTGAAGTTTCAACCTTTGTGAGTAGCTGAGGAACAGCAAGGTTGTTGCCACTGGGGACACGGCATCTGAGGTGACATTCCCTGCAGCAGGCTGTGAGGTCTGTCACAGAGTGGTGGCCAAGGAACAGAACAGGCTCTCAGAAGCCAAGATCTGCAGAGAGCTGGTCCTGCCTGCCCATGCTGTCCCCTGACAGGCAAGCCCCTCCCCGACCTTCAGCTCCTCATCTTCTTCACAGTCACCACTAGCACGTGGATGGGACAGACTGATTGGACAGACTGATGAGAAGGAGACCGCCCACGGGCCCAGCTGCAGGGACAAGTGGGCTGAGCTCTGCCTGTCATCTTGCTGGCAGGCTGTGCGAGGTGGGACACTCCCATCATCCAGCACTTGGGAGGCTGTGAGTTGTGGGCCAGCCTGGGTTGCAAAGTGGGATCCTGTAGTGGTTTGAAAGAAAATGGCCCCCATAGGAAGTGGCGCTATTAGGAGGTGTGGCTTGTTGGAGGAAGTGTATCACTGTGGGGGTGGGCTTTGAGGTCTTATATATGCTCAAGCCACACCCAATATCTGAGTTCACTTCCTGTCGCCTGTGGGATCAAGATATAGCTTCTTCTCTGCTCTCAAATCCTCCAGCACCATGTCTGCCTGCATGCCACCATGTCCCGCCATGATGATAACGGACTAAACCTCTGAACTGTAAGTGAGCCCCCTCAATTAAATGCTTTCCTTTATAGAGTTGCGGTGGTCATGGTGTCTCTGCACAGCAATAGAACACTGACTAAGACAGACCCTATCTCAAAAGACACAGGCCAGGGCTGAAGGGAGGGCTTAGTCTTGCTGCATAACTATAAGAGCTCAGGTTCAGATTCCAGCAGCCACTTAACAAACCAGGTGTGTCTCCTGCTCACGTGCAACCCAGGGCTGTGAAGGCAGAGATGAGGGCATCACTGGGGCTCGCTGGTTACCATTCTAGCTAGGGAGAAACAAAAGGTGAGCTGGATATTCAGGCAGAGACCCTGCCTCAAAGGAACAGGGTAGGGAGGGTGGCAAGGAGAAC
This sequence comes from Peromyscus eremicus, assembly GCF_949786415.1. Classification (NCBI taxonomy): domain Eukaryota; kingdom Metazoa; phylum Chordata; class Mammalia; order Rodentia; family Cricetidae; genus Peromyscus; species Peromyscus eremicus. Next base: position 3,986,553 of record NC_081423.1, on the reverse strand, counting down.
CCAGACACTCTCCCCTGGCCTCCACAAATACACAGGCACACACACTTGCACACATATGTGCATACACCACACACTTACACCACACAAACACACACCAAAAACCATAACTGAAAAAATAAAAGCCGGATGTGCCACTTTAGAGGAAGAGGCAAGAGGATCAAGAGTTCAAGGCCAGCAAGGGCTACATGAAGCCCTTTCTCAAAACAAAACAAAGTGTGTCATGGAATAACCTTTTTGTACACTGTGAAGATGTGTCTCTTGGATTGGTTTAATAAAAAGCTGAACGACCAATAGCTAGGCAGGATTTTTGGGGCAGAGAGGTTGCTGGGAAGAAGAGAAGATTCACAGCTAGATGCAGAGGAAGCAGGAAGCATGTAGGAGATGGCCTCAAGCCACGTGGCAGAAAATAAATTAATAAAGATGGATTAATTTAAGTTATAAGAGCTAGTTAGGAACAAGCCTAAGCTATTGGCCAAGCTTTCATAATTAATAAGAAGTCTTCATGTGGTTATTTGGGAGCTGGCAGGCAGGACAAAAAAAGCCCACCTAGAGAAGTGTAGGGAGCAGAGGAAGTCCTGAGTAAATGTGTGCTGTTGACATGGGCATAGACTCATGGGAAAAAGGCAAAGCTTTCCTTCCTAGTCCGAATACAAATATTGATACTATGTGAAGAAAATGACCACCATAGCACCACCCCAGATGTTTACAGCCTGAAGACTGCTCCTCCACAGTGAGTGCTCCTACCATGGTTAGCTAAAGCTGTCTCCTTGATTCAGCTGTATAGCAAAAACCCTGCCTCCTGTTTACCTGTGTGTAACAGTCCTGCCTCCTTTTTACCTGTGTGTAACAGTCCTGCCTCCTGTTTACCCGTGTGTAATAAATAGTCCTGCCTCCCGTTTACCTGTGTGTAATAGTCCTGCCTCCCGTTTACCTGTGTGTAATAGTCCTGCCTCCCTTCACCCATCCCCAGCTTTCCTTTGTGTCTGCCTGTGTTTGTCATTTCTTCATATCCTCAAGGAGCCCAGGCAGGGCAAGTCCCTGGAGCAGTACGTGGATGCAGCACCCAAAGGCTGGTGCTCTTCCAGAGGACCATGTCAGGGGGTTCATAGCCACCTTGTGACTTCAGCTCCACAGGACTTGGTGGCTCTAGCCCCAGCAAACACCTGCACTCAGGTGCACAGATAGTGCATATACATGATTTAAAGTAATGAAAACAACCAAAGCCAGATAGTGCATATACATGATTTAAAGTAATGAAAACAACCAAAGCCGTCAAAGGCAGAGGTGGTGGTGCACATCTGCAATCCCAGCACGTGGAAGGCAGAGGCAGGTAGACTCCCGATTCTCCTGCCTCCACTCCTTGAGTGCTGGGGTGACAGGTGTGTGCCGCCAGGCCTGGCTCGCTCTTGCCTCCCCTGCATCTCTTCCCAGCTCTCCCTGGAGCTTCCTAGGACCCTAGCCCTATAAACCAACTGTTCTAGATCCTGACATGTCATCCTCTCAGGTTTAGAAGGGGAACTGAGGAGTCATTGGCTTCAGATATAGCCTATTTATTTTGGGTAGGAAAGTTGGTGAGTCCCTCTGATTTTTTTTTTCCAAGAGAGACCAAAGGGTGGAGAAAGGTTTCCTCTAATTTTTAAAATCTGTATGAACTGGGTGTGGTGGTATCTACTTTTAATACCAGCAGAGGCAGATAGATCTCTGTAAGTTCCAGGCTAGCCAAGGGAGATTTATCTCAAACAAACAAACAAACAAACAAACAAACAAAAAACCAGAAACAAAAATAAAAGAAAAAGAAAAAAAAAACAGACCCAAAAGTATTTTATTCCTTTAGCATGTTTGTAGGTCACCTCTCTCTCTCTCTCTCTCTCTCTCTCTCTCTCTCTCTCTCTCTCTCTCTCTCTCTCTCTCTGTGTGTGTGTGTGTGTGTGTGTGAGATTGTGTACACATGGAGATCAGAGAACAATTTGTAGGAGTCAGTTCCCTCCTTCCTGTTAGTATTCTGACTCGCCCCTTGGAGACCCGCCCAGCGTCATCTTACATTAAAGCCCCCTTAAGAGGAAACCCCTCCCTTCTTGAGACCCTCTCGCCAGCCAGAGGTAACAGAACCTCTCTTTTTCTCTCTTCTTCTTCTTCTTCTTCTTCTTCTTCTTCTTCTTCTTCTTCTTCTTCTTCTTCTTCTTCTTCTTCTCCTTCTTCTCCTTCTCCTCCTCCTCCTCCTCCTCCTCCTCCTCCTCCTCCTCCTCCTTCTCTCTCTCTCTCTCTCTCTCTCTCTCTCTCTCTCTCTCTCTCTCTCTCCCCTTTTCTGTCCTTCCATTCCCTCTACCCTCCCCACAGATAAACTTGCCCTGTGGGCATCCTGTCTGCCCTGTGAGTAACTTTCCACCATCCGTGCAGTATGGCGAGTCTCACCCGCCATGGGGCACCTTGGCTCCAAAACCCACCTGGACCCCCTGCGCTGTATCATTACATTGCTTCCGTGACTCGGATAGGCCCTCCCGGCAGCCCCTCGCACGCCAGGATCCTGGACCAGTCTACTCACAACAGACTCGGGCTCACCCGATCGCTCACCACCCCACTGGTGGCAATCGCATAAGTTTCAGTTGGGTTATTACACTTCCTCTGGAGCTGCCCACAGCTCCTTTAGGCCTTTCAGCTTTTGCTGACCTTTTCCTGTGGTTGAGATTCTCTTTTGGAGCTCAATTCTTGTTCTCGCCCCATCAAAAATTCTAGTACTAGGTGCTGAGACTCCTCTGGCTTAACCAGGCTAAGCTGATCCCTGTTGAGTGTGGCGATGGCCCTCTTCGACGGCTTGGTCCTCGTTCTGCTCTCCGCCAGCCCTGGGGACGCCCACAGCTACAAGCTGTAGTGACTCCTTTCCCCCTCTCATCCATGGGAACTGTGATTTTTTGGGACATGTCTGACTTCTGTGAGTGATCAGGGCCTGCCCCTACTCTGACGTGGTCTTTCACTTGTCTTTCCTCCCTCAAACCTCTCCCACTAACTCTGCTGCGTGTGGCATGTCTGTTTGGTGGCATACCTTGGCAGGGCCCGCCAAAAGGTACCCGCTTACTTGCCTCTACCCGAGGCAGATCTGCTCCCTCCCGCCTGTAACAAACCTGCTTTCTTGGTCACTGGCTGCTTTGCCTTCCATTCAATACCACCACTCGGGTCTCTGGTGGAGCTACCAGCCTCTGACCATCCCCTTGGATGTGAAACTGGCCTCAGTATTTCTTAGTCCAGAAAAAATTCTCTCCTACAGCTGTCTGTCCCTCTTGCCGGACCAGCATGGGGGCCAGGAATGTCCCAACTTGGTGTGGTAGCCCAATGGGGGGCACTCGAGCTCTCCTGGTGAATGATGGCATGATGGTGCATAGCCCTGAGCCCAGCCCCAGGCCAGCAAGTGAGCTGGGAGCCGGTGAATTGGGGGTCCCAGGCCCCTCCAGCTGCTGAGTGGAAGGGGTGGTAGATGAGCCACAGAAATGTATTTGACTGTATTTCTGCCTGATTTTTAAATGCTTGAGGTTCTCTATTCCTTATCTATTCAGTTTGTCTTGGAAAACAAAAAACCCACATGACCATGTGATCAGTTGCCATATTTGATAAGGGCAATCACGTGGTCAGGGGCCATCTTTACTAAGTGCGGCAAAAGGTCACTTCCTGTCAATGGCTCAAGCATGGCCGGGGCACCCAGTGCTCAGATCATCTGTACAGAGGAGGTCAGGAAAGCTCCACCTTGAGGCCACGCATTGACTCGAGCCTCCAGTCAAGGCCTGCTTTCCTCTGCTACTGCTCTCGAGCTCCTATGTGTGGGACCCAGTGACCTCCCACAGTGGCGCCTTTAATAGAGTTCTGATGCAGTTTGGGTCACAAACTCAGGATGTTGGACTTTCTTTGGTTGTCTTCCAAATATAAACTTATAGGTATGAGTCTACCGCTGTTTTTCAGATGTCCCACCCCTGCTCCAGATAAAGGAGTTTTCCTTGCCTCTCTATTCCTGAGGATGGTATTTCTCTCTCTCTCTCCTGGTCTCCCTTTCCCAATTACTAAGACCATGGGACTAAAGGCTCCAAACAGGTTTATAAATTTTAACTTCTGTCTCTAGTCTACCTTGGCTGGCAGGCACATCCAAATGTCAATGGCTGCAACCTGCTCCAAAGGACCACGAGCTCTAGATGTGCTAAAGGATGATATGATGTGGACCAGTACAGCCAAATGTAATTGTTCCCTCTCTCTACAGCCAGGAAAGATGACCACATACTTCTGATAAATACCCCATTGCCTGGGTTCCCTCCATACCTTTGACTGGCTTTTTAGCCACCCTGGGCTCTGACCACCTGCGCCCCATTTCAGCTTGAAGCAGCTACAGAAGAGAGTATATCACCCCCCACCTGCACCCCTGCCCCAAATAGGCTGAAGGCCAAGTTAAAGATACAAAAAACCTGGCATAGGGGACTAATTGGCTACCCAATGCCCACTGATTGATATACAGGGAAACTGGACCCAATATTGTCAGTTAATAGATTTATTAACTAAAATGATTCTGCAATAGAGTAAGACACTTGACCTTCTCTATGCAGAACCAAAAAGGTATTATATGACCTTAAGAAATTATTATTTCTATATAAATCATTCAGGATTATAATCTGGCTATACTCAAAGATCAGAACTCAGGGCCTTAAAATGGTAATAAATGCAAATATCACTGCCAATGGCTTAAAAGTGTCTCTCCTTACTCAAGGTCTATTCAGGCTTAAGAATGTAAGCTTTCTTGTCCTTGCCAAATTTATCTGTTTAGATTAGCAAAAGCTAACTTAGAGATTTATACCTCTAGAGAATTTAAATAAATGATGGCATGTGCTTGATAAATAAGATATTTGATAAACAAGATATATATCCTATGATGGAGTTTCTGCCCCCTCCACCCAGAGAGAGTCCTTTTCTCAGAGTTGGGCTACACCCCGACTCACAAGCCCCTTTTCTCCTGTTCCCATTCGGCCCTGGGATCTTTCCCCTGTCACTCTTCCTTGCCTTCTCAGGAGACAGTAAGTCTTATGGAAGTTGCTGAAATATTGGAGACTACAAGCTGATAGTCAGCCATTCCTACCTAATAGACAGGCAGTCCTCAGATGCTCAGAGATCTGCAGAATATGGCATTTAAAATGTTGATCAAAAAGCTTATTATATCAGACAGAGACTCCCAGATCCTAATAGTGACCCAAGGTCTCTGAAGAAAATGTCTCCACTGGGATGATGGCAATGCTGACCTCTGGGCAAGATGCCCCAATATGACACCTGCCACCAGGACCCAGGCCAGACTGTGGACAAACAGCAGGACATTGGGGAATTGATTGCACCCCTTTTGCCTAGACAAAGTAAAGTCAGTCTTCCCTATGTCCCTCTTCCCTGGGAAAAAGTCCCACCTTATGGCCCTGGTGGCTGAAGTTGATGCTGTTCTGATACTTCTGCCTCCAACAATGTGGAGACCTGGGTATGGCTAACTGGGTATGGACTGGTCCCTGTCATCTTTAATAGATTCTAAAGCTGCTTGGTCTGCACTCAGATATAATTTATCCTTCTCAGATCTCTGATTCCATTTGATGACCAGGCTTTGCTTCAGCTGCCTTCTCAGTTCTCTATGTAAAACTCACAGGTCTCCCTCTCCTAGGGCTACTACTAAGTCTAGACACAATTTACCTTGTTACCAGATCAGATAAACTCACAGAACAGAATTCAATGTAACTTTTTACTGTTGACTGCTCTCAGTATCTACTGGAGAATTAGATAAAAGAAACAGCTTTAAGGTTTGTTTATATGAGTATAGGAAAGCTGTCTCACTTCTGTTCACTTACATATCCTTCTCAGATCTGATGATGTTTAAGGAAGCCTCCCTCCTCCTTCACTCACTCAACCACTTCCATTCAGTAAATTTCCTCTGGTTATAGAATTAAAGATATGTTTCATTGGGCTGAAGCCAGGCTCTAAAAAACTTTCATGCCTTTTAACCCAAAGCCATAGCCTTTTGCTATGACACTGAGATGTAAATCTGTTTCGGTTTTACACACTTACAGGTCCCTGCATAGGTCCACCCCTCCTGCCAGACTTGTGCCAAGACTAACCCTTAGGGGTTCTTCAGATACACCACCAGCCCCTGTACCAGCTCGGAGGATCCTAACCACCAGCCAAGGACGCCAACCAGGTGAATACATGCCCACTCATAAAAACTCTGTTATCTCCTAATTCATTGACACTTTTGCAGGATGAATAGAGGCATTTCCACCTCTAGAGAAACAGCAGATGTGATGGCTCCTGCACTCCTGATTTGGTGTGCTGTTTCCCCAAGCTTCTGAACATCACTGTGAAACCTGCCTTCTCAGCTCCCGCAAGGAACAGATGCCCGAGGACTCCATGATGATGCTTCTTCACTCACACCTCCTGACATGCGTAACCCCGACTCCCAAATTCCCCCTCCCACTTTGCCCCCAAATCAGCAGGAAGCAATCTCAGAAATTCAGCACCCTTGTTCCCCAACTTGCTATCCATAACTCACCTTTTTATAATAATCAAAATGGAGGATCCGCCCCTTGGGGACCCACCCAGCTTCCTGACGTCATCTTTCATTAAAGCCCCCTTAAGAGGAAAAAACCCCTCCCCGCCCCTCACCAGAAGTAGCGCACACCTCTCTCCCCCCCACCTCTCTCTCCATTCTCCTTTCTTCCATTCTCTCTACCCTCCCCCCGAAATAAACTTGCCACATGGACATCTCGTGTGCAGTGTAACTTTCCACTGTCACTGCCTGCATGGTGTGTCTCACCCACCCCAGGACACCATGGCTCCAAAACCCACCAAGGCCTCCTGTGCTCTATCATTACACTTCCACCATGTGGGTCCCAGGGATCAAAATCAGATCATCAGGCTTGGCAGTAAGCACTTTCAGCCACAGGAGACACTGGGCGGACCACTGCCTGCTCACTGGCCCCTGGAGACCTAGAATAAACAGTCAGCTGCAAAGCTTTCCGCGCACGCACACTCCAGGCTGGGATGCCAAACCTGCTTCCTGGGTGGGAGGCCCTGGTTCATCTGACTTCCAAGCTTAAGCCCAGGAAAAACAAACTTGGGCAGCCAGGGCTCCAGGCGAGTACAACGCATGAGAGTCACTGCCATGCTGTCCCACCTCCTGTGAAGACGGACGTGACTGTCCCCACTTCTTTCTGTTGTTGTTGTTGTTGTTTGGGTTTTTTGTTTGTTTGTTTGTTTGTTTTGTTTTGTTTTTTTGAGACAAGGTTTCTCTGGGTAGCTTTGCACCTTTCCTGGAACTCACTCTGTAGCCCAGGCTGGCCTTGAACTCACAGAGATCTGCCTGGCTCTGCCTCCCGAGTGCTGGGATTAAAGGTGTGCACCACCACCACCCCACTTCTTTAGCACACCATCTCCTCTCCTGTTAAGTTTGACCTAGAGACCAATCAGACGCCTCTCTCTGCAATACTACAGGTACCAGTACCCACTGGAGGGGGCAGCCCTGGAAGATTAAAGTTTTTAACTTTAGAGGTTTATGGGGGAAGGCAGAGAATAAGATGTATCTTAGTAGGGTTGCCTAGATAGATCTTTTTAAAGTAATTCCATTGTTTTGAGTATTAGTTACAATCATGTTATGCAGTACCCTGAGGATGGTATTTAAAAAGCTATAATAGCCCACTATAACTCACTTTGAACTGGCAACATTCTAACTCTCCACACTTGATGCTATCCATCCCAGAAGCAAACAAAGCAGGCTCAGCTTCTGAAGGTCCAGCACAGACATGCCTTCTTATTCAAAGCCTGGGCTTTGTGGTAGCCTATGTGCCCTGTGACTAGGAGCTTATCCTTGAATCTAAAAAGGCTGAGCTATCAGGAAGGTAGATCTGCAGGAGAGAGAAATAGTTACCTAAAGCCACTAAGGAAGACATTTCTGGATTGTATTATCTATTAGCCACATAGTAATGAATGTTCTAGTAGCTGTAAGATTGCAAGGAAACGTGGTCTGATCCTCCTAGCTCAAACTGAACCCTTCCTCCCCTCCCTTTCTCTCTCCTCCCCTCTCCTCCCCTCCCGTTCCTCCTCTACTCCAATCCCTGTCTTCTCCTCTCTCTCCTCCCCTCCCCTCCCTTTCCTCCTCCCCTCTCCTCCCCTCCCGTTCCTCCTCTACTCCAATCCCTGTCTTCTCCTCTCTCTCCTTCCCTACCCTCCCTTCTCTCTTCTCCCAAAGACAATAAAATAGGATCATCTTTCAGGATTGGTTACTTAAAACCATCACTTTCCTGTGGGCTTTTCAGAATGCCTAATCCAAACACGAGAAGTTGGACCCTCTGTGGTGGCACACACCAGCACTCCCAGCTCTCTCCATCTCTTGGCTATCTCATCCTCAGGCAAGCCTTTCCCCTGTGACTGCCAAGATTGTCCCCAGCAACCCCAGGTATGCCCCAGTGAGCTGGGCATTCTCATGGGAAGAACCTTTATTTCCCAACTGTCCCAGCAAAAGTCTTATTGGTCCTATGTGGGCCATGTGCCTATATCCCTGCCCAGTCTCTATAGAGACAGGGACCAAATTCCTGATCACATGCCACCCTTGAGTTTGAAAGGGCAGCCCACTATAATGCAAGGGGACACAGGTAGCTACTGTCCCAGAAGGGATGCTGGACATTCAAAAATAACAGGTTGCTACAGAATAGTAGTGACACACGCCTTTAATCCCAGCACCCAGGAGGCAGAGGCAGGTAGATCTCTGAGTTCAAGGCTAGCCTGATCTACAGAGTGAATTCCAGGACAGCCAGAGCTACATAGTGAGACCCTGAGAGCAGATGGATTCACCACAGTGGGTTATAAATAGCACTTACCCAGGGTTTTTTTTTTTTACTCTCACTACCACTAAACATTTATATATTTATCACCACTGTTCCACATATGACAGGATCTTTCTTAAGAAAGGAAACATGACAGATTGAAAAACATGACCACAGTATTTGGCAACCCTTCCCATCAAGGCCAGTGCCAATTTCCTCACACCTCACCTGGGCTGGCCTAGTGACCCACATGCAAACTCTACCAGATAAAACCCGTGCTTGTGACGCTGCAGATTAGCCTGATGCAGCCAGTGGTGGCACACACTGGTCATCTGAGCACTCAGGAAGCTGAAGCAGGAGGATTGGTGTGAGTTCAAAGCTAGTTTAAGTAACAGTGAGGCTGTCTCAGAAAACCAAAAGAGAGATGGGTGTGGCCATGGGTAGAGTGCTTGTCACACAAGAGAAATATCCTAGGTTTAGTCTCAGCATCTTATAAACCAGGCATGGTGGTGCACATCTGTAATCCCAGCACTGTATAGACAAGGCATGGTGGTGCACATCTGTAATCCCAGCACTGTATAAACCAGGCATGGTGGTGCACATCTGTAATCCCAGCACTGTATAGACCGGGCATGGTGGTGCACATCTGTAATCCCAGCACTGTATAGACCGGGCATGGTGGTGCACATCTGTAATCCCAACACTGTATAGACAAGGAATGGTGTTTACATCTGTAATCCCAACACTGTATAGACCGAGCATGGTGGTGCACATCTGTAATCCCAGCACTGTATAAACCAGGCATGGTGGTGCACATCTGTAATCCCAACACTGTATAGACCAGGCATGGTAGTGCACATCTGTAATCCCAACACTGTATAGACCAGGCATGGTGGTGCACATCTGTAATCCCAGCACTGTATAGACTGGGCATGGTGGTGCACATCTGTAATCCCAGCATTGTATAAACCAGGCATGGTGTTTACATCTGTAATCCCAACACTGTATAGACCAGGCATGGTGGTACACATATGTAATCCCAGCACTGTATAGACTGGGCATGGTAGTGCACATCTGTAATCCCAGCACTGTATAAATCAGGCATGGTGGTGCACATCTGTAATCCCAACACTGTATAGACCAGGAATGGTAGTGCACATCTGTAATCCCAACACTGTATAGACAAGGCATGGTGGTGCACATCTGTAATCCCAGCACTGTATAGACCGGGCATGGTGGTGCACATCTGTAATCCCAGCACTGTATAGACCGGGCATGGTGGTGCACATCTGTAATCCCAGCACTGTATAGACAAGGCATGGTGGTGCACATCTGTAATCCTAACACTGTATAGACCGGGCATGGTGGTGCACATCTGTAATCCCAGCACTGTATAGACTGGGCATGGTGGTGCACATCTGTAATCCCAAAACTGTATAGACTGGGCATGGTGGTGCACATCTGTAATCCTAACACTGTATAGACAGGGCATGGTGGTGCACATCTGTAATCCCAACACTGTATAGACCGGGCATGGTGGTGCACATCTGTAATCCCAGCACTGTATAGACCGGGCATGGTGGTGCACATCTGTAATCCCAGCACTGTATAGACCGGGCATGGTGGTGCACATCTGTAATCCCAGCACTGTATAGACCGGGCATGGTGGTGCACATCTGTAATCCCAGCACTGTATAGACCGGGCATGGTGGTGCACATATGTAATCCTAACACTGTATAGACAAGGCATGGTGGTGCACATCTGTAATGCCAGCACTGTGTAGACCGGGCATGGTGGTGCATATCTGTAATTCAGTACTTGGGAGGTAGAGACAGGAAGATCAAGAGCTCAAGGTCTTTCATGGCTATATAGTGAGTTCTAAAATAGCTTGGGCCACAGGAGACCCTTGCCTCAGAAGAAGGAAGAGGAAGAAGCAGGAGAGTGGGAAAGAGGAGGAGGGGAGAGAGTAGAAGAGGAGGAAGAGTGGGGAGGGGGAAGAGAAGAAGGAAGAGGGAGGAATGAGAGGGGGAGGAGGAACAGGAGAGGAGGAGGGGAGAGGAGGAGGGGAGAGGAAAGAAGGGAGAAGAGGAACAGGAGGGGAGGGAAAGGGGGTGTCAAAGAGGAATGGTGTGGAGGCAGGAGCTGGGTTCAGCCAGGCAGGATCCCACAGGTCTCTAATCCCAGCCCTTAGAACAAGAAGCAGGAGAATCGCCAGGCGGTGGTGGTGCACGCCTATTGGTGAAATTATTAAGGCCACTCCACGTAGTTAAAAGGGAGATTTATTTAGTGGCGTAATTACAAATGAAGGGATAGGTAGTTTGCAGGGTCTGGGAAAGACGCAGCGCAGTCTGGCGGTGTTCTCTGGAGAACTCTGCTTGGTCTTCCTCCAGCATCCAGGGTCCAGGAATCAAGAGAGATGGCACATCTGGATCTCCGGTCTTCAAGGTCCTCTCTTGGCCCTGCCTTGTAGGTGTGACAGTTACCGAAGCCTCAATGGGGGTTGGAACTTCCAGATCAAGGTTGGAATGGCTACCCACTACACACGCCTTTAATCCCAGCACTCAGGAGGCAGAGGCAGGTGGATCTCTGTGAGTTCCAGGCCAGCCTGGGCTACAGTGAGTTCCAGGACAGGCTCCAAAGCTACACAGAGAAACCCTGTCTCGAAAAAACAAAAACAAAAACAAAAAAGAAAGAAAGAAAGAAAAGAATCAGGAGAATCATGAATCTAGGACCAGCCTGGACTAATAGGAAGACCCTGCTCAAAACCCAGCTCCAAATAAACCAGGAGCCTGAGTCCCAACATGACCCTCTGCACACTCAGAGCAGCATGCAAAGGACAGAGCTGTAGCAGATGAGAGTCACAGAGCAGAAGCCAAGGTGCACAGCAGCCCAGCTGTGGACAAAAGAACCGGAAAGTGGGCAGACAACTGTGCCATGCTGCTTCATATAAACTGAGCAGATCGTATTCCCAAATTGTCCTTGTGTGGTTCCCAGTTAGAGCTGGCCAGAAGAGAAAGGAGCCTGGGGCACAGAGGAGAAGCAGGAACAGTGCAAGTCTTTGAAGGTCACAGTGGCCAGGTATCACAATGGTGTGTCACAGCCTAATGTCACCCAGATCTGCTGCTGGGGAACTGAGTCCAGGACAGGACTCAGTAGACAGTAGACAGGACACCTCAGTGGTTCAGAGTCAGCATGGGCTCCCTTCTGACCATTCGTGCATGCACTCGGCAAGCCCCTGCCGACCCAATAGGGAGCCCTGTAGCTGCTGTTTTCTTTGCTCTTATGGCTCCCAGCTCTTTTGGGGGGCCCACCACCAAGCTCTCAAATAAATCACACATGGAGGCTTCTTCTTACTTACAAATGCCTGGCCTTAGCTTGGCTTATTTCTAGCCAGCTTTTCTTAAATTATCCCATGTACCTTTTGCCTCTAGGCTCTTATCTTTATCTGTTTCTGTATACCTTTTCTTCTTACTCCGTGCCTGGCTGTGTAACTGGGTGGCTGGCCCCTGGAGTCCTCCTCCTTCTCTTGCTCCTTGATTGCTCTTGCTTTTTTTCTTCTCTATATCCTCTCTGCCTTCCAGCCCTGCCTATTTCTCTCTCCTGCCTTGCTATTCGCCATTCAGCTCTTCATTAGAGCAATCAGGTGTTAGACAGGCAAAGTAACACAGCTTCACAGAGTTAAACAAATGTAACATAAAAGAATGCAACACACTTTGCATCATTAAACAAATGTTCCACAGCATAAATGAATGTAACACATTTTAAAATAATATTCCACAACAAAGCCCAGAACTGGGAGTCAGCCCGCAGAGCTGGATCTCAGCCTCCACACACACACAGGTCACCCAGCTCTGGGAACCTCACTGAATCCTTGAGGTGGTCACAGCAGGCAGGAAATCTCAGGATCCCTCTGTGTGTGTGTGTGTGTGTGTGTGTGTGTGTGTGTGTGTGTGTGTGTTTCCAGATAAGAGAACACAGGCACAGAGAGTTTGAAAAACAAGCCCACAGTCACACAGGTCATCAGGGCAGAGGGTGGGATTTAAACTCAGGAGCTGTCTCCAGCTGCCAGGTTCCTAATCAAGTCCCCAGTGGTTTCCGAGACAAGGGCAGTGGAGGACAGTCTCAGATGTAGAACTCGTCCCCACAAACGGTGTGAGCTAGTTTCTTGGCATTTGGGAGAGAGATGACTTTTCCAGTTTGATGAAATTAGGATTTGAGACCTTCTTCTAGGGGACAGGCCTCGGCCAGATAGAAGCCACCCTCCAATACCTCCCATGAGCCCCTTCCAGCCCACCTCTACCCTTCTGGAAACCTGGGGATCCCTGAGTCACTGACCTTAGTTGTGAAGTGTTCCTCCTTCCAGGGCCCAACCCAGGCTCTCCTGCCACATCCTGCATGCAGCCACAGCTGGCCGATGATGGCATGGCTTTCTGGATCACCTAATCCAAGGGTATGGGATCCAAATTCAGCTAGTAAAACTGTTCCCTGAGACTCTCACTTGCGCTTCTGAGCAAGGGCATTCTCTCTTAGGCTGGTAGGAGGGAATCAATCTGGGAGCTTGAAGGACTCACTCACCCAGCATGTGGAGACAGGCCCCTGGAGGAAGTACAGATCTTAGCATTGCGGCCAGAACCCTGGATCCAGCCATGCCTCAAGATACCCCATCACCAACTCCCCATGACATACAAGATACATTGTTTTCATATAAGACAATTTAGTTCTGATTCTGTCCTTTGCAACATTTTACTAGTCCTGAATAATGTACTACAGTTCACACACACACACACACACACACACACACACACACACACACACACGAGGCTTCACTGGCCCAAAGCAAACACAGCTACTGAGAATAGAAATGGTGCTTTTCAAAGGAGATGAGGGAGGGGAAACGTTTCCCGTTCTTCTGGGATGAATCAGCAGGTCATCCTGTCTGAGAACCCTGACTCACGTCAGCACCGAGCAGTGGGGAGGAGCTGAGAAGCCGGCACACTCAGAGCCTTCCCAGGGCTTCCACGGTCTGCCTCCATCATCTCCCCGGACTCAGCTCCCAGCCGCAGGAGCTGAGTTATGTTTTAGTTTCTCTGTTTTGTTTTATTTTGTTTTTGAGACAAGGTCTTATGTAGCTCAGATTGACTTCAAACTCTCTATGTAGTCAAGGATGACCTTAAACTTCCGACCCTCCGGTCTCCATCTCTCATTTACTAGAGTTACATGTGTGCCATCATGCCTGGTTTACATGGTACTAGGGATGGAACGTGGGTCTAGCGCTTCGAGTATACTAAGTGAGTGTTCTCCTGACAGCTACATCTCCAGCCCAGTAGTGGGTTTAAAGCTTCCAGAAAACATCTTGTGTGTTGTCTTAGTTAAATTTCCATTGCTGTAATGAAACACCATGACCAAAAGCAAACTGGGAAGGAAAGGGATTATGTGGGTTACACTTCCATGTCATGGTTCATCAGTGAGGGAAGTAGAGATTCGAGGAGGGAATGGTAGACTTGAGAGAGGGGGACCATTTCCACAGCGTCAGATTAAAGCAAGCTGTATTGAGCAGTGCACAAGGGACTGGCCAGACGACTGCCTCCCCGAGTCGGGGTTTCCAAGAGCAGCCCCTCACTGGCTTTTGGGGTCCCTTTTATGGGGAAGGGTTAGGGTTGATAGAATAACTGTTGAGAAAATTGGCTGTTAGGACCTGGACAGAAGAGTGGGGACTCGGGGCTCAAGGCTGCCTGTGGGGTAGATGAGCACAAGAACACGTCCTGTGGAATGGGAGTCATCACGGTGTTCAGGAGTTTAGCAAGACAAAGGGGCCCATACCATACTGCATTGTACAGAAGGACCAGCCGGGCTTCCACAGGAAGTTCTGGTACCAAAGAACAGGCACATGCTGGCTTTACTCTTCCTTCCAAGTACGGGGCTCCCATCAAAACCCCAGAAACACTAGAGTTAGCAGGAGCCAGACAAGAAGGGGCACTTTCTGGAAGCCTCTGAAGACTTTTAGGAAGTCACACAGCTAGGGACATCAGTCATGATGTCATTTTAGGCTGGGTCTCAGAGGAGCATGAGGGTGGGAGCCAGAAACTCACTGGGGGCCAGGCCCAGCAGGGTCTCGCTTGATCTGATCCCAGTTAGTTCTGCAAGAGACTTCATCAAGCCCTCCACTGGAGGAAGCGTTCAGGGCCAGAAGTATGAGGAGTGAGGGAGCGAGGAAAGTCGAACACACTGACTGTTCCCCCTCCTCTCAGCCTGCTCACCTGCTTCCAGACAAAACACTTGAAATTTGCTGGTCAAGAAGGGTGCAAATGAGGCTGAGAAGCTAGTGCCTGTGTGCCCAGGCTTTGGGGCACACGGAGGTAGGTTCTAATCCTACGTCTGGGCTGCCTGCTTCTGGAGCTGGGGGGATGGTGTGGAGCGTTGGGCTCAAGGTGAGGAATATGGGGTGAATGCTTTTTAGCCGGAGCTCATGCAGGAAGCACCTGCACGTTTCAGCTTTGCCTGTCTTCAGATGTCGAAGGCCTGGGCACCAGGGGACATTCCCATATCCATTAGTAGTTCTGGAGGAGAGTAAGGTGTCTTCTTGGTCCATCCCGGCATCCACAGAGTCTGACAGGCTCCCATGTAAGCCAAGTCTTAGCTCTGCTTTCCAGGGCTATGGGACTCCAGAAGCAGGGAGGTCAGCGTCAGGTGAACGTCATCCAGACACAAGCCTCTGGATCCCAGTTGGAGAATCCTGGCCCTCTACTTCTCTTCCCACCTGCAACCCAATGGATGGAAAATACCTCAAGTGGCATAAAGAGTCTGCTGGTCTAGAATACAAAATGGGGCACTGTCTAAGGAGCAACTCATTAATTGGGTGTGCTAATATGAATTTGCTTCAAAGCACCCTGAGGTCATGGTGGCACACACTTGTGATCCCAGCACTTGGGAAGTAAAGGCAGAGGATCCGAATTCAAGGTTATCCCCAGTTACTCTGGGAGTTCGATGACAGCCTGGGCCACATGAAATTCTGTCTCAAAAGACAACAGCACTACCAATACCTCCCAGTGATGCCCTGAGACCCAAGGTCATGTTCTAGAGCAAGGGATCCCTGCTGTGAAGAGATCTCTCAGTCCTCAGCACAAACCACCCCGGATCCTAGCTTGTCAAATAGACCACATTACCCTGTACCCGGGCCCTTGCACACTGTTTTCCCTGCCCAGAATGCCTGCCCGACTCTCTCCTGTCCCTTCTCTTTTGACCTCAGGCCTCCTCTGACCTGAGAAAGCCTTCCTGGACCCAAGCACCTCTAGGTGGGCTCTTCCTATTCCCGACACATCTCCCCACCCCCTGCACTTCTTTGCTGTGTTTATCTGACCCCACCCACACACCCTCATTGAGATGGCACACTCTTCCAGGAAGTCCTTGGGCTGGGTGTACAGAGATCTGGCACCGGCCCGGAGAAGCAACAGCTGGGCTCCTGACAGCCATTTCTCCTTAAGCCCAGCTCGGCAGGGTACTGTCCAAGTAATTCGTGATGTTCCTATCCGTGCTGGTTAGTTTTTTGTCAACAAGACACAAACAGGGGTCATTTGGGAGGAGGGAACATCAGTTGAGAAAGCACTCTCACCAGACTGGCCTGGGGAGCTTTTGCTGAGTGATGACTGATGTGGGTGGGTTGATCCCATGGAGTGGGGTGGGGGTGCCCCCGGGTCAGATGGTCCTGAGTTATATAAGAAAGCAAGCTAAGCCAGCCACAAAGAGCAAGCCAATAAATAGTGTTCGTCAACGGCCTCTGCTTCCGCTCCTGCCTCCAGGTTCCTACCTTGAGTTCCTACCCCAACTTCCTTCAGTGATGGCTATAATGTGGAGGTATAAGATGAAATGAGCCCTTTCCTATCCAAGTTGCTTTTGGTCAGGGTGTTTATCACAGCAGCAGAAACCCTAAATAAGACCCTGTCCCTGCTTTACATGCTGGGAACTGGACTTTGACATGGTTAGGGCTCTAGTCCATAGCACACGATAGAATCAGAATTTGAACGGACGGTTGCAGAAAACAAATAGCCTGGCTGGTGATTATGCTCTGACAGGCCCGGGTACAGGGTAATGTGGTCTATTTGACAAACTAGGATACAGGATGGTTTGTGTTGAGGACAAAGCGATCTCCCTATACAGCAAGAATCCCTTGGTCTAGAACATGACCTTGGGGCCCAGCAGAGGTGGCTCAGGCCAGCCAGGGTCACACAGTGAAACCCTGTTTCATAAAGGGGGGATGGGGGCAGCGACAGTACTGTTATGGTCCTAAGGCTGCTATGATAAATGACCAAATGCTGAATGCCTTAGAGCAATGGTTCTCAACCTTCCCACTGCTGTGACCCTTTAATACAGTTCCTCATGTTGTGGTGACTGACCGCCCCCCCAACCATAAAATTATTTTCTTTGCTACTTCTTAACTGTAATTTTGCTACTGTTATGAATCATAATGTAAATATCTGTGTTTTCCCATGGTCTTAGTTGACCCCTGTGAAAGGGTCATTGGACCTCCCCAAAGGGGTCTCAACCCACAGGTTGAGAACCACTGGCTTAGAGTAACCATGATGTAGCAGGGTGTGGTGGTATATGCCAGCAATCCCAGCACTCAGGAAGCAGAGACAGGAAGTGTGAAGCCAGTGTGAGCTGCATAGTGAGATGTGCCCAAAAAAAAAAAAAAAAAAAAAAAAAAAGGAAGCTGACCCCCGGCTTGATTACCTCTGCAAAGGCCATTTTTTTTTTTTTATTTCAACATGGCCTCCTGCAGACCATGCTCAGATTTGACCGTGAGCTTCTGATCTCCTCCAGAGCACTGATTTATGTGACTTAGGGGTCAAACCAGGGCTTCATACATGCCAGAGAGACATTTCATCCACCAGACGAGACCCTGTTCAAATTCAAATCTCATCTCGAGGTAACAGGATTGAGGGCACCATGCAGCAGGGGCAGTTGGGAGCAGGGTTGCTGGGTAGCTGGCCCCTCTCCAGGTGGACTCTTCACCAGGGAGAGTGTGAGAGGCTGGGGAGAGCAGAGGCAGGATGTCCCCCACCTCACAGAGAAGAAAGCTGCTCCCAGCTCCCTCAGCACCAGCTGAAGACAGACAGCGCTGCCGGATGCCCCTTTGCTGCCTGTAGCCAGCTGACGTGTAGCCCTGCGTGCTGGGAGCTCCAGCATGTGGGACCCTTGGCTTGGTCTGAAGAAAGCACCACTGGGCCAGGCTCCAGGCCCAAGGCAGATGCAAGCTCCGCAGGTCCATCTGAGTTCCAAAAACACCACCAGCCCCACTTACTCTGAGAACGAAAAGCAGATCCTGGCTTCATGACTGCATGGCCCTCTCCTCCTTCTTGAAAGGATGAATGCCTGGGATTCCACAGGCCTGCCCACTCTAGACCCCTAGTAACGGAAACAAAGGCCACCCTCAGGGCCGTAGGAGGGCTGGGCTGAGCTACCAGGAGCCACCCAGGCTGTGTTACATGATCCCTCTGCAGCCCTCTGCCATTGACCAGAGGAAAGAGAAAGTCCTGACCCTATCCTAAGTATACTCACACAGGGATGGACGGACACACACACACACACACACACACACACACACACACGCACACACACACACATGGACGCACGGACACACAGACACATGGACACACACACAGACACAGACCTAGGAGCCACGGTCGAGCCCCAACATTTCTGACCGTGTAAGCATGGAAACTCCTGCCCTATGCACACATCACTCAGGAGGGTGATATGGGTCATGCTCCCAGAGGGAGTGGACACAAGGCACACAGAGCCTCTGCATAGAAAAGCAGCAAGTCAGTTCAAATCTACACTCTGCAGCCTTAGGATAGTTACTCAGCCTCTCTGTGCCTCAGTTTCTTCATCTGCAAACTGTACCTGCAAGGCTTGGAAGATGGCAGCAGGCCGGTGATACAAATAAATTATCTAAAAGACACAAAAAGGTGGAAATAAAGCGTTGATTAAACACATTTTGGTTCAACAGCAGCCACCAGTGGCTCCAGGAGGCGGGATCTCGAGACTGTAAATCTTTTGTAACAGTTGAGGGGTTACTCAGTCCTACAGGCCATTCACAAGGGGTCAGGCTGACTTCTCACTATCTTATTAGGAAGTGAGTCTTACAGCACCAACTGCCTCTCTTGACACTGGTCACTTGCGGGAGGCTCCCTGGGTGACTGGGAGATGAGCTACATTTTATATGGTTGGGCGTGGCTGCAGGCAGTCAGGGGCTTCCTGTACAGGAACAGGCTTCGTCTTTGCCTTGGGCGCCAGTGTTGCTATGAAGACCGAGCTGATCCTTGGAAAGCACTGGGCCGACACACAGGAAGCACTGGCATCTGCCATGAATAGTGGTGTGAACACCAGGCCTTACCTGGTAAGGCTACTTACCAAAAGCACGTGTGTAAACTCCAGTAAAGGCTCATGTGCAGGCCTGGAAAGCTCAGCAGTTAAGAGCACCTACAGTTCAGTTCCCAAGACTGCCTAGAACTCAAGCTCCAGGGAATCTGCCATCCTCTTCCAGCCTATGGGAGTAACTAACTGCACACATGTGTAACACACACACACACACACACACACACACAAACACACACACACAGGGGAAAAGGCTGACATGCAGAGCTGGGCATGGTGACATGTCTGTCATCCCAGCACTCAGGAGGTAGGGGCAAAAGATCAGGAGCTGAAGATCATCCTTGGGAGTTTTGGGGCCAGCATGGGCTACGTGAGATCCTGTCTCAAAAAATAAGCAAAAGCGGGCTCAGTAAAATGGTTGTCACACAAGCACGAGGACCGAGTTCAGTCCCTAGAACTCACGTAAAAAGCTGCACAGTGGTGCACGCTTGTGGCGAGGCAGAGACACACACATATAAACACAACACACACACACACACATATAAACAGATACATGGATACACACGTGAAAATACAACATACCAGGGCTGGAGAGATAACTCAGAGGTTAGAAACACTGGCTGCTCTTCCAGAGGTCCTGAGTTCAATTCCCAGCAACCACATGGTGGCTCACAACCATCTATGAGATCTGGTGCCCTCTTCTACTATGTAGGCACACATATAGGCAGAACACTGTATTCATAATAAATAAATATTAAAAAAGAAAATACAACATACCCTTATCATCACACATGTATACAGGTACACAAACACTTATTTAGGATATAAAACAGCGGTACATGCACCCCATACAGGCATGTGTACAGGAAAGTGTGCACATAATTGCACAATCATTCACACACATACATGAGCATGGGAAGCTTTCAACCCTCCAGGCCATAGCCAACCCTGCTTGTTCCTCCCCAGCTGGACAGTGGCCTCCCTAGTCCTTCCACAGGCCATATCACCTCACATGCCAGTACATACAGTCCATCTGACTATAGATAACCCAAAGCCACCCCTTCAAGAGGAAATCAACTATGGAGTCACAGTGGTTTCTGCCCTGTTCCCCACCAAAGCGCACACTGGGGGGTAGGTGGATGGGACACTCACAGATTGTATACCAATGAATTTTATTCAGATTACTTACAGGAATATGGGTGAAGGGTCACTTACAGGAGCAGAAGTGACTCAAAGACAGCCGCATCACCAAAGCCCACCGCAGCACGGGTGACAGCTCACAAGGCTGGGAACCTTAACACATTGCACAGCCTGCAGGCAGCTCAACAGGTTGGAGAGTGTCCTTTCCAGGTGCCTCAGTTGGTCTACACCTCTTTGAGCAGCCGGGCTGGTTTCTGCTTCCTGTAGGCAGCTGCTCTGGTCTGAGAATCTTCTTTGCAGCTTGG
Source organism: Peromyscus eremicus (assembly GCF_949786415.1). Lineage (NCBI taxonomy): Eukaryota > Metazoa > Chordata > Mammalia > Rodentia > Cricetidae > Peromyscus > Peromyscus eremicus. Next base: position 3,965,914 of record NC_081423.1, on the reverse strand, counting down.
CTCTGTTCTTGAGAGGGACTCTCAGCTTTTATTGCTTACTCGGGCAGGGAGGGGCCCAGTGGATCTGGTGGGTTTCAGGGACTTCCTGAAGCTCTTCTGAGTTGTTGATCTTTCCGCTTTCTCAAGTTGTTGAGCTTCGCTGAAGGATGGAGTATGTCAGTCTTGGAGGAAACTGTCACCCAACAGAGCGATGGGGTGGGAGTAAAGAGTCACCCAGAGTTTTGCAGAGGGCTACTCACTGGGAAACTGCAGTTGCTGGACAGAACTCTCTGGAACTGTCTCAGGAAACTTACTAAACCCAGGTCACGATGAGCTCACATCTCTAGGACAGTGTGATGAACCTTCAGCAATGATCTTAGCATTGTCTCTCAGCACTGCACTTGTTGATGTCCGGCTGGCCGGTGCACAGTAGGATGTGTAATCCTGACCCCTCTCCCCAACACTGAACGCTGGTAGTACCCAAAATGCCAGACCACTGAAAATGCCCACAGACATTGTAAACGTGATCTGGGAGGAAAACGGCCTGCAGTCCTGCCCGAACCCCAGCAGAGGCGCTGCTGAGGAGCAGTGGCAGCATCCTTGTGAGCCTGCCTTGTGCTAGGACCAAACCTTGGGCTCCTCACGTATAGTTTCAAGTCCTAACCACTACCATGCAAGCAGTGGCTCCACCTCCCCGAGAGACCTGCGATAGGCAGGCCACCCAGGCCACCTGACTCCAAACCACCCTCTCTGTGAGCTGAGTTGGATTTCCCTGGAGGCATTACAATAAGCAGGCAGCGAACTGCATCCTACCCATAGGTCTATAATTGCATGCAAACATCATGTGGCTTTGCTGGATTCCATGAGTTCCCTCCTGTCCCTGTCCTGAATCCTCACAGTTTTGCAGACAGTGGGCTTGGACCTGATGGACACCTTAGCCTGAATTTCTCTGGGTCTCATTGAGCAGGTGGCATGGTCAAATAATGTAGACATCTATCAAGCAAGATTAAAGCTGGAACGCCCTTGGGTACTCCTGAGCCAACCTCTATGGCACTAGATGGGAAACTGAGGCCCAAAGAGGTACAGTCCTTCACCCTAGCTTCACAGGGAGCTGGACAGAGCTGAACTAGACCTTGGGGCTACTACCTGCAACGCTTTTCCTTATCAAACAAGATAAAGAAATCAAAAACAAGGTATCAATTAAGACAAAACTCACACAATGCACAGTTCACCATGCAAGGTGGGCCAGTCCACAGCTTTTAGTCCCTGTGATATTGTGTTCCCCAATATATCGTGCACCCTAATAAATTTATCTGGGGTCAGAGAACAGACAGCCACTAGATTAGACATAGAGGCCAGAAAATGGTGGCACTCACACCTTTAATCCTGGCATTCCAGAGGCAGAGATTCACCTGGATCTCTTATTCAAGACCACACTGGAAACAGCCAGGCGTGGTAACAAGAGCCTTTAATCCCAGGAAGTGATGGCAGAAAGCAGAAAGGTATATAAGGCATGAAAACCAGAAACTAGCCTGGTTACGCTTTTAGGCTTTTGAGCTGCACAGTTCAGCTGAGAGGCATCCAGTCTGAGGAAACAGGATCAGCTGAGGAATTGGCGAGGTGAGGTGGCTGTGGCTTGTTCTGCTTCTCTGACCTTCCAGCGTTCACCCCAATACCTGGCTCCGGGTTTGTTTTCATTAATAAGACCCTTTAAGATTCATGCTACAAGCCCCTGTGTAGATAATCATGACCATTCTCAGGATCAATTTTGGACATTTTATTATCACTCCTAAAAACCTAATACTCAGCCAGGCGGTGGTGGCACACACCTTTAATTCTAGCACTCAGGAGGCAGAGGCTGGTGAATCTCTGTGAACTCAAGGCCAGCCTGGTCTACAGAGCTAATTCCAGGGCAGCCAAGGCTACACAAAAAAAACCCTGCCTCGAAAAAACAAACAAACCCAACACTCACAAAAGCTGTATCTCTATCCCTTCACTCCCCCAACCTCCCAGTTCCCAGCAGTTTTGAAGTCACTGCGTCCTCCTTGGATCCACCTTTTCTGAAGGTTTCTTTACATCTTTTTTCTTACTATATTTATTTATTTGTGTGTGCACGTGCACATGTACACACATGTACATGGCATAGTGTGTATGTATGTAGAGCTCAGAGGACAACTTGTGGGAGCTGGTTCTCTCCTACACGGGGGACCTGGGAATCAAACTCAGGTTGTACGTGTAGGCTTGGCAGGCAGCAGGCTCCCTCACCCGCTGAGCTATCTTTACGGCCCCTGGGGATTTCTTAGGAGAGGAACAGAAGGGTATGCAGTCTGTCATGTCAGCCAACTCCTCTGGGAACAATGAAGTAGAACAGGACAATTCTTCCTTTTTTTTTTTTTTGGTTTTCTAAGACATGGTTTCTCTATATAACAGTCCTGGCTGTCCTGGAACTTGCTCTGTAGACCAGACTGGCCTCAAACTCCCAGAGATCTGTCTTCCACTGCCTCCCGAGTGCTGGGATTACAGGTTTGTGCTGCCACCACCTGGCTCTTCTTTCTCTTTTATGGCTGAGTAATATTCAAGTTTATCCACTGCTCCATGGTCCAATGGTCCATTTTCTTTTGAATGACAGCTTCCTATACATAGGCTTGGCATCCTGGCAGACCACATGGCCCACAAAATAAGCAAGACTGGTTCCATTTCACAGTCATGGAAAAAGGATTATGTAGTCCTACTCCCAAATGTCTCAAACTGGCAGCCTGGTGCCAAGATGGCAATTATTGTGTTTGATTTGGCTTGAGAAGAATTTTGCAGTTGTTTGGGGGACTTCGTGGTTTTTTGCCTTGTATGTGAGCACACAGAGACCAGAGGCTGACATCTTGTGTCTTGCTAGAATAATAACTGGCTATAATAACTCTCCACTATAGTTTTGAGACAGGGTCTCTTATTGAACCTGAAGCTCACAGAAAACCTGGGGATCCTCCTGTCTCTGCCTTTCCGGCATTAGGATCACAGATGTATGCTACTGCACATGGCCTTTTCTACAGGTGTTGGAGAATTGATGCAGAGGTCATGGATGAACACTGCTTACTGGCTTGCTCCTCACAGCTTGCTCAGCCTGCTTTTTGACACAACCCAGGACCACCTGTCCAAGGTGGCACCACCATCAGTGGGCTGGGCACTTATCAGTCATTAATCAGAAAAATGACCCCACATTCTTGCCTACAGGCCATCTTGAGAAGGTATCTTCTCAACTGTGGGATTCCTCTTCCCAGATGGTTCTAGCTTGTGTCAAGGTGACCAAAAATATAAGCAGAGCCCCCCCCCCCCAGCTTGGTTAGCTTGTTCAGGTCTGCTGAGTTTCAAAACTGAAAATCATACCAGAAAAACTGGTCACCCTTGTTGCTAGAGTTTTTCTGCCTGGGCCACGATCAGGACAAATCTCTCTCACCTGCCAGTCTCGCAGCCACTCAGACCCAACCAAGTAAACACACAGAGACTTATATTGCTTACAAACTGTATGGCCGCAACAGGCTTCTTGTTATCTAGTTCTTATATCTTAAATTAACCCATTTCTATTAATCTATACTTTGCCACGTGGCTCATGGCTTACCGGTACCTTACATCTCCCTTGTCATGGCGGTGGCTGGCAGCATCTCTCTGCCTCAGCCTTCCACTTCCCAGAATTCTCCTCTCTCCTTGTCCCACCTATACTTCCTGCCTGGCTACTGCCCAAGCAGTGTTTTATTTATTAACCAATCAGAGCAACACATTTAACATACAGAACATCTCACAGCACTTCCCCTTTTCTTTTTTTCAAAAAGGAAGGTTTTAACTTTCACATAGTAAAATTACAGCTAACAAAACAATTATCAAGCAAGAATTACAGTTATAATATCTAGTCTATTTATAATATCTAGTCTATTTGGCAAAATTAAAGACGATATCCTATCTATCTTATATTTGTGAGTTTAAGGTTTTATATCTAACTTATCTTTTATCCTAACTAAGGAAAATTATAACTATTTCTAGTCTTCAACTACATCAAAGACCTCAGAAGAATATAATACTACCTGAGAAATGAGAGAAGGATGTAAGCAACTTTCGGGAGTCTTGCAGGGTAGACAGAGACAGCTGGCAGCCTGGACAGTCATACAAAGTTCTCTTGTAAAGTTGGGGCATCTGTCTTGAGCCCACAGGGCTTGAGTCTCTCAGTCATTTTTCTCTGTGTCCTGTAGAATGTCTGGCAGTTTTCTCTGTGAAGCAGAAACCTAAAGGACCATTTTGCCAAGCAAAGTTCAGTGGTCACCTTTCTATGGGTCCTGCATATCCAGTCGATACACTTTTTCAAGCAGTCCAGGCAAGAACAGTTTCTTGCCCAAATGGCTTTTTTGCCAAGAGGAAGATAAACTCCATATGGAGTGTCTTCGATGCCCATCCTCCTCTCTGAAGTAAATCAGTGCTGCCAGGAGCAGACATGTCTCATTGTTCAGAAAGTCTAAATTTTTAAAAATATTTTAAATGCCATATTCTGTAGGTTTTTGAAGTGTTTGAAGATTACTTACCTAACTGAATTATATCTATGTATACCTAGAAAACTTAACTAACATGGCTACAAGTTTGACTATCATAGAAGACTAATTATTAATCTGTATTTAATTATTCATTACAATCTAAATGAGTTACATAAACATAATATCTTAAGCAAGAGTAGAAATATATATATAGTAGAACAAAATCAACTTTAAATTTGTATCAATAAACTAAAATCTATACCAATGTAAAACATTTCAAACAAATAGTTGCTCTTTAAAAGTAGGTTCATTAATCTACCCTTTCATCCTATCATATCTAAACTACCCCCCCCTTTTTTTAGAAAGAGATCGCATTTATAATCAACCTATTTTAAATAAAAATATTGGTTTTTCTCTGTCCTACACCAGAGGGCTCTTCTGATATGGAACAAAAGAATCTCTCAACCTTTTTTTTTTTTTTTTTAGCAATATGTCTGGGTTTAGAGGGGGAGTGAGCCAATTCCATCTCCAAAGCCAGCTTGGTATATTTGGGAATTTGGGCGTAGCTTCTCTTACTACTTCCTGCTGGAGGGGGGCACTGTATCTTATGGGGACACAAAGAAAATTTTAAGATTATGAAGTAGTCTGTGAGGGTGTATCGTCTGAGCCAGTCGCCTTGAAACCATTCTGGATGTTGGATCATCTGGGCCATGGTGTCATCGGAGACCTTTCAGGGAGTCTTGGCTGGTCAAACCTGATGTATTTTAATCTGGAACAAATCCATAGCCTCTGGCTTTCTGTGGAAACAAAAGCAGAGCCTCCTTTCCAAAGCAACATATCCTTACATCCAAATTTTGAAGTCAAGGTACCTTTAAAATATCCATATTGGGCCGGGCGGTGGTGGCGCACGCCTTTAATCCCAGCACTCGGGAGGCAGAGCCAGGTGGATCTCTGTGAGTTCGAGGCCAGCCTGGGCTACCAAGTGAGTTCCAGGAAAAGGCGCAAAGCTACACAGAGAAACCCTGTCTCGAAAAACCAAAAAAAAAAAAATATCCATATTGGTTTAACTCAACAGCTTTTACGATCAAATGTTTTTCTGCAGTTAAAAATCCCAAAGACAACACAATCCAGATTTTCTGTGTAATATCCATCTTTACGTGGCTTATTTTGCATACTACCTTTACTGTCTCTTTAAAGACTTTATTTTTAAAAACTATGTATTTCTTTATATAACTGTATATATTCCTTTTTCTCTCTCTTCCAAGCCTACGTACATTTTCACACACATTGTAAAGCGTTTAAAGTCTTGTTTCATCTGAATCTGCCTTATTGTGTAACTATTGCTTTAAACTGCAGCATTTGTACGACCAAAATGGCCACTGTGGCTGGTGGCTCTGCCCACCTCAGCTTTCCAACATGGTGGTGGTACGTTTCTCACCAGCTCTGGGAGCCATCATCTCTTAGAAACAGTGGGTCTATGCTTTTTCACCCTCTTGTCTCCAAAGTCCCCACCTGCCACTATGTCCCACCTCCCCCAACACCTGGCACTCCAGATCTCTAAGGACAGCTCCAGTCTCTTAACCATCTAGAGGGCCACATTCCATCCTTAACCATCTCTCCCCATGCCCACATTCTCCAGGGTTCATGCTTCCCAACACCAACTCCAGTATCTCCTGATTTCTGTTAGGTGAGACATATGAGGAGTCTCGGGGGCTCATTGGCTTGGTATGGTCTGCTTCCTGCCTTCTATTCCCGGAGAGGCAGCCGTGATTCCCAACAGCTCTTTATTGGGCCTTGGGGGAGTAGCTTGCTGAGGTGAGGCCAGCCCGTGTCCTCCCTCAATGCTTTAAATGAACTTTCATTACAGCCTTAAGTTCACATCCCATTGTAAAGGTAGCAGAGTTAGCAGAGTTTTGTGCAGTGTTCCGGCTTATCACTGTCTTCTACAACATCAACAATGTTGGGATGTAGAAACAATATCCCAAATAGTGCTGGGCCTGCTAGGGCCTCTGCAGGGGACACTGGGCTGGGCCTCAGAAGCAGTGTCCCTCTGGCCAGCCCCTGGACCTCCTACTTCCCTTCCTCCACCAAAGCAGGAAGAACTCAAACTCCTCCCCAAAGGCGCTGGAGAACCCTGTAGCAGCCAGCTGTGAGGAACTCATCCACGTTGCTTGTCTGGTTGTAAGTGATACGACCTGTATACCACAGGGACCCTGCACCACCTCCCAGGGGAGGGAATCCACAGGGAGAGGCCAGAAGCATCTGAGCAGACAGGCTTGCTGCATCCCTGTCGGGCCACCCACTTTGGCCCCCTCCTGCTTCTACCGTGGTCCTCTTTGTGGAGCGCGTGTTTTCCTTAAGGTAGCCTGTCTTGTTACGAGAGTGTCTGCCTTGGTGTTTATGACTAGAGGGAGGAATGAATAGCATCACTACCTCCCGCTTTTTCTCTCCCTCTCCCTCTGTGAGTGTGTGTGTGTCTATGTGAGCACTGGTACCTACAGATTCCAGAAGAGGGTGTCACATCCTTGGTGCTGGAGTTACAGGTGGCTGCCAGAACGCTCTGACTTTCTCCTGTCTCCACCTCACATCCCATTCAGGAGTGCGGGGATGAACGATGCAAGCCACTAATCATGTTTTTACGTGGGTTCAGGGATCAGACTCAGGTCGTCAGGCTTGTGTGACAAGTGCTTCTACCTGCTGAGCCATCTCCAACCCTGCTGAAGACATTTTTAGTTTATCTGTTTACTTTTGAGGTACTGGGGATCCAACCCAAAGGCTCTGCATGGGCTCTCCTACATTTGTCTGCCCTGTCTCTCCAGGCTCCTCTAGGCTGACAGTCCTCGGATTCTTCTTGAACTCACTCTCTTCACAGTTCTGATGACTGCCTCCAAAACACTTTCTAAGTGTTCCTCACTGCGGGTTTGCCTCCTGCTTGCCTCAAGGGCAGACTAGCGGTGGATGGGGTAGGCTGTGGGAGGAAGACGCCAGAGGGAAGCGTCCTCGTCGTCGTCCTGTGATACTGAGTGTTACTGTTTCAAAGACTCATCACTGAGGCTGGTGAGCTCGGTGACCTAGCTGAGTAAGGTGAATTGTTTGGCAATCTTCTGCTCGATGGAGCCACTGTGTCCGCGACGCAGTCAATCACCCCGTGTGGAAGCCTTGACAATGTCTGTTATCAGTTAGCTTCGCAGGTTCTACATGAGTCTGCCTGAGGACAGAGGTGCGAAACTGGGTGACATTTTTATGTCACATGAGACTGCTTTCTGTTTCCGCTTCTGCAGAATTGGGTTCAGACTTTCCTGTGTGCAGAAGAGGCTCATAGAGGCAAGTGCCAGGCCCTGGTCATGTGACAGGCATTCTCTCCTCCCCTGCAGGCCAGAAGATAACCCCAGACCTTGTACCTTGACCGCAGCCACCAGCCCTCAGAGAATATATCAGGGTGCAAGAGCCCAGAGAGCCCCCGACTGCTACTGCTCAGGGCCCTTGCTTAGAAAATGCAGAGGGTGGGGCTCGTCAATGGCTCATTTGGTAAAGTGCTTGCTATTTCAAGCTTTGGGAGCTGAATTCCATCCCAGCACAATGTGGAAAGGGCATGGTGGAATGCACCTGCAATCCCAGTGATGTGGAGGTGGAGACAAGTGATCCGTGGGGCTCTCAGTCTTGTCTAATGGTGAGCTCCAGGACCCAGTGACAGACACTGTACTGAAAAACAAGGTGGAGAGGAAGATATCCAATGTCAGCCTCTGGTCTCCGTACATAGACACATGTATGTACATGTACACACACACACACACACACACACACACACACACACACACACACACACACGGAGAGAGAGAACCTAAACATCAAAAGATCCAAGATGGGCTGCAAGATGCCTTAGACTGAGCTGGATGTAGTGGTGCATGTCCTTAATCACAGCACTTGAAGGCAGAGGCAGGCAGATCTCTTGAATTTGAGGCTAGGCCTGGTCTACAGAGCTAGTTCCAGGACTGCCAGAGCTACATAGTGATATACTATCAAGCAGAGGCAGGCAGATCTGGCAGGTGGATCTGTTGAGTTCAAGGCTAGCCTGGTTTACAGAGCTGGTTCCAGACAACCTGGGCTACATCTGTTGCTGTCTTGAAAACAGCAGTAACAAAGATGCCTTAGCCTAGAAGGAAGGTACTGCATGATGCCACCACCCTATACCACCCGCTGCACAAAGCAGATGGAGCCCAGCGCAGGAAGAAGCGCACACAGTGTATTCAGGAACCCTGGCCAGTCTTTGTCCTCCCTTGGCTCCTCCCTTGGTTTGCACAGTGTTCCCAGCAGGGTTGCTGGTGGCAGAGGGGGTCTGAGATGTTGAGTCACCCTGAGGCCGCCCTTTCTCCTCTCTTGCTCTCTAGGACCGGACTCCTCCTCTGTAAAATGAGGGCTAATTCTAGTTTGTGTCTCCAGCCTCCCGTGGCTGCCTCTGGTGCTCAGCTGGCCCAGACACCTAGGCTTCTCTTGCTGCCTAAGACTGCTGCCCCCCCTGCTGGCCAGGTGCCGCCTGGTGCTCTCTGGGCACCTCGGCTTTCTGACTCCCCTGCAGGCCGTTTTGGGAAGGGCAGCTTGGTTGACTTCCACAAGAAGGCTGCAGGCAACGTGAATTCCAGTCTCAGCCCCTTCCTTCTTAGGGGCCCGAAAGAGCTGCTCAAAACCCAGCCCAATGCTTGCTACCTGTAATATACATAACTTTTGTGGCTTTTTAAAATATGTATTCATTTTTAGTTTAGGTGTATGCTTGTTTGTCTACATGTATACATGCCATGTGTGTCTGAAAGCATGAGATCCCCGACCCCCTGGAACTGCAGGTTACAGAGGGTTGTGAGCTGCTCTGTGGGAACCCAGCTCGGGTCCTCTGTGAGAGCAAGTACTCTTAACTGTTGCGTCATCTCTCCAATCTTGTTCTTTTTTGTTCGTGTGTTTTGGTTTTGAGACAAAGTCTCACTCAGTAGCCCTGGCTGGCCTGGAACTCACAGAGACTCGCTTTCTTCTGCATCCTGAGTGTTGGGATAACAGGTGTGAGACACCACACCTGGCGTGTTTTTGTGTGTCCTGTGTCATGCCCCCCCCAGTCATGTGTATGCACGTGTGTAAGATACTGCAAGTGTGGAGGTCAGAAGACTTACCTGCTAAGCCATCTTGCTAACACACACACCTTTTTTTCTTTTTCTTTTTGATAAAGCTTTAAAACCTCTGAGGGAGCAGGCCCCCATCTCAAGTGTCCAATGCAGAGCCCACCCTCCCAATAAACAATATACAAAAACAACAACAACAACAACAACAAAAACCCCTATGAAACAGTGCAAGAACAGAAAACCCCTCAACACTCACTCATGACCATTCCCATTGTGTCCCCAGCACAGCCAGGACTTCCAAATCCTGACAGTGTTTGCTCTCTTCTCCCGGAGGTCACCAGTGAGGGTCCAAATAGAGTCTTAGCAACACCTACCAAAACTCCTCTTGGAGCCAGGTGAGCACATCACTGATCCCAGCACTGAGGATCATGAGTCCCAGGTTCTTGGACCCTGATGGCTTCACTGCAATCTCTGCCCATGACTTTAGATGACCTTCTCCGTGGGCTTTTCATTGACACCACTGTCCCTTTAGGTATCTGTTTCCTCTTCCTCAGGGGATCACGGACACTGGTGGGAACCTTGATCCAGTGTCTTCCATTTATCTCTATTCAATCACCTTGGCAAGGCCCAGTTTCCAAATAAGGTCTTATCCTGGGGTTCTGGGCCTGCATTGTGTGCAGGGACCCTCCTCCAGTAGTTCCTGAGACTCATGGGATCCCTACCCAGTGCCAGATCCTCCCAGGGGAACATTTTTGCTAATGAGAAGGGAAGAGGAGCTTCTCTGTCAATCCAGAATTGTCTTCTAGAGGGTGTTGAGTCACGCTGGAAGTGCCCAGCTCCATGCTAGACACAGCCTCAACTGCTCCTCTCTGAAGCCAAGCACCCAAGCAAGCCTGCCTGTGACAGGGATGGAGATGGCCAGGCCCATGGGGCTCCAGGTCCAACTTCTGTGGCTGACAGAGGAATAAATGAAGACTCAAAGAGGGACAGAGACTTCCTGGGGTCACACAGGTGACTTAGGACCAGAGCTAGACCCCACCCAGTGTCCCCATAGCTCTAGAGCATTGGGAGGCCACAGCCTGTCCAACCTCCATCCTTGTGCACATCATGCTCTTATGCACACACACATTCACACTCAGCTCCACACGAAGCCCACTGCTGTGGATATTGCTCTATATAAATAAAACACTGATTGTCCACTGGCCAGGCAGGAAGTATAGGCGGGACAAGGAGAGAAGAGAATTCTGGGAAGTGGAAGGCAGATAGGGAGAGACACTGCCAGCCGCCACCATGACAAGAAGCATGTGAAGATGCTGGTAAGCCACGAGCCACGTGGCAAGGTGTAGATTTATAGAAATGGGTTAATTTAAGATATAAGAACAGTTAGCAAGAAGCCTGCCACGGCCATACAGTTTGTAAGCAGTATAAGTCTCTGTGTGTTTACTTGGTTGGGTCTGAGCAGCTGTGGGACTGGCGGGTGACAGATATTTGTGGTGACAGAGATTTGTCCTGATTGTGGGCCAGACAGGAAAACTCAAGCTACAAAAGTTGCCCCAGCCAGCAGGGTGTCAACCGGGGCGACCCACCTGCGGGGGAGAATGAAAGGGACGGGGAGACACGAAAGAAGACAGCAAGACAGGGTTCTGATCAAGCTGCAAATTTTATTCTCCTCAGCAAGGCTTATATAGCATGGGAGGGGGAGGGGGCAGGAAGGAGGGAAGGGGTGCACGACGTGCAAGACGTGCAGTTGAGGGGAGACGTGCAAGTGAAGGAGGACGTGCAAGTTGTGAGGCTGCTAGGTGGTAAGGTCACTGGTCAGGGCCCTTTGTTCTGTTGCTATGCTACCTGACCTGTTCTTTATCTTTGGGGGTATCTGGTTTAGGGCAGGGGCTTGTTCTCTGGCCTAGCTAGTACTTTTCCATGGTCCATGTTTGGTCCCTGACAGCCCACCTCACTTAACCAACCTCCTACTACTTAAGCCCACCCCTTAGGGCCACGAGGAAACAGAGGCAGCCGCTCTCCCGCTGTGTTATTTCCTGAAGCTATGCTAATAATTGACCACAAGCTCAGGGGAGTGTACCCTTCACAAATCCTTTTATAGTCCTCGAAGTAGAAATCCACAGTGATTTTCTTGTGGCTAAAAGCCTTTGGGAGGCTCTTCAGCTCCCTGAGGCTGCTGCCTCCCTTGCTTACGGCTCTTTCATTATGGTCTCTTCTGTAACTCTTGCTCCTGGTGCCCACCCTACCTATACTTGCCTTTTAGGAGTATCTCTGTGACTGTAGTGGACACACCTGGCTCCTTCAGCACCTCTCAAAGTCCTTTTTGACATATAGTGAACAGTGGCAGGTACCAGGATTGGGGGCATGGAAGTTCTCAGGGGCCATTATTCATGTCTGATTTTATGTATTTTTTGGTTTAAAATTTTAAAATAATTTGCTTATTGTTTTGTGTAGATTAAACACATTAGTGGTTAACTCTGCATCACCAATAATACATCAATATCACATTAAGGGAAGAACTCCTTGGTGTCATTTAAACCAAGAGCGAGTGAGCCCCATTTCAATTCTCTGCTTCGTGCTCCCTCTGTCTCTGTCCTCTTGTCTGTCCGTTGTATGAGTCTGAATCTGTGCTGCCTTAAGGCTGTCTGGTAAATGTGTCCCTGTGTGTCTGTGTCTGTCTGTCTGAATGTGTCTGTTCCTAACAAAGACCCATTTTTACTGCACAGAAAGCGTCACATGGGGAAGAAATGGGACACTTCACAGAAATCTTCAACAGTTCACAAGGGATGACGTCACTGGCTGCAACTGACCCGGATAGCAAACAGAACTACAAACATTGTCGGTTATTAAGCAATATCCAAATGTTTTGTTCAACATTTATGGTGGGTATACATTTTATAAGGTCATCTTTGACGTCTATTTTTGCTGTTCCCAGCAAATGATTATCAAAACACAAATGCATTACTGTGGGCCCAGGGCATGGAGGAGTGCATAATTTAAGATTACAGATTTGCATTAGCTTAGGTTATAAAGGTTAGTTACATAGGAAATTCAAGGCAAGTAGTAGTGGTTGTTACGTTGTTGTTCTCTTGAAGGCCTTAAGCAATCAGGCTGAGCAGACATTAGGAAAACAGTCTTAAGTCTTACATGACCTCAAGGTATACTAACAACTCTGCCTGTGAGGCCCAGCAAAAGTTCCAGTCTCTTAGAATGTAAGAGATATTTTCTTAATATTGCATTACCACAATTTGTTTGTTTGTTTTCTTTTGAAGATAGGGTCTCACTATGTAGCTCTGGCTGTCCTGGAACTCACTGTGTAGACCAGGCTGGCATCAAACTTGAACTAGACCAGAGATCCACCTGCCTCTGCTTTCTGGGTGCTGGGATTAAAGATATGTGCCACTCACTACTCCCAGCCCAATATCACCATGTATATGAGTGTTTTTCCTGTATGAATGTTTCTACACCATGTACTTTCAGTACCTGAGAACGTCAGAAGAAGGCATCAGATCCTCTGGAACAGTAGTTGAAATTGTTAGTTGCCAGGTAGGGACTAGGACCTGAACCCAGGTCCTCTGCAAGTCCTCATAACCACTGAGCCACCTCTCCAGCCCCTTATTCATGTTTTACAGTACTGAGGATGAAATCCTGGCCTTGTGCATTCCAGGCAAGTGTTCTGTCATTGAGCTATACCCCAGCCCTCAGAGAACACCACTTAGTCTCCCACACACCGTAACTCCCCTCTCTCCCAGTAACTCCTGCACATCTATGCACCAGGTCCTTATGACCACTGTTGCTCCGAATGAAAGGGAAAAACTGACTGTCACTCTTCCAGAAAAGGACACAGAAGCTGCAAGAGAAGTGACTTGGGCAAAGCCACCTGACAAGGAGAAGGAAGTCAAGCAATTTCCACACTCGGAGAGTGTGCCCTCTCATGGCACCACGTGGACCTGCCAAGCTGTTGCCTTCCTGACAGTAACTAAATTAAGGGTTCAGTGTGTGTCAGGTCCTTAAATACCTGCGGTTTGAGGCACACACCAGCCTGTTGTTAGCAAGGATTCTCCAAAAGAGTAGAAGCAATAGAGTTTATTATGGACACACAACCACAGAGGCCATGAAGTCCTACAATCTGCCAGCCACAAGCTGGAGATACAGAGATTCTGGACAAGTGGCTTAGTTGGAGCCAGAAGGCCTGAGAACCAGGGATGTGTACTGCAGCTGCTGTTGGGGTATTTATTATTATTATTACTACTGCTTTACTACTTCTTTGTTATTTGAGACATGATTTCTTTTTTGTTTGTTTGGTTGGTTGGTAGGTTTGGTCTGTTTTTCCGTGACAGGGCTTCTCTGTGTAACAGCCCTGGCTGTCCTGGAACTTATGTTGTAGACCAGGATGTCCTGGAATTCACAGAGACCCACCTGTCTCTGCACCACCACCACCACCCACCTTGGATCTCTCTATTCTGTAGCCCTGGCTGTCCTGGAACTCACTATGTAGACCAGGCTGGGGTTAAAGGTGTGTGCTGCCATGTCCAGCTTATTATTACATTGAGTGTGTGTGTGTGTGTGTGTGTGTGTGTGATGTACATGGAGGTCAGAGGACAACTTGCAAGAGGAGTCAGTTCTCTCCTTCCACTGTATGTCCCAGAGATCAAACTCAGGTTGTCAGCCTTGGCTGTGTGTGTGAACCTGGGGCAGTGGGTGCAAATGAACAGCTGACTGGCTGTGTGTGTGAACCTGGGGCGGTGGGTGCAAATGAACAGCTGACTGGCTGTGTGTGTGAACCTGGGGCGGTGGGTGCAAATGAACAGTTGACTGGCTGTGTGTGAACCTGGGGCTGTGGGTGCAAATGAACAGTTGACTGGCTGTGTGTGTGAACCTGGGGCTGTGGGTGCAAACGAACAGTTGACTGGCTGAGAGCTTGGCTGTGTGAGTGAACAGGGGTTGGGGGGATTGGGGGGAGTAGTGGGGGAGGGGCAGTATTGTCATGAAGATGGTGAAAGCTTTGTAAACAGGCGAACACCATCCCCTGTGTCTCTCCTGGTGCAGCCTTCTGAGTGACCTCAGCCCTTCATCTCCAAGCTGTCTGACAAGAAAGTTGTTCAGAACTGGATGCAAAGAAGACCACACTCATCCAGAGGCATGCAGATGTGTCCACCCGCAGAGGTGACCACAGCCCCAGGGAGCAGCTCTGCATCTATCTGTGAATTCCTCTCAGTATTCTTTTGTTGTTGTTTATTTTTTTGTTTTGTTTGTTTGTTCATTTTTCCGAGACAGGGTTTCTCTGTGTAACAGCCCTGGCTGTCCTGAACTCTCTCTGCAGACCAGGCTGGCCTCCAACTCACAGAGATCCTCCTGCCTCTGCCTTCCAAGTGCTGGGATTAAAGGTAAGCACCACCACATCCGGCTCCTTTCAGCCCTCTTTTTTTTTTTTTTGGTTTTTCGAGACAGGGTTTCTCTGTGTAGCTTTGCGCCTTTCCTGGAACTCACTTGGTAGTCCAGGCTGGCCTCGAACTCACAGAGATCCGCCTGCCTCTGCCTCCCAAGTGCACCTTTCAGCCCTCTTAATGGTTGTTTTTGAAGTATCCTTTGATTAGTAGTGAAATCTTATTAGTCCTCAAAAATAAGTAAAATAAACAAGCAAACTCAAGTTTGCAAGGCAAGAGTTTATTGACTGAGTTTCCAACCCAGCCTCTACTTTTGTCTTTTCAAGACAGCATCTCATGTAGCCCACACTGCTCTGAAACTCACTGTGTAACCCAGGCTGGCACTGAACTCATGAAATGGTGATGGCTAGGTCTGTCTGGGCCTCTCTGCCCGAGGGGGCTGCTGTCTGCGGCCAGCTGGACGGGTCAGTGACGTGAAGGGTGTGAGGACGGGCTCACAAGTGGTACTTAAGGATCGCTTTTTGGTTTGGTTTTGTCAGGATGTCAGGAGTTCCCCAGCACCTTCAGCTACCTCATCAACATGTTTTCACACATCCAACCCTCTGAGCGAATTTCAGCCTCCTAACATCCCCAAGGGACAGGTGATCTCATGACCCCCAACAAACATAAGGTTGACTAAAGATTCAGGTAGAGAAAAGGGCAGAATGAGGATTTGAACCCCAGCAGGATGGGTTCCCCCGTGCTAATGGGTTTTGTGGGAACTCCTGGACCTAGCTTGCATGGGCAGCGGTCTGTCTGGGAGAGGTCTTCATTTGGAGCAACTCCCTTGTCACCTTGTAGAGCCAAGCCAGGGCCTGGGACCACTGCCAGCCTTGTCTCCAGACAGCCCTGCACATGGGGGGATGGCTGCATGGCTGTCCAGCTCAGCCCTCATGCTGTCATGGGGCAGCAGGACAGACTTCCTTAGCAGTGGCTCTCAACCTTCCTGATGCTGCGACCCTTTAATTCATTCCTCATGTAGTGGTGACCCCAACCATAACATTATTTTCATTGCTACTATTATGAATCCTAATGTAAATATCTGTGTTTTCCTATGGTCTTAGGCAACCTCTGTGAAAGTGTCGGCCAACCCCCCAGGGCGTCATGACCCACAGATTGAGAACTGCTGCTCTATCAGAAGGTAACTACTTCCTGTGCACCTACTGAATGGGAGGCCCTTGGCCAGGCTCCTACAGCAGCATTGTCACCGTGAAGGCAGGTCACACAGGAAGCTGAGGCTAAGGGACTTTATGCAGCTTGTCCACAGTCATACGGCACAGCTGGAATTTAGACCCAATCCAGTATCTCTCAGGTCCCAGCCTGCAACTTTAAAGAGGGTTTTTTGTGGGGGGACGGTTGGTGGATGTTTGTTTGTTTATTTTGAGAGAGAGTCTTACTAATACACCTAAGGATGGCTTGGAATTCACTGTGTGGCCAAGGTTGCCCTTGAACTCCAAATCCTCACACCTCTGCCTTCCAAGTTTTGGGATTATAGATATGTGCCACCACACCTTGCTAAAAACAGCATTTAAATGATTTAATTATATTAATTTACATTTTAACTGATTAATCTTTTAATTAGTCTATTTTAAAATAACTAAATAGAAATGAACTTATCATATGTGTATGTGTTTTTGCTACATACTGTACATACTGTACATACATATATTTACATACTGTGTGCGTGCCTGGTACCTGTGGAGGTCAAAGTCCCCGGAATTGAAGTTATTGATGGTTATGAGCCACCATGTAGGCACTGGGAACCAAACCAGGGTCCTCTGTAAGAGAAACAGGTGCTCTTAACTGCCAACCCGACTCTCAAGCCCAGCTTAGTTTACTTTCATTTTATGTGTGTGGGTGTCTTTCCTCCATGTGTGTATGAGAGCCACATGTGAACTCGGGGCTCACAGACGCAAGAAGAAAGTATCAGATCCCCAGAACCGGGGTTACAGATGGTTGTGAGCCATCACGTAGGTGCTAGGACCCAAACTCGGGTCCTCTGGAAGAGCAAGTGTTCTTAATTGCTGAGTCAACACTCCAGCCCCTAAAACAGAATTTTGCTTATACATCCCTGGTGTACTCAACTCTATGGACAATGATTAGTCAAGAAAGAGAACAATGACAAAACCCCAAACTTCACGTAGATGTGTTGATGGTAAAGATGATCCTGGGATGATCTGTTTTACATTAGTAGCTTTAAAAAAAAAAAAAAAAAAAAAGACAGGGTTTCTCTGTCTAGCCCTGGCTGTCCTGGATCTCACTCTGTAGACCAGGCTGGCCTCAAACTCACAGAGATCCGCCTGGCTCTGCCTCCCAAGTGCTGGGATTAAAGGCATGTGCCACCACTGCCCGGCACATTAGTAGCTTTATAACACAGGATAAAGAGGAAGAGAAGCAATAACCACAACACTCAGGACACTGAGGCAGGAGGATAATGAGTTTGAAGCCAGCCGGGGCTACAAAGCAAGATCTTATCTCAAAACAAATGAACAAACAAACAAAAACAAAGACAAAACAAAAACAAAAACAATCAAACAAGCAAAAGAAATTTGTCTTAAAGATAAGCTCTTCCAGCCTCAGGCTGGGGCAGCAAGAAGGCAGAGCAGAAGGAGAAGGTCACAGAGGACAAGGCTCTCAGTCTAAGAGTCTAAAGGCACAAAGACAGCGGAGTCTTCTGTTAAGGCTGCCACTCATCAAGTGGAATCGTCAACAGAACCCTCATCAGGGACACAAAGTGACGTGAAAAGGCCTTGAAGGAAGACGTCAAGAAGAAAGAACTACAGGAACTAAGTGAGTTGTTCAAACCTGAAGCTGCTGCACAAAAAAACTAAGGCGAAGTGCCCAATTCTGTGGTGTGTGCATTCTACAAACAAGGACAGTGCACTCAAGGAGCAAAGTGTAAGCTCTCTCCTGACCTCATCCGGGAGAGAAGAGGGGAAAAGCGAAGTGTCTACACTGATGCCAGAGATGAAGAACTTGAAATACATACTATGGGTAATGAGGAGGAGAAAAAGATTGGTGAGGCGGAAAGGAAAAAACCAAAACTCACGTAGTGTGCAGACATTTCCTTGAAGCTATTGAAATAAGTATGGCTGGGTGGGTATCCTGGAGCTGGGAACAGCCGCATGCATCACCCTGCACTTCCTTCCAAGTTTGTGCTGAAAAAAGACAGAAAGAAAAGAGAAAGAAGATGAAATTTTATTAGATGATCTAATTGAAAGATCAATCTGCCGCCCTACATCCAAATGTTCCCAAACTCACTTTAGAATCTTGTCTCCAGTGGAAGTGTAGGGTCCGAGGAAACGCTGAAGGAAGACCCCAGACTCAAATAGTATGTAAGACAAAGAGCGTTTATTAATATTCGAGCACTCGTGTGGGGTCGTTCACTTGTACAAAATGGCAATGACCCTGAGAGGAGTGTGTAGGCTCCTTTTAAACACAGCTAAAGGGGTTCAGGGACAGTTAGGTCATCTCCGATATGATTGGTTATACAAGCAGCAGTTACATTAGTATACTTTTAATTGGTGAGGTTTAGTCTCATCATTTTTGGACACATCTGCACAAGCATGGGAAAGTCTGGATGTGATTTAGAAGGGGCTGCTGGATTTGTCCTTGAGACATTGTGAGATTGGCTCAGGCCTCATTCCTGAATGCAAGGGCCTTGTGGATAAATGATCTTTTGTGGGACAGACACCTGTTTTGCCCATCTCAGAGAACTGAAACCTAAACTCAGTTGTGAGAGTGGGAGAGTTTAACTCCTTCAGAAGAAAAGGAAAAGACAAGAAAAGATTGATACACTTGAACAGGACATGGAGAGATGGAAAGCTGACTTCAAAGCAGGGTGGTGACCAGTGGTCATGAGGTGTTTGAATTTGGTCCCAAGCTGGTCAATGAGGAGGAGAGGAGGAAACAGATGGTACCCACTACATTCAGGGGACAGGTGGTGAGGCTGATGATTCTATGAGTGTAAATGACACAGACTTAAGCCTGCACATCCCAAGAGATATAGAAGAGACTGGTATCTCTGTGGCCAGTCTTGAAAGATTCAGCACACACACTTCAGATAAAGACTAAAACAAATTAAGTAAAGCGTCTGGAGGTCGGACTGAGGATGGCAAAAGAAGTGATTTGGATGAGGACAGTGGAGGAGGGAACCAAGAAAATGGAAAAAAAGAAAAAAAAAAAACAAAAAAACAACCCAGGATCAATGCTGTTCCCTTGATGAAAATCTGCCACTGGGGAAGACCAGGAAGAGCTAGAAGAAGAATTACACACACTTGATCTAGAAGAATGACACCAGACAAGCCAAGGAAGAAAATCAGGTCAGCTTGACATGATCAACACGAATTGAGATTGACTCCGTTTGATGTTCTGCCGCCGAGATCAACAGGATGCTTTTTCCCCTGACGGTACTGGAGGGATGCTGCCCCTCAGTCTTCTCTTCTGACTCTGACGACATCTCACAGTAAGTTCTGAGTAGCTGATAAACTGAAAATGGTCTTAGGTAGATAGTCGTTGTATCTGTCCACTCCCATAGGGAGTGTAACGCTTCTCCAGAGTTTGGGTTTCAATGGGCATGGATTATTTCCAGGAAGAACAAATTCGTACTTAAAATACTTTCCATTTGTGGCGGTTTTTAATGAGTGGTTTCCTTTACTTTGTATTTATCTGTTTTAAAGACTGCCTGAAAGACAAACACTGTGCTTGATAAAGTAAACTGCATGTGCAAATTCAGTATTGTCCAGCTAGACAATTGGATGGACACAGAGAATGGGACTTGTCCAAGCTGACAGGGTAGCTGCAATGCCCTGTGTTCAAATGTTCAAATGCTGTTCAAAGTTCTGCCCTTTTTTGCCAATAATGTTGTAAATGAAGACCATCACACATCCAAATCCAACTATGGGCCTCCTTTTTCCTTTAAGTTTTTCTATGGAAAGTTTCTTAACATGCCTAGCTTGGCATTTTAATTAGCTATTGATTGTGTTGGTTGCAGGTATCACAGAAGGCAAAGAATTAATGGATTGTCTTAGTGAATGCATGTTACATAACGGAATACTGACAGTGTTAACAATTGTTAATTTTCATTTCCAAAAAGACTGAGCTTTAATTTCTCAATTTTCAGATCATCAACCTAATTAAATGCTACAATTAAACAAACAAACAAAAAGAACAAGTTTTTCTAGTTTCAAGTCCACTTGCAGTGACAGCCCAGTGCCACTGAGCATTCTGGTGCTGATGATA
This sequence comes from Peromyscus eremicus, assembly GCF_949786415.1. Taxonomy (NCBI): domain Eukaryota; kingdom Metazoa; phylum Chordata; class Mammalia; order Rodentia; family Cricetidae; genus Peromyscus; species Peromyscus eremicus. The sequence goes on along the minus strand of NC_081423.1, from coordinate 3,945,652 downwards.
TGGTCTCCCAAATCCTCTTGTCACCGAAAGGAGCACCACCTCTTGGGGAAAATGGCTAGTCCTGTGTGGAAAATACGTAAGACATGTCCATCATGTAGAGACCAAGGACAATGACACATAATGAGGTTGTGTCTTAGCAGAGGGGACCCAGGCTCGGCGGCGTTGGCACACGCCTTTAATCCCAGCACTCGGGAGGCAGAACCAGGTGGATCTCTGTGAGTTCGAGGCCAGCCTGGTCTACAGAGTGAGATCCAGGACAGGCACCAAAACTACACAGAGAAACCCTGTCTTGAAGAAAACCAAAGGGGGGCGTGGAAAGCAGAGGGGACCCAGAGCAAGGAGCTCCAAACCGCTTGTGCTGGGCAGTCCTGAGCGCTAAAGTGTTAACTCAGACCAGGAAAAGGCCTCCAGCTCCACCACAACTGCTTTTATGGATGAAAAACCTGAGTCACTGGGTGACAACTAAGAAATTTACCCAGAGTCCTGCAGCTGGTGGGTGGCTGAGATGGGATTCAAATCCAGGAAGTGTGCCTCTGGGATCAATCTTCATCAGTGCAGGGTCTCCAGCAGCAAGAGAGAAATGGAAAAATCCAGGAAGTCCCCAAGACTCACAGCCATCAGTGAGCATGGCTTCAGACCCACAGCACCCCACCCTAGTTCAGGGGTGTGTGTGTGTGTGTGTGTGTGTGTGTGTGTGTGTGTGTGTGTGTGTGTGTGTACACCAGCACTTCAGAGGCCAGCACTAGTGGGAACCCAGGAACTTAGGATGGACCTGGGTCCTTATCTTGGGCAGCAGCAGACAGAGCCTTCACTAACCCAGATTCCCTGCCAGTCACACCTCAAGGCTCTATTCTTCAAGACCATACCTCAAGGAGCCACTGGAATGGCTCAGAGGTGGCCACCAAGCCTGACAACACACTGGATCCCAGGCACCCACACGGTGGAAGGAGAGAACCAACTTCTGAAAGCTGTCCTCTGATTCCACATACATACACCATGGCACTCACAAGCCCTACCCCACTCACCCAGATAAATAAATTTAAAAAAATTAAAGACCATCCCTAAATAGTAGTGATTGTCATTTAGTTCCTGGAAACAGCCAGAGAAGACTGTGCACCACTTCCCAAGTAGGAAGTGAGGAATCCTGAGGCTGGGCAGAATGCTAAACAGCTGGAGCTCATGTCTTTGACCTTGGTATCTATGCCCTTGGGGCATGTCACCTCTTCCTGCCAGATAGCTCAGCCTTCTGGGGAGGGTGGAGTGCTAAGGGTCACCCCCAGCTGCAGCTGGGGAGCACAGTGGCAGGATGAGCTAGAAGTGAGAAGTGAGGAGAGAAGGGCACAGACTCTCAAGAGGACCCTGCTGCCTCCTTCCCTGTGCCTCACCCCACCAGAGCCTCTGACCTCATCTGCCTCCAGGACATCTCATTCTTGGGGTTCCAGGCCACCATGGGTGAGCAGAATGCCCCCATACCTACCTCCTCCCTCATTCCCCTCAGTCCACTTTCACAAGAAATGCTGCCAGAGCCCAGACATGCTTTGAGCACACAGGGCTTTTGACAAAATGGAGAAATGACTCATTTAGCTGCTGGCGAGAATTTATGCAAGTCCCTTTCTGCCCAGGTGTAGCTTTTTTGCTGATTTTGAAAATAACAAGTACAATCCCCGTCCCACATTCAAGGTCAAAGCTGGGGAGACCTTGCTGACTTCAGCTGGAGACCATTTAGGGGCAGTGAATGAATGACTGTGGAAGAAGGTCAGACACTCTTCAGGGACCAAAGGCAAGGAACTGGAGGTGTGACTCATTCTAGATTAAAAGGGATGTGAGACACATAGCAACTAAACGCAATGGCTTTTGTCACTGTACTTGAACCAATCAACCAGCAAAACATAATTAGCAGGCCAGATATGCAGTACATGCCTTTAACTGCAGCACTCAGGAGGCTGAGGCAGGAGGATTGTGAGTTCTGGCCACACTGATAATTCCAGGCCAGTCTGTGCTATATGGCAAGACCTTGTGCCAAAAAACAAAACAAAAGATTGGCTTGACGTTACCACAGTGAATAGACAGTGTCTAGGACTTGGGCCACTTATGGCGTATTGGTGCCAGTGAAGAATATGATGGGGGCTGCTGAGAGGGCTCAGTGGTAAAGATGCCTGCCAACAAGCCTGCCACACCGAGTTTGATCTCTGGAATGCACATGGTGGAAGGAAAGAACTGATTCCTGAAAACTGTCCTCTGACTTCCTCAGGCAAGTCGTGGTACTTGCACCCCTCCCCATACTGTACACCCTCCCCATGCTATACACCCTCCCCATGCTATACACCGTCTCCATGCTATACACCCTCCCCATGCTATACACCCTCCCCATGCTATACACTCTCCCCATGCTATTCACCCTCCTCGTGCTATATACTCTCCCCGTGTTATACACCCTCCCCATGCTATACACCCTCCCCATGCTATACACCCTCCCCATGCTATACACCCTCCCCATGCTATACACCCTCCCCATGCTATACACCCTCCCCATATATACATCCTCCCCATGCTATACACCCTCCCCATACTATACACCCTCCCCATGTTATACACCCTCCCCATGCTATACACCCTCCCCATGCTATACACTCTCCCCATGTTATAACCCTACCCATACTATACACCCTCCTCATGCTATAACCCTCCCCATGCTATACACCCTTCCCATGCTATACACTCTCCCCATGTTATACACCCTCCCCATGTTATATACCCTCCCCATGCTATACACCCTCCCCATGTTATACACCCTCCCCATGCTATACACCCTTCCCATGCTATACACTCTCCCCATGTTATACACCCTCCCCATGTTATATACCCTCCCCATGCTATACACCCTCCCCATGCTATACACTCTCCTCATACTATACACCCTTCCCATGTTATACATTCTTCCCATGCTGTAACTCTCCTCATGTTATACACCCTCCCCATGCTATACACCCTCCCCATGTTATACACCCTCCCCAAGTAAGCACCCCTCATGTTATACACCCTCCTCAAGTGAGCACCCCTCATGTTATACACCCTCTCCAATTAAGCACCATCTGACCCCATGTTATACACTTAGAACAAGGCCCAGCAGGTCCCAGGCACTCAGGGAACTGCAGCCTGGCTTACTGTCACTGAGGTTTTTTTTGAAGTTGGGAGGCTGTATGGTTTGTTTTAACTTTTTGTTTATATGAGCAGATCTGGACTCTTGTGTTTGGGAGAAAGGTGTAGGGTATCTGGGGTGTTTCTGTATTGTTTAGTTGTTGTGCTACAAGGCCCTGCAAATTCCTTTGTTTTGTTTTGTTTTGTTGGTTTTGTTTTGATTTTTTGAGATAGGGTTTGGTTTCTCTGTGTAACAGCCTTGGCTGTCCTGGAACTCGATTTGTATACCAGGCTGGTCCCAAACTCACAGACACTTGACTCTGCCTCTTGAGTGCTGGGATTAAAGGCATACTCCACTATTCCAAACCCAAATCACCATTTTTTTTTTTTTGGATGGGGGTGATGGGTCCTCACTATGTAGCCCAAGATAGACTTGAACTTGAATAAGTCCCCTGCCTCAGCCGCCTGAGTGCCACCACCCTGTGCATTGTGGTTTGTTTGTGATGAAGGTCTTTCTTTGCAGCCGTGAGAGTTAGCAATGCTTGTCGACTAGACACAGCCTAGGACCATCTGAGAGGAGAGTCTGAAGAACCGCCTAGGTCAGATTGGCCTGCAGGCCTGTCCAGAAGGGACTGTCCTGATTGCTGATGGATGTAAGAGGGTCCTTCTCACTGAAGGCAGCCCCATCCTTAGTCAGGCAGCCTAGCGTGAGCACCATTTCTCAGGGGCGTCTTGTCCAAGTTCCTGCAATGACTTCCTCAGTGATGGACTGTGACCCATCAGTGTGAGCTGAAATAAACCCTCTGTTCCCCTCAGCTGCCTTTTATCAAAGTGTTTTATCACAGCACCACGAAGGAGACTAGAGCAGTATCCCAGGCTCACCTGAAATTAGCAATCCCCCTGAGTCAGCGCCCCAAGTGCTGGAACTATGGCTCTCACTCCACTCTACTCAGGGTGTTTAACGGGCTTATTTAGATGTGACTCACATCCCATAGGAGTCACCCATTTGAAGTGTACAGCTTGGTGAATGTTTTAGCACAGCTGGTGACTGTGTTCAACAAAGTCTGAACCATTATCCGCACTCAGGACATGGTTAGAGAGGTCCTGGCCCTCCGATGGGGGCTGCCACCTTGCCACTGCTCCACAGGGTGGGGCGACAGGCAGCCTTGAGGGGACACTGGCACGTAAGGCACCAGCTGGCCCGGCTTCTAGACACTGCATTTACTGCAGTCCTGTGAAGTGCGTCTTTAGACAGTGGCGCCCACAGGACTTCCTGTGGCTCTCAGATCAACTGTCAGTTAAGGTCCTCCTTCCTCCTCCAGAGGGAGGGAGCACTGGAGGGCAGGCTGCCAGGCCTGAGGTCAGGCCTCAGCCACAGGGGGCTGAACTGCAGCACTAGGAAAGGGACTAACGAGCCCCCAGTGCCCGCCCCCCATCCTTATGAGGCATGACAAGGCTTGGCAAGCTTTTGGGGTGCAACTATGCTGGGCCTAACCTGCCTCCCAAGCCCTGTGGTTTCAATTGACTTGCTCTGGGCCTGCTCTGTATAGCACGCTTGTAGAGTCTGGCTGTAATAGGTGGGCTGTGAGGGTCTGATGACCTACATCACTCCCACCGCTTAGCAAGTACACAGTAGGTAGGAATCTCACAGACCTTTTAGAATGCAAGTCCCCTGGGCTATCACCCACAGGGAAACTCCAGCTCAGAGAGCACCTGGCTTGAGCTGAGAGGAAAGGAAAGGCCCTTGGAAGGAGAAAAGAGGAAGCAGGAAGCAGGGCAGCATGGGTGAGGGGCCTCCCAGCTCTATGGAGAAGACTGTGGTAGCGGAGGGAAAGGACACAGTTCTCAAGCTGGGAACCCTAGACACCTCTCAGGCCACATTCTCTAGGGCGCTTCTCACCTATGGGCCTGGCCTGCTGTGATTCCCTCCTCCGGTCCCTTCTCCCGTACCCTTGGATTCCTCCAAGCTTTCGCACTGGTGGTTCCTGGGGGACGTTTGAAGACTGCCTTCTTAGCATTTGTCAGGCCTGAGCTGTGTGTGCCTAGAGGGTACCCCTGATCTTTCTAATTCAGTCTGCAGCCCCTACCACTTCATAATCTCCTGATTCCTCTCTGAGATGATAACATAGGGCTCATTTATCCATGTCCTCTTTGGAAGGGCAGCCGTGATGGCTGGAATCTGTCTCCAGGACTTGGCCTGTACCTCCTAGACAACTAAGTGGAGATTCAGTTGGGATCAGGCTGTGTCTGGGCTAGGCTTATTGGGAGGAGGTCTCATGAGGATCCTGGGGGTCTCAACGATGGTCCCTCAGGCACTGCCAACAGGAAAGGTCACTGTCCAGTGTGGAGGCCTACAAAGGTTTCCTAGAGAGATCTGAGCCTGCTTTACCCAGCAGAGCTGCATTAGAGGATTGCTTGACCAGGTGCATGGTTTCTAGGTGATTGGAAAGGGTCTGCACTTCGCCGTGTGTGCTAGGAGGAGGTCTTTTGCTCCACCCCTTGGCATTCCTACAAATAGCCCTTTAGAAGAGACAGGAGGGGCTGGTGGATAAGGATCCAGACTCTCCCGAGGCTATCCTGTGTTTCTATCTGTTTCTCTCCCCTCTATCCTTCTATCTAAATCTCTCTCTCTGTGTGTCTCTCTCTGTCTCTGTCTCTCTCTCTGTTTTGTTTTTTTGAGACAGGGTTTCTCTGTGTAGTTTTGGTGCCTGTCCTGGATCTTGCTCTGTAGACCAGCCTGGCCTCGAACTCACAGAGATCCACCTGGCTCTGCCTCCCGAGCACTGGGATTAAAGGCGTGCACCACCACGGCCCGGCTCTATCTAAATCTCTTATCCCTCACTCCTCAAGAGTACCCTGGGGTAAAATATGGGAGCCGGTCTCCCAGCCGGCCTCCCACAGTCCAGGAGGGAGCTTGATGTATTCTTGTGTCCACACTCTGTTGCCCTCAGCTCCTGCTTCCTGGTTCCGGCTTGGCCCCTCCCAAGGCAGGAGACAGGATGGGTGAGTTTCCTGAAGGCAGAAGGCTAGAGGTGAAGGTGCACAGCAGAAATGGCTGAGCCGGAGAGCCAAGGCCTACAGAAGCTGAGGGCTCGTGTCCTGTCCTGCCCACTAACACATTCTCTGGCTGGGCTTATTCACTTATCCACTGCTCAGGATCCTGCTTGCCCTAGGGCCTTTTGGAAGAACTCCCCAAATGCCCAACAGTCCAGTCATGTCATGGGGAGGAGCTATGCCTTCATGGATGTGGCCAGGCCAGATTGCTAAATATCAATCAGCAATTGCTAAGCACCAAGTCTGGACATTTGGAAGCAGGTAAATGGCCTGTAAGCCTTCTGAGACTGAGGCTTCATGGGGTCTTGTGTGTTCTTTCCTTTCCCTGATCCTATCTGTCTGCTGGCCTGTATCCATTCATTTGCTTATGATGAACATGTACAGAGAATCTACTGTCCCTGATTACCCAGATGGAACTCGTGCTGTCCCTCAGAGGTTCCAGGGTCTGGTGGGGACCATCGGGTAAGGTAAGACCTGGCTGGGCACACGGAGGTGTGCTGAAAGGGCAGGGTGTGGACATGCTCTCCAGAGCAGAGCCTTGAATGGAAGGGAGGAGTTGGTGGACAGAAGAATAGCAACCCAGGCCCAGAAACAGCCCGTGTAAGGGTAGGGAGACTGTAGAAGACAGAAGTTAGAGGAGACTGGCTGCAGTGGAGGATGCAGGGCGGACGGTGGTGCTGAGGCTGAGCTCTGTGGCTTCAATAGTTTGAGAAGGAACTGGAGACCTAGGGCTGACACCTGCTCCCGCTGCTCACTCCTCTCCCCCAGGAAGCAGAGCCACAGTAAAGACAGGCTTGGCAGAAGCCCAGGGCAGCACAGGCAGCTCTGAAATTAGCTCCAGGAACTTCACTCCATGCAGGATTTATCCCAGTTTTCTTTATTTTCATGGTGGTATATTTAATACGGTCATGTGTGTGCACACACATGTGGAGGCAGGAGGTCTTCCACTGTCCCTGTCCACCTTGTTTTTGAGACAAGGTCTCTCCCTGAAGCTGAACATCACCAGTTCAGGAAGACTAGCTGGCCAATGATCCCCAGGGAATCCTGTCTCCGCCACCACATCTGGACTTTCACAAGGATGACAAATACTTTACTGACAACACCCTTACGCTTCTGCATCCTGCCCTTCCTGTTATAGGCACCACCCAGGCAGGACTCAGAGCAGTTACCCAGTCTGCCAGCATCCCAAGCCCGTGCTACCCATGGAGAAACTAAGGCTCAGAAACACTGTGCTGAATCAGTGTCTTGCAGGGCCCACCCCAGCTGAGCAGCCTGGCCTCAGGATTTTCAAGGCCTCTGAGGGCACGAGGGCAGCAGCAGGACCTGTAGTAGCACTTCACACATGTGGTCTGATCTCACCTGGCCAGATGAAGCAGGCAGTTCTGTGACCCGTCCAGCTACTGCACAGTCACCTGGTTGTCCATCACCCAGGTTACCAGGAACCCGGCAGTGGCAGAACCCTGGGACACCACACACAGGAGGACCCACACGCCTGGAGTGCAGGGGTTCTAGAGCTCTGGGCTGGAGTGCACTGTCACAGGAATGTGCCGCCTCTTGCCTCACCCAGGCCAGCAGGAAGGTTCTACCTTCATTCCAGATACCACTTCACTTCTGGAAGCTTCTTTCTGCCTGAGATCAGATCCTGCCAGACTCCCAAACCCCAGGATCCTGCCGCTACCCCTGTCCTGCACAACAACCTAGATCCACCCCTGGGACCTGCTACCCCACCCTTCAGTGTCTGATTGAGGAAGCTCTTAGCTCTGCCTAGTTTGGCTCTTTCCCCAGTAATTTTCCTTAATTATTTAATTTCCTGTTATTTTATGATCTCACATATTTTCTTATATATTACAGATTTATAACATGAAATATCATTAGTCTTACCATACATATTTGTTATATATTAAATATATTATGTTAATATAGTCTACTACATGTTAATACTATACATTATAATACTGTATTAGTCTTTTGTATGACAAGGAGATCTCTCAAACCCAACCATTTGCTAGTACCAAATTCCTGAGTTTGCCGTTTCTCTGAAGTTAGTAGTTGTGGTAGTTTGAAAGAAAATAGCCCCCATAGGGAATGGCACTATTAGGAGGGATGGCTTTGTTGGAGTGGGTGTGGCCTTTTGGAAGAAGTGGGGGTGGGCTTTGAGGTCTCCTTTGCTCAAACTAGTCTCAGTATGACACACAGTCACTTCCTGCTGCCTGTGGATCAAGATGTAGACTCTCATGTCCTTCTCCAGCACCACACCTGCCTGCATGCCACCATGTCCCGCCATGACGATAATAAACTAAACCTCTGAAAACAGTTTCAGGGCCACCCACAATTAATACTTTCCTTTAGAAGAGTTGCTGTGGTCATGGTGTCTCTGCACAGCAACAGAGACCCTAAGACAGAAGTTTTCAGCGTCTACTTGTTCACAAATGCAATCCATGTACCTCAATTTCCCTAGCCAGGACTACACAGAGAAACCCTGTCTTAAAATAACAATGTGTGTATGTGTGTGTGTGTGTGTGTGTGTGTGTGTGTGTGTGTGTGTGTGTGTGTCTGTTTGTATGTATATATGTGCTGGATAAATGCATGAACTAAGGGCTGAGGGTATAGTTTAGTGCTAGAGCACTTCCCTAGTCTTCTCAGGACACTGGGCTCCAGCTCTAGCACTGAAACAGAGATCAGGAGGGGGGAAGGAGAGATGGAGGAGCCGGAGAGATGGAGGAGCCAGCGAGCTGGGCCTGGTAGAGGACACCTGTAGTCCCAGCACTCAAGAGGCTGGGATTGGAGGATCGAGAGCTTGAAGCCATCTTGGGCTCCCATCTCCAAAATGAATCAGTTCATTAGCTAATAAAATATTTTCCTAATTCTTCCATTTAAAAGTGAAGTGACTGTCCTTGGGAAATGACCGCAGGACAGGAATGCTATAGTCTTTGATTTCAGTATGAATTTGATTATATTCATTCTAAGAATCTTCTTTGAAACAAAAAGATCTAAAATAAAATACAATGAAACACCCACTGTAATGACTTAATATATTAAGACAAAATGGCAGCCCCACTCAGACTTAAAAGCCATCTGTCATAAGTCTGAGCATAACAGCCACCAGGTTGCCTCAGATGCATGAGTGTGACAGCCTGAGAACTAATTGTGCCAACATGGGGGGGGGGGGGTCCTCCTCCATACCCTAGGCATTGTTGGGGACACAGGTCTGGTCTCAGTTCCACACTCGCTACTTCTCCACGATGAACAAGCTACAGAGTGGTCCAGGGACAGCACCTCAGACACCTCAGTGTCTACAGCTTTGTGTCCCTGACCCTTCTGACCCTCCTGTTCACTTCATGGGGCTGCCTTGACTGTGTTATTCCTGCCATATTATAAAACTATGCGGAATTCCAAACCTACACTAAAACACAGTGACTAGAAGCCTCCATACACACTGCCTACCCCAAAAGCCCCAGCAACCATTAGTCTGCGGCCAGCCCTTCTGTTTTACACATTCTATGCAGGTTATTTTGAAGCAAATTTCTAAAAGCATTTCACTTCAAATGTCAGTGTTTGAACAGATATCTCTAAAAATGCCTGTCTTTAAATCTTTTAATTGTATGCATATGAATATTTGCCTGCATATATGTATGTACGTCCCCACGCATGCCTAGTGCCCTCAGAGGTCAGAAGAGGGTACTAGGCCCCCTGGAACTGGAGCCAGCATGTGGGTGCTGGGGAAAGGTCCTCTGCAAGAGCAGTGGGTGTTCTTAACTGCTGCGCCATTTTTCCGGCCCCCAAAGGGGGACTCCCACTGCTGCTTCCACTCTCTGTGGACATCAGCTGCACCTGTGCCTCGATGCACTTGCTCCTGCACCTGCTGCAAAAGCAGATGCACCTCCTGCAAGAAGGTCTGTGCGCCTGCTGTCTGTCACATGGACTGTGTGAAGTGCACCTAGGTTTGCACACCCGACCAGTGTAGCTGCTGCACCTGATGTGGGGCATCCCTGGGTCCATGTCTAAATAGTGATGTGTGAAAACCTGGGTTTTTCTTATGATCCTGATCCTTTCTCTATACTCTAACTGGTGCATTAACTCCAGCTACAAAGAGAGAGACACTGACAGCCGCCATCAGGACAAGGAAGATGTAAGGTACCAATAAGCCATGAGCCATGTGGCAAAGTAAAGATTAATAGAAATGGGCTAAATATAAGAGTAAGAGCTAGACAATAACAGGCCTGAGCTAATGGCCAAGCAGTTTAAATAATGTAAGAGTCTATATGTTTATTTTATAAATGGGCTCTGGGACTGGCGGGACTTGGTGGTGGGAGCTGGAGAGAAATTCTCCAGCAACAATTAACTGATAATAAAAGTCTTTGACTTGATTAACTAAAGAATTGTGTGTGTGTGTGTATGTGTGCGCGCGTGTGTGCGTGCGCGCGTGCACGCGCGCGCATGTGCATCTGGGTAGTTTTATGTCAATGACACAATCTACAGTCGTATGAGAGGAGAGAACCTCAATTAAGAAAATGCTCCCAGGGGCTGGAGAGATGGCTCTGTGGTTAAGAGTACTGGCTGCTCTTCCAGAGGACCCAGGTGCAATTCCCAGCACCCACATGGCAGCTCACAACTGTCTGTAACTCCAGTTCCAGGGGATATGACACCTCACACCAATGGGCATAAAATAAAAGTTAAATTATCTTAAAAAAGAAAAAGAAAATGCTTCCATAAAATTGGGCTGCAGGTAAGCCTGTAGAGCATTTTCTTAATTAGTAATTGAGCCATTGTGGGTGGGGCCATCACTGGGCTGGTGGCCCTGGGTTCTATAAGAAAGCAGGTTGAGCAAGCCATGATGAGCAAGCCAGTAAGCAGCATCCTCCACGGCCTCTGCATCAGATCCTGCCTCCAGATTTCTGCCCTGTTTGAGTTCCGCTCCTGACTTCCTTCAGTGATGAACAGTAAGATGAAAATGAAAGCCCAATAAACCCTTTCCTCTCCAACTTGCTTTGGTCATGGTGTTTCATCACAGCAATAGAAACCCTGAATAGGAACATATATGTGTGTATATATATGTATATATGTGTGTGTGTATACACATACATTTGTATACACATTGCATGTGTATACATGCCTATGTATATGCACATGTATATATACACACATAAATACATAGTGTCCAAATCAGGCCTATATCTTGAAATTGGTTTGATTCTCAACTCTCTCTAGCATAAATTTTAGAATATCTCTGAAGCTTCCCTTACCCTGCTAATATCCACCATATTAGCTATCTATTTATTTCCAACACTCAGGAGGAAGAAGCAAGAGAGTGAGTTCAAGGCCAGCCTGAGCTACGTCAGGAGTTCTGGACTAGCCAGGGATACACAGAGAAACCCCACCTCAAAAAAAAAAGTAGAACTCAGGGACTGGGGAGATGGTTCCATGGGTAAAGCACTTGCTGAGCAAATTGAGGACAGGGGTTTGCATCCCCAGATGGGTGTGAACAGGAGGCAGAGACTGTGAGAGACCCTGTATCAGTACACAAAGTGGGGCGCAGTGGAGGAAGGCACTTGACATCAACCTCAGGCCTCCACTTGCATGTGCACACAAAAGTATGTGTATGTGCACACACCTTTGCTCACACATGAGAACGTGCATGAACATACCATACACTCAAAAAAAAGTGCATGCACACACCATACACATAAGAATGTGCACCACATCACACACACACAAGAGAACATGCATGCACACACACCACACACACACACACACACACACACACACACACACACACACATACACACACACACCAGAAAAAAAAAGACTTTTCCTTTGCCTGTGTGGTTTGGTGCCTCACTAAGGAACAGAATGAGATGATGGACTAGGTCACAAAAGGCATTCTTGTGGTCTATGGGGAATTACCCCAGGGAAGCCAGCCACTAAGGAGTCAAGACACTGAAGCAGCCCTAAGACAGGTGCACACAGCAAAGATCTGAGGCCCCACCCACACTCTCCAGTGAATGAGTCATCCTGGAAGATGTAAGAGCATATGTCACCAGAAATGTTGGCACAATGTCTATAATCAAAACACTCTGGACATAGAGGCAGGAGGATTAGAAGTTCAAGGCAAGTCTTGGCTACATGAGATGATGTCTCAAAAAAAATTAAAAATTGGGGGGGGGGCGGGAGGAGGGAGGACAGGGGAATCCGTCACTGATATGTAAAATTAAATCAAATTATAAAATTTAAAAAAAAATAAAACATTTTTTAAAAAGCACATGAGTGTAAAACTCCTGAGACCAAGTCCAACACAGCTGCTCCAGGTTCATGTGTACAGTATGTCTAAGGTCTTAGCAAGCCAAGGCAGACATTTACATTTTATAGATAAGGACATTCCAGCCCAGAGAAGGTGAGTGAGAATCCCAGGCTGCAGAGCTGACAAATGGCAATGCTAGGCTCATATGCAGCTCCCAATCCTTTGTCAGTGTGTCCACCAGCTCTGGTTCCATCTGGCTTCTCCATGCCCTCTCTGCTGGAGACCCCCAGGTTTGGATCTGGAGAACAGGACATCCTGTTCTGGGCTCAGCACAGATAAAAGCCCTGATGGGCCTGGGGAACAGCTCCTGCCAGAAGTCAAGCTGATACCATGGTGGCGTGAATACTGCATGACTGAGCGTTGCATTAGCTTTTCCTAGGAGCCGTGAGCAATGTCTACTTGCCTCAGATAGGGCACAGAACAGACTGAAAAACGGTTCCATCCAGGTCTAGCTTGTGAGCCGATGAGTTTATTTAGCTTACTGACAGAAGCTTGGTGGGATTACCACAGGAGCGCAGGTGATCCTCATCCCCAAACAGCTGGGTAACAGAAGGGTCTCAGGCCAGCATGGATGACATCCTTCCTGTGGCCTCGGCTTTCTAGCAACCTTCCTCTTCTATACACTCTAGCACCTAGATCCTCTGGAGGATCAGAATAGTTGGGGCAGAATTGCATACACCTGGAGGGGAGGAGCAGGACAGAGTGGCTGGGGCCTCAGATGGGGGTCTAACGACCCTTCCCAACCCTTCCATCTATAAAAGGTCAGGCCCCTTCTTGAAGGTCTCTTGTGGATAGTAACAACTGCTCTGATAAAGATGGCAATGGTTACCATGCTTGCAGGACGGCAGTCCACCACACCCAGGGACCCCGGGGATTCATCTCCACTGTAATTGGACAGTTGCACAGGATGAGGAGGTCTTTCCTTTTTTGTTCTTCCTTCCCTCCCTCCTTCCTTTCTTTCCTCCTCTTTCCTTTTAGACAGTCTCACATTCGCCCAGGATGGTCCAGAACTCTCAGTCCTCCTGGCCTCTGTCTCCTGAGTACCAGGATGACGGGTGTGGGCCAGGACACCAGGCAAGACCATTCCTCCTGTTCCCATTAGCTACGGTTCTGGACTATGGAGGACAAATGCAGGGCTTAGTGTCCTTTGTGGAAGACATGACAGAATACAGGCTGGGGCTGCAGTGCAGTCAGTAGAGGCCCACCTAGTCTACACAGAACCCTAGGTTCCATCTATGTCGAGCATCACTGAAACTGGGCCCCGTGGTGGTCATCCCAGCACTTGAGCAAGGAGGAAAGTAATTCATACATGTTTGAACATTCGAGCCAGGCGGTAGTGGTGCACGCCTTTAGTTCCAGCACTCGGGAGGCAGAGGCAGGTGGATCTTTGTGAGTTCGAGTCCAGCCGGGTCTACAGAGTGAGTTCCAGGACAGCCAGGGCTACACAGAGAAACCCTGTCTTGAAAAAACAGAAAGGAAAATAAAAGGATAGAGTGTGTTACTATCAAAAATGAAAAAGCAACATGTGTCTCATAAATCAAAGAGAACTGAGACATAAATGCATAGAAAACAACACATTTTAGCTCAAGGGTGTCAGCTACCTGAGATGGGCCAGCAAGCCTTCTCTCTGGTTCTAAGGGGCTGAAGCAACCATAGATAAATCAGTAAAGCCATCAGCCAGTGAGGCCCCCCTCTCCCTGAGAGAGAAGCTCTGTTCCTCAGAGCAACGGGAAGCTCTCTGTGCCACTGAGCCTCATTCTGTAGAATTCACCAGTGGTTCCCATCTCACCCATCAGGAAACTCCCCTGTGGCTAACTAATTTTCACTTTGTTTTTAAGCCTAAACCCCTCTTGGGAATGCCTGGGAAACAGCTGACCAGCTCAGACTGGTGACTGCCGGGCTATGCGGGAGGCCCAGCTGCAGGGTGTCTCCTCTGAGGCTAGTGAGGACTCTCTACTCCCAGTCCCAGCAAGCCCCTTCTTGTCCCAGTGCCTCTGGAACGCTGGGAAAGTGGGCACAGGGCCAGAATGGCCTAAAGCAGGCCCAGCTGGGCCCCAGCAAGCCCTTAATTATCTTTCTTGTTAATGAAAATCTGAGAACCTCCAGCCAGTCCCACTGGGAATACCCTGGGCCAGATGTCACCATGGAGGAAGAAGGGATGAGGGAGGAAATGGGTTGCAGGAGCAGAGCAAGACTTCCTGCCTGCTTGTCAGGGGGAGAAAGCTAGGGTACAGGACAAGTAGTTAGGTTCACAGTTACAAGTGCAGGGCTCCCAGCTGGCCATGTGGGCTTAACCACAGGCGGGATGCCTGCTGCCTCTGTCAACTTCAGTAGCTGACAGCCCCTGACTGCTCAAAGTGTGGTCCCCACATGATCAATACCTCCTGGGAGCTCATAAGAAATATCAGATGGGTGGTGGTGGCCCACGCTTTTAATCCCAGCACTTGGGAGGCAGAGGCAGATCTCTTGTGAGTTTAAGGCCAGCCTGGTCCACATAGTGAATTACAGGACTGCCAGATCTACCAAGTGAGACCTGTCTTCAACACCAAACCAAACCAAACAGAACAAGCAGTAGCTCAGGTTCAAACAGCGACTGAAACATCCGCACTGTGACGCGCTCTCCTGGGTGACTTTGAGGCACGCACCTCTAAGTGTCTGTTTCCTGTGTGTGCAGTGGCGGCTGAGTTTGGGAAGCTGCAGAGCTTAGAAAAGGAGTCAACCCGTGGTAAGTTCTACCTACCTAAGTGTTTGCCACTCTTTTTGAGGGTTTCATGTAGCCCAGGCTGGCCTCAAACTCAATATGTAGCTGAGGATGAACCTGAGCCCCTGCCTCTAGCTCCCAAATGCTGGGATTACAGGCATGTGCTGCTGCGTTTTCTTTAGGCAGTGCTGGGGATGGAACCCAGGCTTATTGAATGCTAGGCAAGGTTCTGCTAGCTGAGCCACATCCCCAGCCTCCCACTTTAAGATCTCATGCCTATTACTGTTACTCAGTGAAGCGGTCTGAGCAGTTCTGGGCTACTGCCAGTCACTGCCGCTCTCCCCATCTCCAGCACTGGGACGCATGAGACCCAGCACAAAGATGAGGAAGCCAAGGCTCAGAGAGGTAAAGTCACTGGCCCAAGATCCAAAAGGGGACGTCTGCGTCTCCTCTAAACCTACCCCGTTACTAAGATGACCACTGAGCAGGGAGGAGTTCTTCCCCTGTTCCCAACTCTGTGAGGTCTACCTTGCTGTTGTTCCCATTTTTCAGATGAGGAAAAGTGAGGCACAGAGAGCTAGGGCTGCTTTTCCAAAGCCCTCCAGGAGGCAAGACTAGATTTGAAGCAGGGAGGACCACGTCATTTCTGTGTTACGTTGCTGACCTCTCAACATGTCCTTTCCATCACGCCCCTGCCTCCCTGTTCATCTCCCTGCCAGTCCCAGCTCTGGAGCTCTGAGCCTGCACACTTCAGCCCTAGACCACTAATGAGCTCTTGGCTACCTGAGGCCAATACCACAGACCCTGGCCTGGCTTGGGGGAAGAATCTGTCCCCTTCCTGTGCACAGCCAGCCATGGTTCACACGGTTCATGGGGCAGGAGCTCTGAGGACAACGATGGGAAGATCTGTAGACAGGAGCTGTTCCGGGCCCCTGGCTCTGGCCTATGGGCAGCTGGCCCAGAACCCTGCTTCCTTCTGCCTCTGGGCTCCACTCTTGCTTAAACCCAGCTCACCTCCTCAGTCTAGTCTCCTTCAGCAGCAGAGCTAGCCCTTCCATTTTCTTTTCTTTCTTTTCTCTTTTCTTTCTTTCTTTCTTTCTTTCTTTCTTTCTTTCTTTCTTTCTTTCTTCCTTTTTTCTAAAACAGGGCTTCTCTGGGTAGCCCTGGCTGTCCTGGAACTTGCTCTGTAGACCAGGCTGGCCTCAAACTCACAGAGATCCACCTGCCTCTACCTCCTCAGTGCTGGGATTAAAGGCATGTGCCACCACTGCCTAGCTCATTTGATATATTTTATCAAGAGCCTGCTGTAGCCAGGTAATGGTGGTGCATGCCTTTAATCCTACCACTCAGGAGACAAGAGTAAGTCAGGTCTCTGAGTTTGAGGCCAGGCTGGTCTACAGAGCGAGTTCCAGGACGGCCAGAGCTACATAGTGATACCCTGTCTCAGACAAGCAAAACAACAACAAAAAAGAACCTACTGTACACTGTCCCATACACTCATCAGTGGATAGCCCAGTCTTCGTCCTGAAATAGAGACCAAAAGTTAATCGACACCCCTTGGAAAACACAATTTCACAATGGACAGGAGAGTCCACTGAGTTGGGAAATAGAAGCCTCCTAGAGCAAGGGCATGAGAGCTGAGATCTAAAAGATAATGTGGAAGAATGTTCAAGATAAAAGAAATGGCATGGGCCAAAGATGGGAGGTAGGAAACAGTTTGGTGATCTCAGCTTGTGTGTAGGACCTTCTGTGTGAATCTGGGAAAGAAAGTTAGCAGCCCCTGGACTCCCAGCTACCAGGAGATCCCAGCCTGATCTGCCCCAACCAAGTTGTCCCTTCCAGTTTTCGGGAGTACCGTGGGCCTCAGAGGTCTTGAGCCTCTTGGGAGTTCCAGGTGGCCACCATGTAGTGTCTTATCCTCTCCCTGGACTCTCTTCTTGGGGGCAGTCACTACACCAGTTATCGCCTCTGTGTTCCTAGCCAGTTACGTCTGGCCTCAAATCCTACCTCCACAAGAGCACATCGGTAGTATTTAAGCCTTCTGGAGCCTTGGATTCCTAATGTCAAATGGGATGACACATTTTTATTTGGGGTTCTTTTGATTTGTTGAGCGGGCTGAACAGAGCACAGCACTTGGTGTCTTAACTAAGAAGTTATATTAAATAAGGCGCACCAGTCCGCAGCTCTGCAGACAGGGACCTTGTTTGTCTGGCTTGTGGCTGACATTGGTGCAGATGGGTGGGTGGATGAATGTACGGATGGATAATGATGGAATTAACCAAAAAAGAACGGCCAGCTCCTTTCCAAAGCAGAGTCATTCAACTCTGCCGGTGCCTGCAACCTTGGGGCGGTGTGCCACACTCTTGCCTGTTGTGAGCCTCAGTTTCCCCTCTGTCACTGGGCTGGGATTACTCTCACAGAAAGGACTCCAGGAGCAGGCCCAATACCGCCGGCACCCAAAAGGCGCGCACGAAAGCCCAGCCGCCCACCCCAGATCGCGGACCCGCCAGCCGCCCAGCACCCTCTCTCACCCCCCTCCGCTGCTTGAGCTCCCCTCCCCGCTTACCCCAAACCCGCGCGCCGGGGGCCCCTATCCCCCCCCCCCGCCCCGAACGCACGTGACTCCACCCCTCCCCTCCCGCCCCGCCCCGTCGTCCCAGCGCGGTCTCCCGTTGGCTGCACCGGAGCGCCCCGCCCCCGTCCTGGGCGGAGCCGGGGCGCCCCGCCCGCCGCAGATCTGGTTCTGGCGTCTTGGCTCCTGCGCGGCGGGCCGACCCGGCTATCGCACGGGCGGAGCCGGGCGGCGAGGCTGCTGCTGGCAGATTGTGCCGGACTGCGGGCCGCGACATGGTGAGCAGAACCGGGAAGGGCGGGCGGATGAGGGGGAAGGGACGCGCCGAATGGGCCCGGGTGCGGCGCTGACGGGTCGGCGCCGCGGACGCCGCGCGCGGGCGGGGGCCCTTTGTCCTCCGCGGCGCGACTGGGACAAAGGAGGCGGTGGGGGGCGGAGGCTGCTCGGCGGGGCGTCTGTCCCTCTCCTCGACCCGCGGTTCTGCGCCCCGATCGGATCCTCCGGGCTGCCCCGAACACTCACTCCCAGCCTTGACGGGATTCTTGGCAGAGTCCCAGCATGGTCAAGATGGGATCAAGGGGGATGGGGGGCCCAGGGAACATCTGGAGTCGGTTTCGTCAGTGGGGAAACTGAGGCCGAGCCGCAGCGTTTGTTCCCGATCCGGTCGGCAGTGACTGCGCGACGTGGGCTTGACTCCTGGTCCACCTCCCCGCCCCCTCCCCCCCCCCCCAAAAAACCCAGGTCAGGCGGACTTGATTTGTCTCTTCAGCTGTCGTTTCCTCCGCAGCTGTCGCCCCCTGAAGGGGCCCCTGCTTCCCTCACGCCTCGCCTTGCTTCTTCTGTAGTGGGGGAGACGCGGCGTCGCCTGGCACTGCGCCTGCACGCCGCCCGCGCTTTGCACGCGGGAGCTGCTGGGGCGCTTGTCATCGGGGTCTAGTCCTCGGCCCAGGTCACCTAGACTAGCTCCTAGGAAGAGGTCAGACACCGATTCACTGCTCTCAGCCTCCAGGAGAGAGGATGCAGGTCAGGTAGATGACGTTTTAGAATCAGGTTTGAAATCGGTAATTTAGGATCCAGACTGCCTGGATTGAATAACCGCACATCCACTTTTAAGCTGTGTGACCTTGGGCAGCTGACTTAACTTCTCTAAGCTGTATTTGTCAAGTGGCAAGAGTAGTAACTCAACTCTAGGATTGTTTTGAGGCAGAAATTTTGGAGAGATCTACATGAGATGTTGAGCTCAAGCGTTCGACACCAAGGAACTTTTACAGCATCTGCTACTGTATCACTACCAAAGTTGTAGGGCTCAATAGGATCCTGAGGAGCGCCCCGCAAGTGATTTACACAGGAGGGCCAGGACTCAGGCCTGGACCATGAGACTGCAGCTGACCTTGGGGCAGTCCCCAAACTTCTCAGCCCTCGGCTCCTCTCCTGCCATGAGATCTGGCAGTGGTGTGGCATCTGGAGCAGGTTTCTCTTCTAGAGGGGAAGGTGGAGGGTGAGGGGACAGTGGACACAGCTATGCTGGATGTTAGCTCTCCTTCCGATGCTGTTATCCCTATCTGTGCTCCTGGATGGCAGAAGCCCTCTGTGATGCTGCCTGCTGGGGTTTGGCAGAACAGAACCTGGGGCAGGAAATAGTTCTGGCCTGGGGTCAGAGGATACTTGGCAGGTGGCTTTATTGGAGGATGGGACAGCACTGGAAGCGAAAACAGGCGATATTTCTTGCTCCCTTGGAGTGCCCCAGAAAGTGGGGGCTTCAGGTGGAGTGGAGCACAGAGTTCAGCAGCACTCGTGGTATGCCCAGTGAAGTGAGGAGCAGTCAGCTGGTGTCCCCA
This sequence comes from Peromyscus eremicus, assembly GCF_949786415.1. Taxonomy (NCBI): domain Eukaryota; kingdom Metazoa; phylum Chordata; class Mammalia; order Rodentia; family Cricetidae; genus Peromyscus; species Peromyscus eremicus. The sequence goes on along the minus strand of NC_081423.1, from coordinate 3,926,051 downwards.
GAGAAGAGGCTGTTTGTGACATTGGGTCTGTGCCTTGGGGCGCAGGAATACAGGGGGAAGGGAGGTCATCAGGAACAGTCTGATGTGGGGTAGAGAGGGGACTCAGCTTGCCTATGTGCCCTCTGGGCTGAGCATGAATGGTGGGGTGAAGAGGTAGGGGTAACAGAGACCATCACCAAGGAAGTCCCAGAAGAGTCTCCTAGAGGAGACCGCTGCCCAGAAGTCACACTGTGTGTCATTTGCTCTGGGTCTTGAGACACCAGGACCAACAATTCTCAAGCATTGCAAACGGGGGTGGCTGTGGAGTACCCAGGCCTGTGCTGACCAGTGCTCACCTAGAAGTTGTCACTGCTGTTGCTTCCAACAAGGGACAGGATATGGCCTGTGCTCTAGCTGACCCCGGGCCTCAGTTTGCTCATCTGCAGAATAGCATGGTCGAGGCAAGTGAAGAGATAAGGTGGATTGGGGTGTAATTGCTCTGAGGTACTCCTGGGATTGTCCTCAACTGGGCTGTGTTTTGCGCAGACCCACAGGTCTTGGCGGATGAAATGGAGGTCAGTGGTGTGCAGAGGGTTGTACTAGCCAGATGCAGGGTGTCCCAGCTTCCTCTGGACTCTGCTTCTCTACTGCCACCCTTCCCTGCCCCAAGCATGAAGAGTTTGCTCTGTGGTTCTTAACCTGTGGGTCATGACCCTCTGAGGGTCGAATGACCCTTTCACAGGGGTCGCCTAAGACCATAGGAAAACACATATTTACATTACTATTCATAACAGTAGCAAACTTAAGTTATGAAGTAGCAACGAAAATAATTTTATGGTTGTTATCACCACAACACAAGGAGCTGTATTAAAGGATCACAACATTGGGAAAGTTGAGAACCACTATTTTAGTGTTCCTGTTTGGGCTCAGACCTGTTAGGCACCACATGCCTTGCCTTGCCCCTGTCTGAGCTTGGCTTTACTTCCTCTTTTCCCAAAGGCTGCTGGCAGGCATGGGGACCTGTGCTTAGGAGTCTGGGAGTGGGTGGAGTTAGGGAGCTGGCTCAAGACTAGGGTGCTCTGATTGATCCCCAGGAGAGCTAGATCTCTTTTAACTCACCACCACAGGCTTGGAACACCCAGCCAGCTTTTCCTGAGCACCCACTGTGTATCATTGGTAAGGTAGTGAGGCATGACTGTGAACATGAGGGACAGTGACCTTTTCTTAGACTCTCTGGAGGCCACAGGTCAGGAGAAACACTCCCTAAACCAGGAGACCTGCAGATAGCAGACAGCCGTAGGCAAGACTGGGGTGTGTGTAGGGGTGCAGGCTGGGCAGTGTGGGAAGAGGCAGCACCTGGAGTCCTGGAAGCAGCCCCAAGAGCCACCTCTGGGAAAGTTCCCAGCCCAGTACTAAGGAAAGAGGCAGCCACAGGACTGTTTAGGAGGCATGGGTAGCCAGGCTTCCAGCAGAGGGTGAGACAACCTCAGGAGTCCCCCCTTCTGAGGCCACTGTGTCAGGTTTAGGTCACTACTCAGGAAACACTTGGTAAATGAAAAAAGAAAGAAGCCCATTAGGACTACGCAGAGGCCACAGGCCAGGCATGGCTGGCTGGGTCACGAGTCTTTATGCTCAGAGGTCTGTCCACCTCCAGGCCTGGGGCCGCCATAGTGGACAGGAGTTTGAGGTCATCCCTGCTCTCCTGGGGTCCCTCTGGGCTGGAGCTGCTTGTGCCTCAGTTTCCTCATCAGTTCCAGGACAGCTGTTTCCCTCAGATCATGGTACCATTGTTTGATTTTCCACTTGCTATCCCAGAAGCACTCCAGACCCCAAACATACACTTCCCCTTCCTGTCCCAAAGAGAACAGGACAAAGGGTAGATGGAGCAGACCACGGTGTCCTGTGTGGTCTGGGTGCATGGGCTGTGGAATTGATGGTGACAGGGTAGGTGCCAGGCTACGGAGCAAGCAGAGCATTCTTTGGACATGCAGCTCTGGGGATGGGGGAAGGGCCAGGGGCTCGGTAGCCATGCCAGGGGAAGGAACTTCCTTGGCCTTCTGGTTGTAGAGGCTTCCTTCCTGGAGTGAATGTAAACTAGGTCAGAGTTTCTTCCTCCACCTCCATGTGGGTGATAGGTTATTCTTTGTTGAGGTTTTTGGGGACTGTCCTATACCTTGAAGGGTGTTGAACAGAATCCCTGGACTCTGCCTACCAGATGTGGTCAGGTGCACAGTTGCCCCCAGTTGAAACCTCGTGATCAAAGGTTAGGGAATGGAGCATCCTGGGCAGAAGGAACTGTGGAGGCAGGGGCCTGGGCCCAGGAGGATATTGGAGAGCACAAGGCTGGGAGCTTTGAGCAGGAATGGGAACACATTGTCAATCACTATAAGCACTTGAGCATATCCTGTGTGCTCTGATTGCAAGAGTGGACAGCCAGCCAGCTGTGTGGGACCCAGGCAGCTCAGACTCTAGAGAGCACGACGTTTGAGATCAGAGGATGCTGCCCCTCCCTGCCTAGAGCTCCCCTGCAGTCGGTGCGGGGGATGAAGGTGGTACTCCTTGGTTACAGGACCTTGGTCCTGGACACTCTGGGGCATTGATTCGGCTGTCTGTGACCTTCAGGCGGACCTGACCCCCAGCAGCCTCCATGGCTGAGTGAGAGTCATTTCTAATTAAGGGGATTATTGCTCAAGGACGCAGCAAGTTCCATCCTGTTTGGAGGGAGAATCTTCCTGTACTGTCTACCTGAGTATGTGGATGAGAAGACTTTGGACATTCAAGTCTTATTGAGTGGAGGTTGTGCTTGGCCTATGCAGGACACTCCTCTGGCATCTTCATTCCTCTAACCACACTGATGTTCATTACTAATTGGCATTAGTAAGAGAGTGGGGGACCTTGAGACACTGGAGCAGCCTGCTGGATTCAGCTGCTTGGAGGCCATAGTAGCAAAGCCCTGATCCTGGGGGCAGTGGCGGACTGGGCTTTGGGGTACCACCTAGAGATTGGAGTCCAGATTCTACAGTCCTTGTGTATCCCACGGTCTCCTTCTCCTTTGCCACTCAAAACTTTGTTTACAGATGAGAACTGGGCTCTGTGATACGGAGTTGTCTGAGGTCCTGTAGCTAAGAACATCTCAGTTCTCCATGGCCTGGGATCACTCCCTCAGCACGCCTGAACCCAGCTGGCACTCACTTCCTATTGCCACTCTTAACAGGATGATGCCCCAGGTTCTCCTTCCTGCCCTCTGAGCGCTAGCAGTACTGTTCCCCTGACATGAATGCTCTTCCTGCCAGTGTGGCCTCCCTGAAGCTCACCTACCCATCCAGTTACATCACAGCACCTGGTCCCCTGTGCTTCTGATGTGACCATACCTGGACAGGAGCCAGCTACCCCACCCCTCCTGCCTTCCCTGGAGCTTCCCCCGTACCTTTGTCTTCCAGGACCTGCTTCACTGCTGCTTGTCCGCCCTACATCCACAGGCTTCCTGAAAACCAGGGTCTTCCCAGATCAGCTGTGGCTCCACGGGACAAGAGCTGTTGGCTGTTGTGACCTCTTACCTGGGTCCAAGAAGGCTGAGACATTACGTGTTACCTGACCCCTCACAGGAGCTGTGCTGTTTCTCTACCTTTGGCTCCTTCCTCTCTAGCTCCCTGGACTAGTGGTTACTGGACATATACTGGTGCTGTCTTCTAGGGTGTCCACCTCTAGCTAGGCATGGTGGCTCAGGCCTGGGATCCTAAGGCTCAGACGGCTAAGGCCAGAGAATCATGAGTGAGATAGCCTGGGCTACAGAGGAAGACTGTTGACAGACAAAAAACAATGTACTCCTCCAACAGAAGAACCAGACTAGTGGCCAGTCCTCTTGCAGCCTCTGCCTCAACTGTCATGGTGCCCATTTCCCTTTCCACCAGAGTGACTTACTGACAGCGGAAACACCTGGGTGTCAGAAGTAGCTGGGGGAAGTAGGGTGGGTGAGCATCTGGGCAGACACAGTGGAAAGGAAATCCCACGGTTGTCACTGGGTTGAGGGCCAGTTGAGTTCACGAACTTAAAAACAGACCCCAGCAAGGGCCAACTGGGTGGCTGCTTGGCAACTGCCCTGCCAAGCCCCTGGTATAGTCTTTCCTGGCTTTGTCTTTCAGGATTGTCCTGTGCAGCCCGAATTCCAGCCTTGTTGAGCCAGCCACACCAAGAACTTCCCAGCAGAGAAGCCCCTCCAAACACTGACCATGTCTATTATGGACCACAGCCCCACCACAGGGGTGGTCACAGTCATAGTCATCCTCATCGCCATTGCTGCCCTGGGGGCCTTGATCCTGGGCTGCTGGTGCTACCTGCGGCTGCAGCGCATCAGCCAGTCAGAGGACGAGGAGAGCATCGTGGGTGATGGCGAGACGAAGGAGCCCTTTCTGCTGGTGCAGTACTCTGCCAAGGGGCCATGCGTGGAAAGAAAGGCCAAGTTGGTGACCGCCAGTGGCCCGGAAGTGCATGGCTGAGCTGGGCTGTGAAGGCCCTGGTTCCTTTGCGGCCAGCCCAGAAGCACCAAGAGGGCAGAAGCAGACATGATGCTGCGTGAGAGGGGTTGACACTTGCTGGCATGGTCTCTTCAGGCTTCATCATCGCATGCACTGACTGCGGGTCCTGGCTGTTCCTGGCCTCCCCCCTCAGCCTCCTGGTGGGGCTGCCCATTGCAGGCAGTGGGCAGGCCTGACCTTGCTGGGGCTCATGGCCCCTTAGCGCTTTTGTTACTTGAATGTTTTAGCTGAGCCTGTTTTTGATGGAGCTACTACTGTAATGCGTGAACTCACCAACCTGTGAACTGTAAATAGGCCCAGAAGCACGTGCTTAAGCCTTTGTGCTGATTTTTAAAAATACCACATAGAGCCCGTGGGGCTGGCTTGATGACTGTACTCACGGTGAGCTGAGGCATGACCGTGGAGGGTCTTTGACTGGTCAGGCCCCAGGTGCCCTTGGCAGGGCTCACGGAGGTTTATCTGTGTGTATGGAAAGGAAGTGAAGGGCTAAGCAGCTGGGTGCTTGGGCGACTTCTGCTTGGTTAGTAATGGGTAGAAGAAAAACCACACCCCTCCCTTTCGATAGCTTCAGCTTTGTTAAATAGCAGTGTGTGCAGATGGCAGTCACTGCAAGGAAGCTGCTGCATTTGTTTGGAAGCCTGTGACGGACTAGTCCCCGAGTCCTGAGGGCTGCCAGGCAGCTGAGCAGAGCAGTCTCTTGCCCTTTGTCTTGAGCATGCCCAGTACATCCCTTCAGCACAGGCCTTGCAGATCCTGCTCTGGTCCTCTGGAAACACCAGAGCCCGTGGTGGCTACTTGAAGTCTGAAACACAGTTGGCCCAAGCAAGCAAGGTTTTGTTTTTGTATTTAATATTTTCTGCACTGGAGTGGAGGTGGGGGGTATGGGCGATTCGGTTTTTTTTGTTGTTGTTTTCTTCCCACCTTTTCACAAGTGAGCTTCCTTTCCTCTCCAATGACTGCCCACTGGCTGGGTATTGGGTTTCACTTTGATCCATGGAGCTTTGTAGACAGAGCCCCCTGACCCAGCTCTAATGGCACTATGTGCTATATAAGATCATTTCTAGTGTGTACATACGCATTTACAACAGCCACCAGGATTCAAATTCAGGGAGGTAAGGGAGCCAGCAGCATGTATCTCCGGGATACCCTTTAAGTCCATGCCTATAAACTTGCTTAGATGTTAATCCCACCACTATAAGTGCATTCTAAACCATTATGATGAAAACACGAATGTGCTGGCATCTTTGGTGATGAATAGGTGGCCAGCCCTGGATTGGCCAGCATACCAATGGGCAGGAAGCAGAGAACTTCAGGCCAGGCTGGAGACAGCTTTAAAATGCATGTGAAACTAATCCATTCTCTGAAACCCCGAGTGAGGAGCTGTAGGGGACACTTTTTAGCAGCGTATGCCTCAAAGCGGGGCTGTGTGTATCCAATGTTAAGGAACAGCTCTATGTGAGGGAAGACAGCTGGAAGGACATTTGTGAAGGTAGGAATAAGACACCTCTGGTGGGCTGCTGCAGTAAGAACAGCTTAAACTCTTGGACCCCGGTGAGATAACTAGGTCTTGGAGGTGGTAGTAAGGGGTAGACTGGCCACTGGCAGAGGCAGCTTAAGATGCATGCTGGACCTGGAAGCAGTGACTCTTCAGGTCTAGGAGGTGAACAGGAGGTATGAAAGGATCTGCCCCACAGCTGGCAGAGGCTGAGGGTTTTGATCCATTCTCACCCCACTTCAGCTTTCTACCTCTAATTCTCCTTGCAGCCAGCAGCCTGTCTACTGCTGATCCTTTAGCTCCACCACCCATTGATCCAAGAACAGGTTGATCTAGGCTTTCAGTGTGAGCCTGGCTCCTGGAAATGCTCAGATCACTCCACTGTCAGACATGTTGCAGCTTTTACTATGCCAATGACATTTATCTTTTTCAGACATCACATTCTTACCAGTTACACTTTCAGGGAGCTTCCTGTCTCCTCCCCAGTTGCCAGGGAGGTCTTTGGCATTTGAGTCAGCCCATCCAGAGTGGGATGGATTGCAGAGTAACTTTAGGCACTGTGGGGTGCTGGTAGAGGTCATAGGGAGAAAAATGAAACACCTATAGAACTAGTGGACAACCACACAAGTCTTCCCTGCCCTTGTTTTCTAAGTGTACACCCGAGCCACACACTCCAATGGTTAATAAGTTATGACCTCTCTTCAGATTCTTTCTCAATAGTGCAACCTTTGTGGTGAGGTCTTCTGATGAGTAAGAAGCTAGCCTTTCGTCCTGGGGAGCAGGCAGGAACGCCAAGGCTCAGCTACTGAAGCAAGACTGACTTTCCTAGATAAATCTTCAAATGGACTGTGCTACTGTTGTGTCTCAAAGCTACCAAGTTTGTGCAATAAGTGGAAGGGAAGGGATACCATTCCTGATCAATAAATGCTGAATGACATTCAAGTTCATTTTCTAGACCACTGAGAAAATCTTTATTTACAATAAATCTCAATAAAATTTTCATAAATATATTCCCAATGTACAGTTTTCACCTCTGATTCCTTCATCTCATTCAAAAGTTAGTCTGTCCTGTTCTCATGCTTCCTCTCTGATGCCAGAGTGGAGCTGGTGGTAGAAGGTGGAGGGGTGTCACCAGGTAACTGGGTAGCACCCATGGGCTTAGAGTGGTTGGGGCGAGCCTTTTCCAGAGGGGCTGGTTCCTTAGCTCCACCCTGACCCTCCAGCTCCCTCTCCATAGTGGCCACAAGGATCTTGAGCCATGAGTGCTCAGGGAGGGGGGTCTCTGAGGCACTGGCCAGCTCTTGGAGCTCACGGGCCTTCTGCACATACAGGGCTTGCAGCTTCTGGCTGTGGCGGCGGAGCAACCTGTGCTGTTGCTCCAGAGCACGCTGTCGGCGTAGCAGGCGGTGCCCATCCCTGCGGGCACTAAAGAGCCGACCCTCTACCTTCTCCTGTGTACGGCGTAGGCTGCTCATCTCGGATCTTAGCTTCTGCATGGCATTCTCCACGTGAGAGATGTGTTCACGCTGCAGGACTGCCTTGTTCTGAACACATTCTTGGGTAGGAGGGCTGATGCCAAGGTCCTGAGGGGCAGAGGCAGGGTCTGAGTGATGCAGAATGAACCTCAGCAGATTTGGAAGGGTGATGGGGAGGTCTCCAGGGTATTTCACACTTAGGTCCTTTCTGGAGAGGAAGGAAAAATCAAAAGTGAGGGTCTCAATAGGCACGATGCAGAGACAAATGGGACTTGATGTCAGGCTGGCCACTCCGCTGAGTTCTTACTGAAAAGAAGTGATGCCCATGCAATCAGCTCTCTGTGGAGTTGAGGTACTCCACAGACTTGCACTGCAATTGTAATGAAATTCGACTTAAAAGTGTTTGTCTGTTCCTGAGAACAGAACTCAAGTGTCTGTACTTAACTTTCAGACAAGCACGCTCATGCCTAAGCCCAAAGCCAGTGAATTGGGGAGGAGGAAGAATCTGTCTGATCTACAATGGTTGGTGATCAGTCCTGGAACAGGGCTGTCCTCTGTTATCATGGCTTTTAACAGTACTCAGTAAAACTGAAAAAACAAATAAACAAAAAGCCAATAATAGCATATACTTAATGCACAGTATCTATAGCATTGTTGGCTGGCGGGGACTGTACCCCACCCAGGCTGGGGACACTGGGCTCACACCTGGACAGGTATTCCTGGCAAATGGACCAACCAAGGGACTAAGATGAATTACAGCCACTCAGCCCTGACAGCACAGAAGTGAGTTTGGTGACATTCAAAGGGGTCCGTCCCTATATCTTTGTTCCATGCTCTGATTCAGAAAGGTCCTTTTTAGAACTTGTCATTTAATTGTCCAGCCACCAAAGTTTCTCTCATGGGTATGTTTACCCGTGCATACACAATCTAGCTACCATAACTTAAAACACTACTTTCTACAGTTCTGCCTGAGGTTAATCACCATACAAAAATCAACACTCTCAGAGAGTAAAGCAATGCAGCTGATAAGACCCCAAAGGCAGTGTCCCACAATGCTCTGCTCAGTGCTGCATGTCCCCAGACAAGTGGTGTGGACTCTGTAAAATGTGGATAAGACTGCCATGTGCTTCAGCAGGCTGTTGTAAGGGTTAAATGAGTTAAGTGGATGTGCACCATTAGCTTTTTCAAAATTGCATTTTTAACCAGGTATGGTGCCATACATTTATAATCCCCCAGTCAGGAAGATCACAAGTTTGAAGCAAGCCTGGGCTACATAGTGAGACTAAGTCTCAAAAATGAGAAAAACAAAAACAAAACAAAAAACATGGTTCCTTAATGTACCAATTCGGGGCTGGAGAGATAGCTAAGTGGTTAAGAGTGTTGGCTGCTTTTTCAGGACCTGGATTAAATTCCCAGCACCCACATGGTAGCTCACAACTGTAACTCCAGCCTCAGGGGATTTGATTCCCTTTTCTGGCCTCTGAGGGCAGTGCGCACACATGTTGTACTGACATAAATGCAGGCACAACACCCATTTACAGGGCTGACTGCTCTTCCAGTGGACCTAGGTTCAATTCCCAGCACATACATGGCAGCTCACACCTGTCTGTAACTCCAGTTCTAGGGGATCTGAACACAGACATACAAGCAACCAAAACATTAATGCACATACATAAAATAAAAATAATAAAAAAAAAACATTTACAAAGAAATAATCTTTTTTTTTAAATTAAGAAGACTTGTGTGATGGCTCATACATTTAATCTCAGCACTAGGGAGACAGAGGCAGGTGGGTCTCTATGAATTTGAGGCTAAGCCTGGTCTATATAGCAAGTTCCAGGCCAGCCAAGGCTACTCTGTCTCAAAAAAACCAAAATAAATTAATAAAATTAAACAAAGTTAAAAATGGAAAAAGAATGCACTAATTAAAAAACTTGGGCACTCATTCCACACAAAGCCAGAAGCCAAACACCGAAAAATGACAAAAGTTGTTTTATTAATATGTAACCCTTTTCCTATAAAAAAAAAAAAAAATCACAAGAGAATTAAATCAGATATGCCAAACTGGGCATGGTAACTCACATTTGTAACCCAAGCACTTAGGAGGCTGAAGCAAGCCTGGGCATGGTGGCGCAGGCCTTTAATCCCAGCACTTGTGAGGCAGAAGCAGGCAGATCTCTGAGTTTAAGGTCAGCCTGGTCTACAAATTCCAGAACAGTGAGTTCCAGGACAGCCAGGGCTACACAAAGAAATCTTTTCTAGGGGAGAAGGGGAGAGGGGCTGAAGCAAGAGCATAACTAGAAGTTTGACGCTAGCCTGGACTATACTGTGAGATCCTATCACACAACAAAAAAGAAACCAGATTATGTCCCCCTCCATGTAATGTTTATGGGGGAGGGGAGAGCACCCTAAAAACTTTCAGGTAACAGAAAACAGAATTTCAGAGTTTGCAATGTCAGCTGTTTTTATCAATAATCTGGTAAGTGCTCTTTACAATAGATTTTCCCATGGAGCACTCAGCTTGACTATGGAGTGGATGGTTGGGCCTGCCACTCTATCAAGCAGCAATGGACCTGTCTTTTCTAGAGCCAAATTTAGATGCACCATTCCTGTGAAGAACTGTAAGACACCTCAGAATGTCTCTAGAGATATTTACAGAATTAGACTGGTAAGTAGAATGCTATTTTGAAGTCTTGGGGTAATGCTATGGTTCTGTTAACTGTCATGCTAAAATGCTTTCATACTTTTCATTCATTTATTTATTTTTTGGTTATGTTTTGGTTTTGGAGACAAGGTTGCATTCTGTAGCCTTGGCTGGCCTGGAACTCACTATATAGACCAGGCTGGCCATAAACTCAGATCTGCCTGCCTCTGCCTCTTGAGTATTGAGATTAAAGGTTTGTGCCATCACACCTTTTTTAAAGAAAAATTCACCTTTTTAAAAATTGCATTTATTTTGTGTTTGTATACAGTTGCAATGGCCATCCTGTGGAGGTCAAGGGACATGGGAACTGGTTTTCTTCTTCCACCATTTGGATTTTCAGAACTCTTACCAGTTGAGTCACAGCTGTTTTGTTTTAGACAGAGTCTCACTCAATATATAGTCCAGGCTGACCCTGAACTTGTGATCCTCATCTCTGTTCTCTGAACTGGGATCATGAGAGTGTGAAGTGTGACATGCTTGGCTACTTTCTTTTTTCCTTTTTTTTTTTTTTTTTTTGTGGGGGAGGGAGGGTTTGACTCAGGGTTTCTCTGTGTAGCCCTGGCCATCCTAGAACTCATTCTGTAGACTAGGCTGGCCTCAAACTCAGAGAGCTGCCTCCTGAGTGCTGGGATTAAAGGCACATGCCCTCATTGCCCAACATATACTTTTTTTTTTTTTAAAGATCAAATGTTGGCCTTTAAAACATTATTTTTCATATATTTTTTTAAAAGTAGCTAGGATACAGCATATCTATAAACTGATTCCAAAAAGTAGTTCTTTTAATCTGGGAATGGTGGCTTGTTGTTCGAGATGTAACATGAATCTTAAAAGGTCTTATTAATAAAAAAAAAAATCCAGAGCCAGATATTGGGGTGAAATCTGAAAGATCAGAGAAGCAGAGCAAGCCACAGCCAACCTCACCTTGCCAACTTCTCAGCCGATCCTGTTTCCATGAGTCCTCACCCCTGAGGGTCTTAGCTGAACTGCTGCTTAGTTCCTGTCTCCTCACACCTTATGTACCGTTCTCCACCCAGCCATGTCACTTCCTGGGATTAAAGGCGTGTATGCTTTCCAAGCAAAGGCGTGAGATCTCAAATGATGGAATTAAAGGTGTGTGCTATCATTGTCTGGCCTCTATGTTTAATCTAGTGGCTGGCTCGATCCTCTGATCCCCAGATAAGTTTTATTGTGGTGCACAATATATCACTACAGAGGCACCCTTCATTAACCTCAGCACCCAGGGTTACATACTGAGTTTCAGACCAGCTTGAGAAACAATGTGAGACTGTGATCTTAAAGGGGTTGGGGATTTAGCTCAGTGGTAGAGTGCTTGCCTAGCAAGTGCAAGGCCCTGCGTTCGGTCCTCAGCTCTGGAAAAAAAAAAAAAAGTTGTTCTCCTGAAAGCATGGTAGTAAGAGGTCCCACTGCTAGTTAGAGCTCCTCAGAAGCAGTGAAGTTCTTCCTGGGTGTGCAACACTGGAGTATTCTTGTGGAGCATGTACCCAATGCATCTGCTGGGCCAGAGATAGGCCCAAATATCTGCAGTTTGCAATGTCCTCTAGAGTAGGGTAGGCTGCTGGCTCGGGGACTGGCTCTAAGATAGCCCAGTATAAGAAGGTGAAGATCCATAACCCAGCCTCCACTTCTGAAGAAGAGAGGTAAGACCAGAGCAGGCTGTACTGTGGGCAGAGGGCAGGCCTTGGACTGCAATGGGGCACAGTCAATGTAGTTTGCAGGGATGTAAAAATCATACAAGCACTATCTCCCAATGCTCGTAGCCTTCACACCTCAGAAGCAGCCATGTCAACACCTTAGCATTCTTCCTCTGCACATCTCCACCTTGTGTAGAGTTTGCATTTTCCATAGTACAGATACCGCTTTATACTTTCACTAAAAATAGCAGGAGCAGGTGAACTATGAAAACAGTCTTATTACATGTTATCCCCTTCCGTGAGCCTCTGTACGTGATAGTTGACAGTCACGAGCCACTTACAGCTCTTGGAGCTGTCTACTGGCCCTCACAGTGCTTACTCAGCTGATTGCTTCCTGCTGGGCCAGTAGATCTCTCTATCACCTTGTGCACCCTTTCATTTATTTCCATACAAGCAACAGTCACATTACAATTTTCTCTTCACCTTCTGGCTAAGCCAAATGTTCTCTGGACCAGCTAATGATGAGCTCCCTCCACTTGTGCCCACCATCTGTTTTTAGGAAATGAGAAAAATCCCATTCCAAAACAATAAAGGCTTTGATTCACCAGACTCTGTGTTTAACAGACACGGGCAGTCTTCTACTCTTAATCAAGGGACACAGGAAGGGCTGCAGGGACCTTCAACTCAAAGAGCTTCGAGCCTTTCGAGCTGGAATTAAAGGTGTATGCCAGCATACCTGGCCTGCATTCATTCTTTTATCATACAAGGCAGCTCCGGAAGTAGAGTGCGGGCCAAGCATGTCCCTCCTGTGCACCTGTCCTGCAGGTGTCTTCCGTCCATGCACACATGCTCATTAGTCCACTTGCTGAGAGAGCCTTTGCCTGCAAAGGCATTTACTGTGTGCTCTAACTTTAGTATTTTTTAAAAGTATGTTTGGAATTTAAAAATTACATATCATTACGCTACATGCCCAACTTGTGTCCCACACAGACGAAATTGCTGGTGTTAGTGTGTCCATGATTTCTTGATTATATGGCAATTTAACACATCTCAGAGAGAAAATGGCAGAGCCAGCAGCAGAACAGACTGAGTCACACTCTGTTTTTAGTATGTGATCTGACAAGCCCCTGCTACGACAGGAAGTATTCTAGCACACATTCTTTGAGATAAAGGGCAAAAACAGAGGCAATGATTTGACAGTCCAAGGAAGCCCTCTCCCAGAGAGGCCTGATAAGCACTGTAGTGGGACAGTGACTTGTGAAACACAAGAAGTTACAACAGTGACCACAGCATGGGCCAGGGTCCTCCCTATAGAATCCTGCAAACACATTTTCCACAGGGGACGTGAGTGGATCTCCATGTGGACCTATGTATGAGAAGGGGTCAGCACCCAGCTTCCTTAACTTTGAGGGTTTGTTCCCCTTTATTGTGGAAACCTTTGGGCCTACACTCAATGCCAAGCCTAGCTCTCTCTGCTAATGTCTCACCCGTTTACAGTAGCTTTCAGTTGGGTGACAGACAACCTCAGAGCAGACTGTACACATGCAGAGAGAGCTCCCTAGGAATGGAGCAGTGGGTAGGGGCTGCCAGTATCTCCCAGGGTGAGAGGGACCAGCAGGTATCAGCAGGATTCATCCCACACAAACATGAGCACTTTCTACAGGTTCACACAGATATGAAAGCTAATTAGTTCCCAGAGCCACATGAATGCTTATGTAAGAAAGACCTTAGAGAAGAGCCAGTGTCAAAGAAAACCAGCCATGTCAGGCATGGCAGTACATGCCTTTAATCCCAGGGCTTGGGAGGCTGAGTTCAAGGTCAGTGTGGTCTACATAGTAAGTTCTAGGACAACCAGAGCTACATAGTGAGACCTGTCTCAAAAACAAACCAAAAACAGAAAGAAAATCACAACACATGACATTCCAACACTGGATCTCTTTTCCTCTGTATTCCTAATGGCACGATTTTAACAATAGTGTAGAACACAATGAAAGATTTACAACAGAAGCCCATTTCACCTTCAGGCTTCAACAGGAAAATCCCACCTGCCCAATCCTGAAAAAAACTCAGCCTTACCTATTGCAGGGAAAAAACAAAACAGTAGGAAGACGGTCAACCATGAATTCCCAAGGAAGATCATTCTGAGACACATCGATCCTGGCAGAGGCAAAGGGAAAGGGTTGGTAAGACGCGACTGGCCAAACCTGAAGAACCTGGAGTTCTTCTATGCCCTAGCGTGAGTCAGGCACCTACACTTTAAGAACATGAGCCACTGTCCACCCTGGGTAATACAAGAACCTAAAATGAAACATAAATCTCCCAAGCTGCCTCAGTGAAGGAGTACTTCATCTGCTGACAGGATCTGGTGAGCATTTCAATTGGTGCATTATTTCTAGAAAAAGAAAGCTATTGAGCACAGCACACACAGCAGGTCTCTTTGAAGATTACACTTTATAGTCTGTAAATCTGAAGGCCAGAGTGCCACTTCTTCCTTTTTACGCTTGTATTTCCCCCATCATGGAGCCTCACTGCTAAAGCTGGTCTAGTTCTCACTATTTAGCACAGGATGGCATCAAACTCTCAACAGCCATCTTGTCTCATCATCCCTAGTGCTGGGATTACTGGTATGTGCCACCAAGGTCAACAGATTAATTTATGAGTAAAAAAATGGCATCTACTAAATCACCCACCCTGTGGTCAATTACTGTGGAATAATCTACAACTGCTCTGGTGAATGGCCCTCCAGCAGCACTGAGCTGGGCAGGTGATGAGGATCCACATACAGGGCTGATGGCATCCTTTAAGTGGGGGATATTCATGACCAGTGTACACGGAAGATGAAAATGCCTGGACCTATTCATCTGGTGGAGGTTTTCAAAAAGTGTAAATGGTGTGAGATGATCAGGCAGTATAAACTGGAGTTATGTATTTGCTCAAAGTGGCATATGGGCAAGGGATGTAGCTGAGTTGGTAGAGTGCTCACTGAGCATAATTTATAGCTAAGCCCTTCTTAAACCTGGCATGGTGGTGCACACCTATAGTCTCAGCACTCAGAAGACAAAAGCAAGAGGGTCACAAGGTCATCCTTGGCTGCAGTTAGTTAGAGGCCAGCCTGGGAAACAGGAGACCCTGTTTCAAATATACACACAGAAAACTCCAAAACTGACACAGTCAAATGCAAATGCAATTCCCCTCCCCCCACACACCTTTTAACAAAATGTCATGTCTACCTCTGCCTGTGAAAGCCTATCTGAAACACTAGAGACCCTTTCAGCCAAGTGGTACTGGCCACCATACTTTATAATTGAGTGCTTTTTCTCTCCTAATGTGCACTTCAATGAAGAGTCAATTGTGAAGTGAAAATACTATTAAAAAAACCCAGGGGAACTGCACTGGGCCACTGGAGGCTTCTGCCTGGGATCCTTTCAGGTGTGGCTTGTAAACTGACACAGGCGCAGTCACATGGCTCATCCTTTATTCTTGTCCATTAATTAAAGGAAAGGACCAATTTAGCAATGGACTGAAATGTTCACTGTGCCAACACTACTGACATACACTTTCCTGCTGCTGTGAAGAATGCTGTAAGGACTGGCCCACACATATCTGGAATCCCTACTTTCCTGCTGTGGATATCGTTCTGTATAAATAAAACACTGATTGGCCAGTGGCCAGGCAGGAAGTATAGGTGGGACAAGGAGAGAGGAGAATTCTGGGAAGTGGAAGGCGGAATGAGGGAGACACTGCCAGCCACTGCCAGGACAAGCAGCATGTGAAGATGCCGGCAAGCCACGAGCCACGTGGCAAGGCATAGATTTATAGAAATGGGTTAATTTAAGATATAAGAACTAAATAACAAGAAGCCAGCTGCAGCCATACAGTTTGTAAGCAGTATAAGTCTCTGTGTTTACTTGGTTGGGTCTGAGTAGCTGTGGGGCTGGCAGATGATAGAGATTTGTCCTGACTGTGGGCCAGGCAGGAAAACTCTAGCTACACTTTCCCAAGTCCCAAAGTGAATTAACAGAGTCAAAAACGTACAACTGTTTTTTGTAACTTCTTGTACATGTCAATTCCATTAGCTATGTCTGACTATACTAACTTTATTTTATCAGTACAAGATCCTGTCACTTGGATGCATTTATAAATTTAATAAGTTTATTGGTGTTTTAATTTAATTTACATTTCTCAGGTTATAGTTTCCCAGTTGTTTGTTTCTTCTGTCACATGCCTGTGTTCTTTGTATACACTGGAGTTTACCTGTCCTTAAGACCCCCCACCACCACCACGCTTTTTGCTTTGTTTTTTTTCCCCCCAGACAGGGTTTCTCTGTGTAGCCCTGGCTGTCCTGGAACTCTCTGTAGACCAGGCTGGCCTTGAACTCACAGAGATTCACCTGCCTCTGGTTCCCAAGTGCTGGGATTAAAGGTGTGGCCACCACCACCTGGCCAAGCATTTTATTAAAAACTCCTTCACTATTTTGAGACAGGGTGCCTTATCTAGGCTTGTCTCTAATTCACTATGCAGCTGAGATGACCTTGAACTTCTGATCCTTCTGCCTCCACCTCCTGAGTGCTAGAATTACCAGCATGAGCCACCACCTGGTTCACCTGATTTATGCAGAGCTGTGGATTGAACCAGGGCTTTGTGTATACCAGACCGCACTCTATCACCTGGGCTACAGCCCCAATCCATTTTAAATGTGGCATACCTAGAATATGAACTCCTGAGCCTGAATACTGGTCCCTAATTTACATGTTCCATAATTATAGGCAAGTTGCTTAATATTTCTGTGCATAAGATTAATTAAAAGAAAACGATGGATAGATACAAGACCTGCGCTGGATGTTCTGAGGTTTAAGCCTATATGTATGTAACAATCTCTCAGCACAGAAACTTCTCAAATTTGGCTCTGATTATTACTGAGAATACATAGCAGGCAGCAGGTAAAATATACACATACATGTGCTTATGACTACCTTTTAAAGCATGTTTTTATTAGGATTAGGGATTATAGCTCAGTGGTAGAGCACTTGCTTTGCATGCATGAGGTCCCGGGTTCAATCATACTACTAACAAAAAAAAAAAGCATCAAGTATGTTGTTTTCACTGTACATACTTACAATGGAATATGTTCATCTTTTGTTATCTTTTCATCAGAAAGATTGTATCTCTATCTTCTGTTATTTTTTTTCTATGATCTGGTCTTTCACATCGCAAGGATGGAGAGGAGAAGATATATATTAAAGCTAAATTGCTCACTTCCTGATCTCACAAACTAGATTTGAGGGCTTGGTAAAGTGTTTATTATATAAGCATAAGAACCTGAGTTGGATCCCCAGAACACACAGACAACCACACAACCATGTGTAGTGGTGCACATTTGTAATCCCAGTGCTAGGAGGCAGACACAGTAGGTTCCTTGACCAGCCAGGCTAGCCAACTGGTGAGCTCCAGGTTCACTGAGACCCTGATTTTAAAAATAAGGTATACTACCCCATCAGTTAGCCATGAAGGTCCCAGAGGCCCTCCAAACAGCACAGGCTACTGCTATTGCTCTTGGCTGTTGACCAGAACTAGATGGTAAGACTCTATTGCAGACACCACACACCCTGGCTATAGGACAGAAAAATCAAGCTGGAAAGGAAATAGAAAGACTTCTCTTCTAACCACACATAAGATGCTACTACTGGGCAGCTGGGAAAGAAAAGTCATCAATAATGTTACCCAGTGGTAGACCTTGCATGCCTACAATGCTGACCTCCATGCAGGATGTGTCCACAGGCACAACAGTGGCAGGAGTATTTTCTGGTTGGATTTGGATTTGAGGGCTAGGAGGGGATTCATGCCTGGTATTGTAAAACCCATCAACAGACCAAACTTACTACTGTTGTTCTACTAAATGCACATGGTGTCGAACTGCCTTCTAAGTGTTTATGCTTATACCCACAGGCAAATGCTGCTCTCAGCTTTTATCAGAGAAGCTTCTGTTTGCAGCCAACAGCTGTGAATGCAGAAACTCGGGAGACAGGAGATTTAAGAACAGATGACTGGGGGGGATGGCCAATTGCAATTATGAACTCACCACATTTAGTCATGAACAGGGGAAGGGCTCACGGGCCTACTGGGGACCCATTAGCTACTGATGATGCTGGGGGAGGAGAAGTACTGATCTTCAATAGTGTAGCCATTGGTATGTCCTCTATGCTCTGTGTGTAGCTCCACACCCATGAGCACTGGGGCGACTCCGGTTAAACTCGATTACCAAACAAAAACAGCCAGAGTGGTGGTGCACGCCTTTAATTCCAGCACTTGGGGAGGCGAGGCAGGCGGAGCTCTGTGAGTTCGAGGCCAGCCTGGTCTACAAAGTGAATTTCAGGACAGCTAGAGCTGTTACACAGAGAAACCCTATCTATCTCGAGAAAAACAAAAACAAAATGACATGACATCAGGATGGGGAGAAGAGTGAGAGGGCTGACAGGTGGAAGGGTGAACAAAAGGTGGGCCCTGAGTGTCATCAGGAAGTATATGTCAAACTGTCAAGGAGCTGGGCATGGTGGTGTACATCTCCAATCCCAGAACCCAAGAGGCAGAGGTAGGTGGCTCTGAGTTCAAGATCAACCTGGTTTACATGGTAAGTTCCAGGCCAGCCTAGGCTACATAGCAGACCCTGTCTCAAAATAAAACAACGCAAGCATACCCACATACACAACTGTCAAGGAATAAATGTAATTAAACTGGTATTTGAGGGCAGGTATGGTAACTAACAACTGTAAGCCTAGCACTTGGTAAACCAAGGCAGAAGAACTGCAAGGAATTAAAGCCCAGCCTGGGTTACATAGTAAGTTCAACCCATCCTGAACTACAGAGTGAGAGCCTGTGTTAAAACAAACAAAGGATTCAAAATGTGTTTATACAAAAGGCCACATAAAGCACCATGGAATCACAAACCTAGACACATGGCTATTATCAAACTGATTTCACCAACGAAGAGGGAACAAGGGCAAAGGCTCTGAGTCCCAGGGCTGGGTGGCAATTCTGGGCATCCCCTTCCCAAGACATGCAAGCAGCCAAACCTGCACCTGTTTTCCTATGAATCCAATCAGCAATAAACATCTTCATGATCATTAGAGGCAAGCCCACCTACCACGGGCTAGGTGGCAGTGAGGACCCATGACCCTATAGACTGGTGTCCTTACCTTGCCACGGTAAATGTGTCTTCTGGCAGGAGCCGAGCTAGCTGGATGAAGATGTGATTGAGAGATGGGCAAAAGCCGCACCACGGTGTGTAATAGAGCAGCAGAACATCCTGTGGGAAGGCGAGACAGTTACTCACACCTGGTCCTAGACCTCATTTCCTGCTGTGCTCAGAATCCTGAAGGCATTGAGTCACTGACTGTGCAGGATTCATGGCGAGATTTTTTTCATCTTTAGTTCTAATTATGTGTTTTCCTTACAGTCTCTGCAGTTAGAAATCTGCACATGTTCCACCACCAGACCACTCTGCATATCAGAAATAGTCGTTTCCCCCCAATGACTACCACTGTAGAAATGAAGAGGAATGGATGGCTTGAGTTTTGCCCCACTCCTGAGCCCCTAAGCATGTTTCTTGTAGTGCTCTACCATGACGTCATCTCTCCACTCCCATACCTGTTTCTGAAGGGTTACTTCCCAGAAGGTATCAGTTGTCACTTCAGTGATTAAATGCTGAGATGGAAACTGGGCAGAGTCACTTCCAGTAAGATGCCTTTTCAAGGGACTGTAGAGAACACTGAAGTTTTGAATAAAAGACTCTAAAAATAAAGAGAAAATGAGATCACCTTTGCTCTAGGTACAAGTAGGATAGCTCACCTACTTTAGAACTGAAATGATCTCCCATGCTTACTTTCTTATTGTTGTGATTTTATTTGGGGGTTTTAGTTTTGTTTTGAGACAGTGTCTTACTTTGTAGCCCTAGCTGACCTGGAACTTGCTATGTAGACCAGGATGGCCTTGAACTCAAGAGATCCACCTGCCTCTGCCTCTTGAGTAATAGCTTTCGCCTCCACACCCAGCTCCATGGGTTGCTTATGTTTTTTTATCACCTCAACTAAGCAAACCCTGGCACAACAGTGCCCAGGTTGCCATCATGCTTGACTTTGTATTAACTCAGAGGACAGTCCTTTACTAACAAAATACCATGTAGGTGGGATGCTCAATACAAAGTGGGATGAATTCCATCCTGCTCTTTTCCAAAGAGACTGCCACACATACACAGCATGAGAACTCACATAGCAACGCACACTGTACCTTTTGCAAGAGAGGCAGCTTTGAACGGTAAGCTCTTTAAGCATCACTACAAATGCAGTGACAGTACAATACAAGGATGTTTAATGATCATTAATCTGAGGCCGAGGAGCATTTTTGTTTCCTTTATTAAAGTTCTTCAAGTTTTCTTTTTTTTTTAAAAGCTAACAAAAATAATTATACATAGTGGAAAAATATATAAATATATAATATTATATATTTTTATATATAATATATAAATATTATAAATAATATATAAATATATATAAGTATATATACTTATATATATATAAATAAATAAACCAAGTAATAAAAGCTCTAACTTAAGCCAACAATCTCATCCTTCCCATCAATACCATCATCTCAGAATCCTCTGCCTCAGTGAAGCAACACTAGTCTGAACTTTGCTTCTCTCTTCCAACTCCCTCCAATGGAGGCCTTAACAGACAATGACTGGCTCTGCAGAAGCAGGAGGAAGTAGAGTGTCATGTGAACACTAAAGACATGTCCTTATCATAGCTGAAAAACACTCAGTTCGCTATAGTTTTGGACTATGAAACCAAGATTTCTCAATCTGAATGAAGCCTAAATTCTGAAGCTACCCGAGCTGACTTAGGAGTTAACCCCCTAAGTAACTTATTTTACAAGGACTCTCAAAATTGCTACCAAGGATAGAATAGCTGGCCCAAGAGAGAATAGCTGGGACACAGTTGATATAGAAGATAAAATGAAGCCTGAAGAGGGATTCTTTCAGGAAACCCGAAAATTCAAAGTAACGTGTCTGAGCTTCTCTGAGCTAAGTATTACTCACAGAATCCAGAGAACTCAATCACCACTTACTTTAAAACTTACATGGCACACACCTTTAATTCTATAGCTTGAGAGGCAGAGGCAGGAGGATCTCTCTGAGTTTGAGGCCAGCATGGTCTACATAGTGAATTCTAGGACAGCCAGGACTATATAGACATACCCTATCTCAAAGAAGGAAAAAAGCCAGACAAGTAACAATAACAAAAACATGGTTGGGAGTTGTAGAAAGACAGCATTCTGTTGAAGATCACTGGCTGCTCTTCCAGAGGACCTAGGTTCAATTTTCAGCATCTACATGGTAGTTCACAATTGCTTACAATTCCAGTTCCAAGAGATCCAATGCCCTCTTCTGGCCTCTCTAGGTACCAGACATACATGCAGGCAAAATACCATACATATAAAAAAAATAAAAATTTAAACTACATGCTTGGGGAGATGGAGAGATAGCTCAGCAGTTAAGAGCACTGACTGCTCTTCCAGAGGACCCAGGTTTGATTTCTAGCACCTACATGGTGGCTCAGAACCACCTGTAATCAGTTCCAGGAGATCTGATGTCCTCTTATGGCCTTCACAGATACTGAACATGTGTTGGTAGATAGACATACATGCAACCAAACACCCATGCACATAAAATAAAAATAAATAAATATCAAAGCAAAATAAATTACAGTTGTTTCATTTTAAGAAAGCTCACGGAGTTGGGGATTTAGCTCAGTGGTACAGCGCTTGCCTAGCAAGCACAAGGCCCTGGGTTCGGTCCTCAGCTCCAGAAAATTAAAAACCAAAAAATAAAAAAAAATAATAATAATAATAAAGAAAGCTCACTACACCAACATATCATGAATTGGGAGTAACTGGACTCCATAAAGTGACTGATCACAGGTTTGCTTTGAGCATTGAGGAGCTCCTGTAATTATTATAATTTGATACAGAAAAAAAAAACTTTACATGAGTCCTTTCACAAAAGTTGTGGTGATATATTGTGTATCCTAATAAACTTGCCTGAGGATCAGAGGACAGAGCCAGCCACTAGAATAGACATAAAGGTCAGGCAATGGTGGTACATACCCTTAATCCTATCACTCAGGAGGCAGAGATCCATCTGGATCTCTGTGAGTTTAAGGCCACACTGGAAACAGAGCCAGGCAGTGGTGGCACACACCTTTAATCCCAGGAAGTGATATCTGGGCAGAGAAAGGTATATAAGGCATGAGGAAACATGAACTTACTCTCTTTAGGCTGAGGATTTCATAGAGGTAAGAACTAGTGGCTGGCTGCTCTGCTTCTCTGATCTTTCAGCTTTAACCCTGATATCTGGTTCTGGGTTTTTTATTAAAGGATCATCTTAGATTCCAACAACAAAGGTGGCTAATGTGAATGCTTCACCTGGACCAACGAAAGGATAGCCAGAAGGACTAGTACTAAGGGGAGCTCCGCTCACACTGCTTTCATACTCTCTCAACTTGGAAATCAATTTCCAGGGATGCTGAACTAACAAGGCTTTTGAATTTTTACTTTCCTGTGTTGTATGTCAGGGACTTTGGCAACATCCTGGGAACAGTACAGCATGAGTCCATTTGCTGCTGCTGCTGCCAAGCCCCAGGAGCCAACTCTGGGGAACTTTCCCACAGTAAAGCCTTAGGTCATCCCAAGTGGTTTTCACTGGTTTGCAACCTGTTCTCAACACTTGTGTGTTGCAATGTAGGGACTGGGGGTCAAGGAAGGCTTCCCCAACATGCCAGAAAATTTCAGCAGAACAAATGAGCCTGATTGGCCCTGACACTCATACATTCAACCCTGTGAAACAAGAATGAACAAGACAGTCTAAGCTCACTCCCTTCCGCTTCAGTTCCTTTCAATTGCTGGTGCTATTAATGGCCATGCTCATCAGCCCCTGCACGTCCCATTAGAAAGGTTCTCGCCACTCTGTCTGGCATGGAAGCCAGGTTCCTGGGATTAATGCTTGCTCAGCCTTGGAAATGTGACAGAAGTTGCCAATCTTGGTCTCTTAACCCCCATGGGTTAGCTGACAAACTCAACCAGAATTAGGCAAATTGAAGCTTCTACTCTATTTACCAGACAAACTGGTTTCCTTTCAAGCTGACCAACAGATAAAGACAACTTATGGTCAGGTGTCTGAAGACTTCAAATGAGCTATGAAGCTGACATCACCCCATGATCAGGAATAATGAGACCATCAATGCAAGTTATGGCTCTTAAGCTAAACAAAGCTTATTATGCTCAGGGAGACAAACCACCTACAGTACCTAGGGTGAACTTCATGAGGGCCTGTTTGGGGTCCAAGATATAGTGCGACTCTTCTTTCACATCAACAATTGTGGCAAACTCCTTCACGGGAGCAGAGCTCGGTGCACCCAGTCTCTCTGCATATAACCAAAATAAATTGGAATCCAAAAGGTAGATATTCAGGGTCTTGTTGGTTCTGCAGCTCAGGCCTGTGAAGGTTGTGCTAGTGAGGCCCACTTCAGGAAAGTGGTACCTGTTCTCCTCAATGTGAGGAATGGAGCTCAGGGCAGTGGACTCACAGCTCTTCTCTAGGGAAGAGAATGCGATGGCCGGGGCTGTAAAGACATCCTGTTCAGAGTCAGTGAAGCTTGCCATGCCCCGGGATATGGTCCTGCAACATGCAGTGTAGTAGCTGAAAGGGCTGTAGGAGGTTAAAAAATTGCTGCATTCTATGCTGCCCGACACCACGTGATAAAAGGTCTGCTCCTTGAGGTAGAACGAATCCAGAGCGGCTGCCATCTCGAAGAAGCTGCACTGTGGCACACTCACTGAGCTCGGCTTGGTACCACCCACTGTCTGGTTGACACACAGTTCACAGACATTGTGGGTCCTGGAGAGGGCTGGCCCCTGTGGCACCACCACTGTGTTACAGCAGGGAGACGCTGACATCAGCTGAACATCAGGCAGTGGAGCTAGCAGCTCTGGTGCCAGGGACTGGAACACAGGTGCCTCCACCCGCCGAAGGTGTTGAAGGAGGCGCTCCACCACCTGGTCCCCGTGACAGTTATTGTACTCCAAGGCCACTTCGGTGATCTGAAAGACAGGGCAGGACTGGTAAGAGACAGGACTACGGATATAGAGAAGGCAGCTTTGCTGCCTGGATGGCATCCCTAAGTCACAGAAGAGCCCAGGCCAACATTGCCTCAAAGGAGAAGTGGTCATACCAAAACCCTTCTGCTCTAGCTGCCCTGGAACTCACTCTGTAGACCAGCCTGGCCTCGAACTCACAGAACTCCAGCCTCTGCCTCCCAAGTACTAGAATTAAAGGCGTGTGCCACAGGTCTATTTTTCACAACATGCCCCTCTATCAGCAAGCACCGAACCATTGTTCTGAATTAAAGGGTTCTAGAAATGTCTGCCCACCATAGATAAATGAAGTCCAGCCCATAAAACTGTAGGGTTGTGTCCAGACCATTCAAAGAATCAGAACAGACTTGAACCCTGTTGCCTTCCAGGTGAATGCACTTTCTTCACACCTTTAACATTTCCCTACGCTGTCATTTTTCTCCACGTTTACTAAGTCTGAAAACTTCCCAAATACATGTAGATTTAAGTAAATTTACAGCATATATTCTCCCAAATATATTCATGCCTTCCAGATCACCAATCCAGCCTGCTCCCAACTGTCCATGCCCATCTTCCCTTTCTAGAGTATCTATCTCTTCCCCTCCCTGTACCACTGTGGCTGGGTCTCAGCATCATCAGGTTAGAGACCTCTACTTCTGCTCAGGTCACCACCCTCCTCTTCCTTACAACTGAACTTCCACACTGATGTCTCCTTCTAAAGTACAACCCTAAGCATAATGGATACTCCTTGGCCAAGTGGTATTTGGTGGCTTTCTATTACCTGTAGGATAAATACAGTCATACTCTGGCCCATTTGCCTTTCCAGGCTCATGCTGCCCCCTTTAGACCAGACCAGGTCTTCTTATAGTGCTGCACCTTACTGATGCCTGGCCAGGGAACCTGCCTCCTCCTCCAGCTGTTGCTAAGACCTTCAAATTAGGAGACTGCTCAGGTAAAGGCAACCCCACTCTGAATGGTAAATGAACTAGCTTCTGCAAGTCTAGTCCCTGACACTCCTCCCATAACCTCAAAAACTTCTGCTAGAACATCTCTTTTCTTTACAGGTTTATGGATCCTCACTGACAGGACCAAGTTTGAGCACATGTGAACACATGGCATTTCAGAGAAATATGCACAGTATCCTTTCTTGAAGAGAGCAACCACCTTACTCTCAATTAAGGTCATCTTCAGCTGCTCAGTGAGTTCAAAGCCAGCCAGGGCTACATGAAACTGTCTCAAACAAAGAAGTGTGTAAGTATGTATGAACCATTTAATGAATACACTTTCAATTTAGACAATTTCTATAACAACATTTATGGAAGATAAATTTAAAACAGATTTATAGACTAGCTCTTGGAATAAAACATCACTTTAGGTGGTAAACTGGTGTTTTAAATTACCCCTCACCCATACAAACATCATCATCCATTTTGGACAAGATTCTTGACACTGTGCCAACAGGACAGGCCTTGACAACCCACAAAGAACTCTGGAACCTCCCACCCTCCCTGAACTGGTTTATATTCAGTGATACAATAACTACTCCCCAGGGCCCTACACACCCTATAAAACTTCAAGATCCACTACTATATTTTATAAAATCTCCCAAATATGAATATTCATTACAGAAAGAGAACACTGTTCCTAGATCATTTTCTTTCCTTGTCTGGTTCCTGGTACCTCACACATCAGCCATGTAAAGACCACCTTTAATGGAGGAAGGACTGCATGGTAGGCAACCACTGCTCCTGAGGGGTGAGGCCTCTTACCTCTTTCCTATGAGTTAAGTAGGTTTTCACACCACAAGCCTCTTACAGAAACAGTTCCGAAAACAAAATTCATGGTACGTCCTGTTAATGTGTTTCAATCTATGTCATGTTTAATTAATGTAAGCAATTAAGAACTTGGCAAACCGCCGGGCGGTGGTGGCGCACGCCTTTAATCCCAGCACTCGGGAGGCAGAGCCAGGCGGATCTCTGTGAGTTCGAGGCCGGCCTGGGCTACCAAGTGAGTTCCAGGAAAGGCGCAAAGCTACACAGAGAAACCCTGTCTCGAAAAACCAAAAAAAAAAAAAAAAAAAAAAAAAGAACTTGGCAAACAATTGTAAATGTTTGGGTTGTCAATACTTCTGTTGTCTTCTATCAAAGAAATTGTAAGTGTGGATGCCTCTGCTTACTTGATTCATGCTGCAAATGCCTGAAAGATCGCTCTGAGTGGAGAGCAAGTCAAAAGGACACTGCAGGCCAAGACAGACATTTCCTTTGATTAGCATGTTGCAGAATATATAGCACGATGTCTTAAGAATGCTCTAGGGACACCAGGGAGCAGTGTCCCTGGTGTCAGGATCTATGTTTTCTTTGTGTGCCCACATGCAGGTGTGGGGTGTGTATGCTGGTGGTGTATACGTTAAGGGCAGTTGCCCATTCCTAGGCTTGGTACAGCCACCACTTGGTCACTTCTGACCTACATGAAGCCCACAACTGTCACAAGGGTCCTTGCCTACTATGTCCTCAAGAGTGTAAGTTCAATTTTCTACCCATACCTAGGCTCACAATAAAAAACAAAGATGCCCTGAATTCTCTATTGAGCCAACAGCTCTCCTTACCCAAGTGTGATGCTCTTCCTCCCAAGCCTCTCCTTCCCTCTTCTGCTGGGCTCTGCTCTCTGGGATGCCACTTCCCTCTTCTGCTACTTCCTGAACCTGGCTTGCCTGGAGTCAGACTGTCCTCTGACTAATGAGCAGGCTCTTAGTCCCCAACTGGACTAGCTTCTGAGACCAGACGCCTGCAGTTGCCACACACTTCTTTTCCCACCAGCTCCCAGTATTCGATGAACACTGGCCAGACTGACCTGACAAATGGAGGGAAGTGCTGGGCAGATGTGGCTTGTCTCGGGAATGCACAATACTATGAGGGGCCATCCCATCCCTACATGGAGGGAGGGGGACAGAGCACCCTAAGAGCCCTGTGAAGAGTCACAGGTGAAAGTGATTTTTAAAAAGGCCCATTGGTAGATGCTAGAAACAGAAGATGTAGGGAGATGCTCATCTGAGAACAAAAGGCTGGTGCCAAACTCAGCCTCAGCCCTCTGGAGTAGGGGTCTGGACTCCTGCCAATACAACCCCGCCACTCTGCGTGCCCAAGTCAAGGAAGACAATATCCCAGAAGTAAAAAGCCACAGCCATAGATACCAGCAAGGCTGGAACCTTGTCTTTTCTGCAAAAACTTTGATGGCTCTTAAACTAGATGGCATAGAGGCCTGGGCATGGTGAAGAGACTTTTGGATCATAGAGCATCCATGCAGTGCACATTTTCTAGAGAAATGCAGTCCTGAGACCAGTTCAGTGGAAAGAAGAGAACTACTTCATTGCTTCCTCCTTTCTTCCTTTGAAGCCAGACTGTGCATCAGTTAGAAGGCTCCCAGTGGGGACAACAACTTGAAGCGAATGCTGAAGAACAGCATGGTGAGTCTGGCTGATGAGAAGTTCCGCCCCAGCCTCCAGAGCAGTGCTGAGGGGCCCAGGGACAGGCACTGTCTGCCTGGCCTGCTCTCTGCTACACTGACTGTCAGACTCTAGGTTGGGCCAATTAAGGGATCCTTGAGGGAAAGAAAAAATAAAACCCTAGTAAATCCAATTTAGCAATTCCAGGCTCTCTCTGCTGATTGTTATTGCTCCCTCTAAGTGCCTCCAAATGATCCATGTATAAAATAAACTCACGCCTAGAGAGAACGATATCCCAGAAAGTGGAAACCTTTGTCTCTGGGAACCTGTCAGTTCCGTGCAACAACACAAGTCTAGAGAAAAAGGCACACAGCACCACTGCAGCTGTGCCTGGCCACTGTGCTGCTGCCCCCAGGATGGCCCAGCTGGCAGCCTGACCAGTCCCATGACAGTGGCATTTCCTAGGCCTTATCAGCTTGCTTGCATCCAATACCCTCTAAATGGGAACGTCAGTGCAATAGAGGATGTTTGTCTGTGTCTAGGGAAACAATTTCAACTCCCTTCACTCCTATTCACCCCTGACCAGAGCAACAAATAAAGATGGTCAGAGAATCTGGAGGAATCCCGGTCCTAGGCAGAGACCACTGAGCCACAGCTACTATTCCTGATGGCCACTCGGATGATAGATTAGTGCCCCTGAATGTGGAATAAGAGCTATGAGAGGACCACCAGACTCCTACCTCATCCAGGAGAGGATGCCTCTCCGCTAAGGGATCAAAAGGTATGAATAGGAAGAGTGCTGGTCCTTTCTTCAGCTCATTGTTCAATAGCAGACTCTTGCCTCCATGGGGCTGCAGCCATCGGAAGAGGGTCTCTTGGTTTTCTGAGGCCCACTTGTAGATGTTCTCAGCCGTGAAGTTCATGACTTCCCTGGGGAAGACCTGCCAAGGACAAATTGGAGAGAATAAAACAGGTGAGTAGGACAAGGCGGAGCCAAAGTGCCAGCACTGTCCTCCAGAGGCCTGGTCAAGCCGCACTGTGAGGGAGAAAAAAGCACCCAGAAAAGGTACCACTGCTGGCTGTAAGGCCCACTCAGCCCACCTCTCCACACAATCTCAACAGGTGTCTCAACAAGTGGGAGAAAGCCACCACGGAGCAGGAGGTCACTGTCACACCACCTTTGGCTGAGATCGACTCACCTATTCACAGATACTCCCCTGCCTTCAGGTGGCTGAAATGACCTCTAATTATTTTGTCTAAGGAGGGTTACAGAATCTAGGCCTACTGTCCTTGGTGACAGGATGTTAAGAGCTTTACCTTATGCTTGTCAAGCACTGCCCCAGAGGCCCGGGTGGAGCTTCCACTAGGCAGAGGCTACAAAGGCTTTGTTCGTGGTTACCCCAGTAACTGGACAAATCCCTGGCACAGAACAGGGACTCAGCAGACACTTGATCAAATCAGTGAGTGACCTAAGTGCTGCTACCCTTTGTGTGTAGCAGGAAGGAAAGAGATACCTGGCATTTTGGCTTTGTTCTTCTGTAACATGAAAGTTTGAAAGTCCAACGATAAAAATCAGAGCTTCAAATAATTTCCAGAGTGGAAGGTATCACAAGATGAAGCATGTGGTAACCACCAGAATGGAGATTTAAATGACCTTATAATGAATGTGCCCGCTACTTCTGCTCTGTAAGCCACTACTATTCCAGTGACACTTCTTCTGATAAAAGGAATCAGCTGATAACAACTGAAAGCACCGGAGTGAGGCGGCAAGCCTGGACAGTTTCAGAATCACTTTACGGTTCTCCTTTTCTCCATTTCCCCTTCCTTGCTGCCCCGTGCTATAAGTACATGGAGGCTGAAACAATGGCGTAAGACAATGAGAAGTAGCAAAGCAGATGAAGTGACAAGCCAGACAGGAACAAGGAAAGTGGGAGGCAGTGGGAGAGGCAATCACAGCAGTGATGCTCAGAGTACGACAGGGAGGGCTTAAAACACATCGTCAACATTTCCATTTGGAAAACACAAAAACACATTTAGGAATATAAATAGCAAGAAGGAAAACACACTATCTGAGATACGAGAGACAGGTGCTAAAATGACTGGCAAACAAGGGGCACTGTGTGGTGAGTGCACAACAGCACTTGAAAAGACCCATGACCCTAAGCTAAGGGCAGAAATGTCACTGGATCCGAAAGCCAGTGATCCTGTTGAAGGCCAGCAATCCTGTCAACAATGAAAATACCTCAGAGGGCCAGTGAGAGGGTTCAATGGATAAAAGCACTTGACCCCAAGCCTGACGACCTGTGTTCCATTCCTAGGAATGGAAATGGAAATATATGGTGGAAGGAGAGAATCAACTCCTGCAAATTGTCCTTGGACCTCCACACGCGCGTGGGGGGTGTGGGGTGGGTGTGGGGGGATGGAGTGAAGATCAGCACAACCACAGGCGTCAGTCTTCACCTTCTACCTTGTTTGAGGTAGAGTCTCTTGTTCAGTACTGCGTACACCAGGCTAACCAACCAGCCTGGAGCATCCAGGGATTCTGTCTCTTCCTTCCTTGTCTCCATAGGAATGACATAAGATTACAGATGGATTGCTACCCCCAGCTTTATGTGGTTCTAGAAATCTGAATTCAGGTTCTCACACTAGCTTTACTCAATGACAAAAATAAACATAACTGAAAATAAAATACTTCAGAAAAATAACCTGTCAGCAGTGACTGTGGAAGTAGCAAGGACACAGATGTGAAGCTCAATGCTCAGAAGTAGGTAAGTGGCAGCAGTCCCAGCAAAAAAGCAAATGAAATCAGGGAACCAAGGAGACAATGAGAACCTAGGATCTCTGAGGGGAGAGGCTATCAACTTCTCCCTATGTCTTGACAAGAACTTCAACACTCCACGGTTACTGTAGGAGAAAAGCCCCTCCCATTCCTGCTCTTCATACAAGAACAAATGAACAACACTGCCCAGTGGAAGCTAATCTCAGAGAACATGGGCCCAGAGCAAGAAATCACCAACTGAGTAACTGCAGTTTCACTCAAGAAGGGCAACTAACAAAGCTGTATCACAATCTAAGAATCTAAGCAAATAAGTTCTAGACAGTGCATTCAAGAGCCCTCTAATGCAGATTCTTACCAGGGGCTGGGCTCTAGGGTAGGCTTATAGGAATTCTCAATGTGCACATAAAATCACGTGCTCTTTCCTAGGGAGAGGTCCATACATTTCATCCAGTTCTCAATTGAGTCTGTGACCTACATAAGGTTAAGAACCACTGCACTAATACAAATGTGATTTTAAAATACTTACAAGTGATGTGTTGAAATGTCTATGTAAATACACACTTCCAGAGTGTACTAAGGATACCAGTTTCGCAAGATGTTTATTTGTGATAACCCCAAATCGTACTGTTCCTAGGTAATCTGAAACAGAAAATTTTCCTTTATTAAAGAGGAGGCCTAGGCCTTAAAACAACCCCAAACCCATTGATCCAGTCCTAATGTGCCTATCCCCTAGGACAAGGCTGCTGCTAACCTGGCCTGGCCCCGGGAGGAGCAGCTGCAGAAGGTGGACTCTTCACTCCAGTCACTTAGGCTGAGGAGACTAAAACCAGCTGCAGTGAGCTGGCCTGTCTGCTTTGCCACCCTGTTCCCCTGCTCAAACAAGCCTACCTCTGGGCCAAAGCACAAGCTGGTGTCTCTGGACATGGCCAGCTCCTTGTCATCACTCATCTTGTTCTCACGTCTCTGACTACCCACGTACCCAGGGGGGAAGCTCTGGGGAGATGTTGGGACTCTATCCTATTTTGATGGCACTTTTAAGTACCTGTATTGTCTTATACAATTATTTAGATTTTCCAAATTCCTCTTAGGAATTCAAATTCTTATTTATTGCTGGTACCCTAATTGGAGGAGGATGACTCTGAACTTCTGATCTTCCTGCCTCCACCTTCCCAGTACTGGAAATACAGGAATGTGTCACCACAAGCAGTTTATGGGGTACTAGGGATCAAACCCAGGGTTTTATGCATGCTAGGCAAGTATTCTATCAACCGAGTGGCATTGCATGCCACTAAATACATGTGAAATGAATGAATCTAGCATATACAAAGAACTCACATAAACTGACATTTAAAAAATGATTTAAATGGGCACATCACAGAAAGGGAATGGACCTGGCTAATCACTACATTGAATAATGAGCAACCTCACTTTGAGTAAAGCAAAACAATACCACTTTTGCCAAACTGCTGAAATTTAAGGCTTAGGAAACACCAAGTACCAGTGGCCAGCAGAGCAATTGGAGCTCTGACACAACACTAGCAGAAAAGGTAAAATTTGGGACTTGACAGACGTTTGTGGACTGCTAGGAACAAAGAAGGATACCACTAGCAATCTCACGTGTACTAGGAGTCACATTCAGGGACACTAGCTAGTAGACACTGTACAGATGTAAGAGATGATGAGGCAAAACTATCATAACATGCAGAAACATCTCCAAGATAGCGGAACTTCTGTTTAAAGAAACAAAAATAAATAAATAAATAAAACCTCAAACTTGGAAAACAGTATTCTTTTCTTATGGGCACATGGGAGTAGAAGTGTATAGAGAACCTGAAAGGGGGTAGAGCTGCACAGTAGTCCCAGACACTCTGAAGAGTGGGACAAAAGGAATGCTTGAGCCTAGGAGGAACTTAAGACCAAGCTGGGCAAAATATGGAGACCCGTCTCTGAAAGAGGAGTAAAACTAGTTTGGTGTTGGGACACAAAGAGAGTTATAGCCTCATATGTTGAAGCTTTCATTACTAAAAATAAACAACTAAATTTAAATTTGCTGTGTGTGGATGGGCCACATTGTGAGTCTGGAGGTTAAGAGACAACCTCTGCTGTAGGTTCTGAGGATAAGACTCAGGCTGTCAGGCTTGGTAGCAAGTGCCCTTATCTGCTTAGTTGTAGGAAGATAGGCCTACAAGGCCGAGAGATGAGCCAACCTGGAGTCTGCCTGAGGGTCTAGCAACAGGCTCTGTTGGAACTCCTGATCATGCCCAGCCAATGAGGTGTGACCACACAATGTCACCGGATCAGGATGTAGCCTTGGTGCTGGGAGGAGGGTATATAAGGCTCTCTCCATTGCTGAATAAACAAGTCTGCTGTTCGCTTTTTTTTTTTTTTTGGTTTTTCGAGACAGGGTTTCTCTGTGTAGTTTTGGTGCCTGTCCTGGATCTCACTCTGTAGACCAGGCTGGCCTTGAACTCACAGAGACCTGCCTGGCTCTGCCTCCCAAGTGCTGGGATTAAAGGTGTGCACCACCACTGCCTGGCCTGCTGTCTGCCTTTTACCTGACTCCTGGTGTCTGTGCCCTTGACACTGCACCTCCTCGCCCCTACCTCAAGGGAGCCATTAGGACCCAGCAACACTTAGTCTTCATTATTTTTCAAGGACCATGCAATACTGTAGTGTTTGAACAATTCTAAAATACAGGGGATGAGTAAGATGGCACAGGGAAGAGTGTGTCCTTTCCTATCTAACCTGCTGTATTACATATGCTAAATAAGATCTTAAACTTCAAATGTCAACAACTTATATCCAAGTAGCCAAAGTATAAAAATATGAAGGCGTTCAACACACAAAGGTGTCACCCTCAGCCAGGCGTGGTGGCACACACCTTTAGTTTCAGCACTTGGAAGCAGAGGTAAGTGGATTTCTGTGAGTCAGAGGCCAGCCTGGTCTACAGAGAGAGTTCCAGGACAGCTTGAGCTGTTATATAGTGAGATCCTGTAAAACAAAAAAAAACAAAACACACACACACAAAAGTGTTCTTCAATCCCAAACCCTACCTGGAGCATTGCTGGGTAAGGAGCTGCTGAGCATAACAGTGGGAATGCCTCTCTACCATGGTAAACAATTCTAAACCTGAAAGGTTTAAAGTGAAAAGAGAGAAATATAGGAAGAAAAAACCAGAAAGTAAAAAGAGTGGTTTGTGAGGAAGCCTGTATATCCCTGAGCAGGGCTGTCTGCACAGGACTCAGAGCCACAGTCAGGTTTCACATAATTCAAAAACTAAACCAAGGGAAATGGAGGGAACCTAGTGTAGAATGCTAGCACTAGCAAATAAACATAACTGCAAGTGATTAACACCACAGTGAGGAGAAAGAGCCAACCTCAGTCACTGGAGAACTGTAAAGAGAAATGGACCAAGTCCATAAAGCTCCTTAAGAAATATGTTTCCCATAAGGCTATAAACTAGCAATTCTGAAGCTACCAATACTTCTTTGTATGTAAGTATACTGTCAATCTTTGGGCACCAGGATATTTACTAGTAGGGTAAGAAGTTGTACTGTAGGAGGGGAGGCTAAAATGTGTTACACTGGAATCAGAGAACATTATATAAGCTGGCTTTTAATTTGCACGTTATGTATATAATATAAAAATATGGATACATTCGTACCATGAGGGTATAAACACATGAGCTTCCTGGTTTTATCTGCTAGACCTTGAAGTGATACTACCAAAGAGTACACCCAGCACTCAGATCTTCATCTCCAAGTATTAATCTCCACGGAAAGGCACCAGGCTCTTACAGAAGAGGCTGATGAAAGAGGGAAAGAAATGTGTGTGTTGCAGTCCTAGGAATGGACCCTGGGCCTTCCACACGCTAGCAAACACTCTATTACTGAGCCACTCCCCAAGTCCCTTTAAAAATTTTAAATGATAAAACACATTAAGTTCAGATAATGAAAATATCAGGTGGAAAAAAGCAGCACCTAAGATAAAGTATGAACTGCCAGCACCTATGTGACACCATACACAGGAAAAGGCTGAATCTTGGCGAACAGCTGTAGTTCGAAGAACAGGAAAATTAGCCAATAAGGACACTGATTTGGTAGTGTGCCAAAGTCACCAGCGTGATATGCTGCAGCAGAAGAATAAAAAGTGACAGCCTGACTCAGAGCCTGAATGGGGCCATTCAAAGGCCCAGTTTAACTGCATCGGTATGAATGGACAGGTTGTCGAACAAAGCAGAGCCTAACAACTCGAACACAGTGCAGTTCTAAAACTTTACTTTTCACACATGAAGACATACAAATCATACTTCTGGGGAAGCTCCTGAACACAGTGGAGACTTTCCAGGAAGAAGTATCTCAAGTTTGCAATCTCATGTGAATAATTAACACTTGGATCAACATAAGAAGTTTACAGTCTAAAGTGGGCACCAGCATGTTCTACAACAGTACTCTTTGTCACTTATAAAATGAATTCTTTTGTTCTAAAAGTAGTGAGTTCCAATATTTTAATTAAGAAACATGAAAGCCAGGCATAACAGAAGATAAAAGGGTCAGTGCATGGTCATCTTCAGATATGTAGGAAGATGGAGGTTAACCTAGGCTCCATGAAAGTCTGTCTAAAGGAAAAAAACAAAACAACTTTGAATATGTTGCAGAATTTAAAAAAAATTGAAACTCATATTCTCTCCTCCCTTATCCCTCCAAAAAAAAAAAAAAAAAAAAAAAGCAGCCCAGTATGGTAAAGCATGCTTTTAATCCAGGCAGTCTGAGTTCGAGGCCAGCCTGGGCTACAAACCTAGTTCCAGGACAGCCAGAGCTACACAGAGAAACCTGTCTCGAAAAAAACGGAAAAAAAGAAAAGAAAAGAAAAGAAAAGAAAAGAAAAGAAAAATTAGCCAGTTTCAGATCTCTAGTAACCACACAGTGGCAAATGGTAGCAAAGATGACTACAAATGTGTCAAGCTCCTGGAGGAATATCTTGGTAAGGAAACAGCTGCATGTGCCAAAAGCTAATCAGATAAAGGGGACCAGAGCCTGAACTGTGGCCACCCACTCCTGGAGAACACACAGACAGACAACTGGCTTGTTTGGTGCCATTCTTAAGCACAGACAGGATATGCTCCATGAACATGGCGTGAGGGGAAGCAACAGAAGGCACTTGTACAGTATGGTGAGCTCTGAGTGGTCAGCCATCTTGCTTTGACTTCTCAGTCTCAGCTCCTGGCCATTTGTTAGAGGGTTGGGGCTCTTTGCCAATAACAGACTACCTCACTCCAATTCCCATGTACCCTATGGACAGCTTCAGTCACCTTTCTGTTTCTTGTACACATTTGTCACCACCCACTATGTAGCTCACTAAGAGTGCAAGGAGAATGAAAAAGGTGAAATTCCCCGTGATTTCCACTCAGGTCAATCTGGACTATCATGCTTGCATCAAGGATTTTGTTAGGGGCTTTCTGAACGTTCTCATCTCAGTAGGTTTTGTTAAGTACCATTTGCCTTAAATTCAATATTAAATATTAAAACTTCAGTTTAATATTAGGGAGAGCACATACCTTCTGAGCCTTGAACCACATAAATAAGGCAAAATATTAACCTTTCAAATGCTGAAGAAAGAGTAAGAATGGCTACTTTCATTAGAAAACAGACTAGAAGACCAGGTGTGGTGGCACCAGCCTTTAATCCCAGCACTTAGGAGGCAGAGGCAGGCAGATCTCCAAGTTCGAGGCCAACCTGGTCTACAGAGCAAGCTCCAGGACAGCCAGGGCTACACAGAGAAACCTTGTCTTTAACACCAAGCCCTCTCCAAAAAACAAAAAAACAAAAAAACCCTGCAGGAGACATCATATCCTTAATTCAACAAGGGCTTTTCACTTGAAGGCATACAGTAACAGTGCATGTCCAGTGTGGCTACAGAACACTTGAAATGCTAGCATTTAGTCTGATGATCCATGCAACAACAAACCAGTCTTAACAATGGCCAGCTATCTGTAAAGGACACAGGACTGCTGTGGGATGGTCTGTATGTCAAATGTGTTGCTGATTGGTCAATAAATAAATCACTGATTGGCCAGTGGCCAGGCAGGAAGTATAGGCGGGACTAACAGAGAGGAGAATTGAGAGAACAGGAAGCTGGGTGAGGGAGACACTGCCAGCCGCCACCATGACAAACAGCATGTGAAGATGTCGGTAAGCCACGAGCCATGTGGCAAGGTATAGATTTATAGAAATGGATTAATTTAAGCTGTAAGAACAGTTAGCAAGAAGCCTGCCACGGCCATACAGTTTGTAAGCAATATAAGTCTCTGTGTTTACTTGGTCGGGTCTGAGCATCTGTGGGACTGGCAGGTGAGAGAGATTTGCCCTGACTGTGGGCCAGGCAGGAAAACTCTAGCTACACAGGACAGGACAAGATCGGGATAATTACCAAGGATGTCATTTCCTCTCTACTCCTTCAGAAAGAGATGTCACACTCTAACTGCAAACTGAGCTTATACAATTTAACTGTCTCAGAGGCCTACAACACTTGGTGTGCTGGGAGTACTGTACTCAAAGATCCCCCAAAAAACAAACAGGCCAGAACTGAACAAGGCAGAAGTCTTAGACCCCCAGGAGACATAGCATATAGACACCTAACGGTAAGTATGTCATGGTCTACTTCCTAACTGAGCATCACCAGATTAAGCTACAAGGCATTTAATCAGTACGACTAAGACATAATTTATCTCTAGGGAAATTTCTCTTCTGGGCAAATTTTTCTTAGTTCTTTATATTGGGAAACAATGACATTCCAATAGGTAAACCAGTGTGGCCTGGAAACAAGCCTTATTTTATTATCATTAACTTCTAATTTCCCCCGCCCCAGGGTTTTAGATGAATTGAGAAAAGGAGAATAAGAAGGATAACAACTCTTCCAGTGCAGCTGGTGACTCCCCTCCCCAGTGTACTTACAATGATGACTTCAGACTCCAATGATAAACATGTCTATTAAATGAAAATCCTTCAAAGAAATGGACACATTGCAGAAATGCTTGTTTCCTATTAACTATTGCCAGAAATGTAACTTTGAGGTTTGTATATTTTCATGATTCTCCACATAAAACTAAAGCAATTGTATAAGGAAGAAATCTAGCACTTGGGCACCACAGACACATGCCAGTGCTTGACAAGATAGTGCTAACGTAAAAATGGAACATCCTTTCTTGGAAGCTGGACCAGAGGGGAGAACAATGCAGTTCCAGATACATGACTTTAGAAGACCATAAACTACAGAGCTAAATAGGCATTGTCACACAGCTTCATGGCAGTAAAACACACACCAGCACAGCAGCAGTCCGCTCATTAAACTATAAAGCACAGCGTTAAATGCTCACACAATTCCCTTTAAATTTCTTCCTTTCTACCCTTGGAGAAGGAAGGGCTTTCCAGGCTGAAGATCTGCTTACAAGACTTCCTCCACCTATTTCAGGCTGTACTATGTGCTAGTTGAGTCAGCC
This sequence comes from Peromyscus eremicus, assembly GCF_949786415.1. Lineage (NCBI taxonomy): Eukaryota > Metazoa > Chordata > Mammalia > Rodentia > Cricetidae > Peromyscus > Peromyscus eremicus. Next base: position 3,888,309 of record NC_081423.1, on the reverse strand, counting down.
ACCTGAGGTGTTTCTTTCCCTCAAGACAATCCTCTAAAAATGTGAAGACCATTCTAACCTCACAGGCCTATGATTACTGTAGAAGGATCATGGCATTTTCCAGCTGAAAAAGTTCCTTTATTCTTCCAATGAGAAACTGAAGGTCACTGAGAAGGGGTGCCTGGACCATGAATGTTTGCCACTAGAGTGACTTGTTCTCTGTGCATGGGGGAATCCTTGCTAGAAAGCTATTACTAAGTCCAAGAGAAAATTAAGATAAAGGCTGTCTATGAATGCAACTCCTTCTTGGAGTGAGTTCCAAGAAGGGAGAAGGGCTAGAAGGGGTGAGCTCTTCACCATGGACCTAGGCCCCTATCTCAGCTTCTGTATTTACAGCTGTATTATAGGAGTTTCCTGGTAATGCTGTAACAAATTACCAGACATTTAATGACTTCAAACAACACAGATTTATGTTAAGATTGTAAAGGGTCAGGTATTTAAAATGAACTGCACTGGACTACAATCAACCTTGTGTGTCATCAGAGTATGTTCCTTCAACCTGTGGGTCATGACGCCTTAGGAGTTAGATGACCTTTCACAGGGTACATAGACTATTGGGAAACAGAAATTTACATTATGGCTCACAACAGTAGCAAAATTGCAGTTATGAAGTAGCAACGAAATGTTATGGTTGGGGTCACCACAACATGAGGAACTGAATTAAAGAGTCAGAAATTAGGAAGGTTGAGAACCACTGCTCTAGAGGGAATCCTTCTGGCTCCTGGTAGCTGTCCACACTGCTTGCCCCTTCATCAGCCTTTGAGCCAGTGATGGCCAGTGAACTCCTTCTCATAACACGTAACACTCATACTGACTGTTCTGCCTTTCAATCAATATGTAAGAATTCTGACTACATCATCAGAATACACCACCAGACACCAGGATAACATCCCATCTCAAGATCGGCTGGTTAGCAATGTAATTTCACTTGCTCCTCACCATGTGACATCAACAATCACAGGTTCTGGAGTTTAAAAGTAGACTGTAGACATAAACCATTACCTCAGAGCATCAGCTTCCAAATTTTTAAAACTGGGTTAAGAACAGTTTGTATCTCAAAAGGTGGCAGTAAACACTGCATCACCCAGGGAAAGCCTGGCCCACAGAAATGTTCAAACATCAGCTTAACATGTTCAGCTCTGTTAACAGAAGCTCATGTATCGATCTGAACTGGAGTGGATCTTACAAAAATGTGCAAATGTAAGCCTGTGATTTTATTCTGTGAACCCTTAGATTTCTTTCAAATTTTCAATGCTTTTGATTCTTTGTCTAGGAGTATATTTCAACTTCTAAACACTGGAAAGAAAAAAAACATGAAGAAAGAGGAACATACAAACATACCCCCAAAATAAGACAAAAAAATACAACAAAACAACTAGAAAGTGAAAATGGAGTCATTCTCTAAGTACGCAGGCTCAAGGAATGGAAATATCTATACTCAATTTACTTCTGATTCTCTTGGAGCTGGGGTGACAATGACTGAGGGTTTTGCTTTCCCCCAGGCCCCCAACTGACTCAGCAGAGTCTCACAGTCACCTGGAGGCAGTGCCCTGCTGAGCCTTTTGTCTAGCTGGAAAACCATGCTTCCCTACAAAGACCTACCTGACAAACCTGTGCCCCACTCACTATGGACAAGCATACCCATTGTCCACATTAGTTGGTACTGACTGAAAAAAAAAAATTATGGTTCATGAAAGTTTATCTGTAGCCCATAGAGAACTGTTAAGCCCAAAGTCTCAAGAATCAGACCAAAATAGCCCAAGAAAAGTAATGCAACCTCCAATTTGGCCTGGCTAGTCAGGCCTTTATATTCCTAACCTTTAAAAAACATTGTTGTGGAGGGCAGAGGTTTCCTTCCCTGACTGTGATTTTTTTTGTTTTAGTTTCTTTGAGACAGGGTTCCTCTAATAACTCTGGCTGTCCTGAAACTCACTCTGTAGACACCTTGAACCCAGAGATTCGCCTGCCTCTGTCTCCCCAATACTGGGAAGGAGCGTGTCACCACTGCCTGGATTCTCCACAACTCTTTTTCATTGTTGTTTCCTAACAGGATCCTTTGGCCTAGTGAGATGGCTCAGCAGTTAAGGGCACTTGCTTGCTCTTCCAGAGAACCACATTAGGTAGCTCACAACCACCTGTAACTCTAGTTCCAAGGGACCCAACACCCACTTCTGGCCTCTGTGAGTACCAGGCACACTTTTATACATAAAATAAAAATTAAAATAAAAATTAACTGTCTCTTATAGCCCAGGCTAGCCTCAAGCTTTATATATATATCCATATATATATATATATGGATATATATATATATGGATATATATATGGATACCTTGAAATCCTGCCTACACTTCCAAAGTGCTGAAATTACACAAGGCTTATATAGTGCTAAGGACTGAAGCCAAGGCTTTGTGCACGTGAGGCAAGCTTTCTACCAACTAAGCTATATCTTATCCCCCTCTATAAGTACCCAAGAGAAGCTTTATTTACAAGTAAGCACATGGAGAAGGGCTTTTTCCTGTGCAAAAATTTACTTTTATCACCAATTCATGGTTCCCCACTTAGTTCTACCAGATGCCACCAGGTAGAGCAGAGAACCCTCCTCTGTTTCTTCTAAAAAACAACCATTAAAACAGTATAGCTGCCCGATCTCCCAAGACTTGGGGAAACTGGAGGAAAAGAAAAATAGTACAGTCGTCTTTTGCTATCTGGGAAAGAGATGAATCCCAGGACTCCCTGAGGGGACCAACAACTAAGGTATCCGAGTTCCTTATATAAAATGGCACAGCATTTGCATACTTCCTTTACATCTGCCTGTGTGCTTTGAATCCAGGCTAGATAATAATCTTATACTGTATTCTTTAAGGAATGGCAATTTAAAACTCTGTACACATGGGGCTGGAGCAATGGTTCAGTGGCTAAGAGCACTTGCTGCTCTTACAGAGTACCAGAGCTCAGTTCCCGGCACCCAAAGAGAGAAGCTCATAGATGTTTGTAACTACAACTCCAGGGGACTTGATACTCTCTCTTCTGGCCTCTGTGGGTACCTGAAAACACACACACACACACACACACACACACACACACACACACACACACACACACACACACTTTTAAAAATCTATACATGTCCAATAAAGACATCTTTTTTTTTTTTTTTTTTTTTAAAGAGAAAAAAAGGATAACAATATGTTACCTAGGCTGGCCTCAAACTGCTGGGTTCAGGAAGTTCTCCTACTCAGCTTATTGAATTGACAATTTTTTTTTTTTTTGGTTTTTCGAGACAGGGTTTCTCTGTGTAGCTTTGCGCCTTTCCTGGAACTCACTTGGTAGCCCAGGCTGGCCTCGAACTCACTGAGATCCGCCTGGCTCTGCCTCCCGAGTGCTGGGATTAAAGGCGTGCGCCACCACCACCTGGCGAATTGACAATTTTTAATACTTAACTGAATCTGCATATCAATAAAACTAACACCACAAAGTAAAGTAACAAAAAGGAATGGAAATTATTGTTATTAATTAATAATTCAGTGTATTTTCAAGGTGACATTTAGGTACCATGTAAATTTTAATTCAGTTCTTCAGGTTTCTTGTGTTGGGACAGTGAGAAACTAGGGGAGAAAAAGTAGGAAAGGACAGGAAGGGGCTCCAGGAAGCCTACCACAATGACTGCTACACTAAGCTACAATCTGAAGGCCAGACATGAGAAGCAGTGATGGACAAGAGCCACAGGACTTTCAACCCTTTCTTGGTCTGAGGAGATGGCTCAGTCTGTAAAGTGCTTGATGCCACAAGCATGAAAACCTGAGTTCAGATCCCCAGCACCCACATAAAAAAGCCAACCATGGTCATGTGTCTGTAACTCCTGGGTGGTAGGTGTGATGGATCCCTAGAGTCCACTGGCCAGCCAATCTAGCCAATTGGTGAGTATCAAGTTCAAAGAGAAATCCTGTCTCAAAGACAGAGAGCAACTGAGGAAGACACCTGACACCCACCACTGGCTCCCACAAGCAGATGCACACCTGTACAAGCACACCCAGGTGGACACATATAAGGCCAATCAGGTGATGCAGATTGAGTCTTTCAAAAGCACAAACTATGCTTATCTGAGCACTTCCAAGTAGGGGTGTAGTTCCTGAGGAACTACAGACTTTAAGGCTATTGTTTATTTACACATAAATTAACCTAGACTTATAAAACAAGCACCAGTCCTCTACCTCCCAAATTTCCATACTGACAAACTCAATCAAAGAAAAATTAATGATCTTATTCTAGGGTCAGACACTGCCAGCTTCTAGTTTACTGCTTCTCTTTCTTCCCCAAGGCTGCATCTCTTTTTATCAATCAGATGAAATGAAAAACCAAAATTTGCTGCAAGGGGTAAGGACTCTTCTCTAAGCATTTGTAAGGTTGATTGATGTAGGAGGTTTTCCCTGTATTTTATCCCAACCTGGACTACAGAGTGAGTGGGTCTCAAAAAAATTTTCTATTTTTCTTGAAAGGGCTAGAGATGTATAGCTCAATAGTAGAGCTCTTGCCTAGCATACAGAAGGCCCTGATTTCCATCCCCAGCACTGGAAAAAAACAAAAACAAAAACAAAAACCACTGCAGATCTCTTTTTAAAAAGCTACCACAGTCAATCAGTGGTGGCACAAGCCTTTAATCCCAGTACTTGGGAGGTAGAGACAGGTGGATCTCTGTGAGTTCGAGGCCAGCCTGGTCTACAGAGTAAGTTCCAGGACAGCCAATGGCTACACAGAGAAATCCTGTCTTGGAAAACAAACAAACAAAAACCTACCAATCTTATCAGAATGTAGTATTTTACTAGACCTCAGTACATTTTGTGGAAAATGATTATTTAAATAATCACAAGATGAAAAGACAAGGTCTCACTCTGTAATCTAGGCTGGTCTCAACTCACAGTAAACCTCCTGCCTCTGCCTCCCAAGTGATAGGATTATAAACATAGGCCACCATGGCCAGCTATTAGGTTCTTTAAGAAAAAGAACAATAAAGGCTGTTCACATTGAATGGCTTGAAGAGTACGTCTCTGCTGTCTGGAAGAGTGAGGACAAAGGCTATTCCTTTAGGCCCTAGAAGCACACAGGGTGGGGTGCAGGCCCACAGTTAACTACTTAGCACTTGGAAACAACCAAACATTAATGTGAGCCTTCTGAGACCTACACTAAAGAATCAAAAGGAAGCTTTAGTTAAATGAATAACCATGCTACCACTGAGAAAGGGAAAGTAAGCATTATGATCTAATGAATGAAATGACTTCAAGCCAATTCCCACATTTAATATAATTCAAACCCTAATCCAGCCAAAGGCATGGGTGTATATATTTAAAAAAAAAAAATTTTTTTTCACAAGAACTAGAAGAAGTAGAATCCATCTACTATTTTGCCAAGTAGTAAAAGCTTATAAAGCCATAAATTCACCATATTTACTTCTACAAAAATGATTACCTAAGAGTGTAGATGGTATGTGTCTGTAATCTGTACTTGGGAAGTAGAGGCAGAGTATTGAGAGCTGGAGGCCAGCCTAGTCTACAAAGGAAGTTCTAGGCCATGAGATACACAGCGTGACTGTGTCAAAAACTAATGGACCGGGACTGGAGAGATGGCTCAATGGTTAAGAGTACTGGCTGCTCTTCCAGAGATCCTGAGTTCAATTCCCAGCACCCATATGGTGGCTCACAACCATCTGTAATAAGATCTAGTGTCCTCTTCTGGCATGTAGGCATACATACAGGCAGAACACTGTATGTGTAATAAATAAAATTAAAAAAAAAAATGGGTTGGGGATTTAGCTCAGTGTTAGAGCGCTTGCCTAGCAAGCGCAAGGCCCTGGGTTCCATCCTCAGCTAAAAAAACAACAACAACAAAAAAAAAACTAATGGACCAACCAATCAAACAGTGGCACAAAGCAGAAATCTAGACTAAAAGAAAACACCAAAACAGATCCATAAGCAGTACAGCCTGCAGTCTGTGCTAAAGCAGGCACTGACAGAGAAAAGTTGTAAATGGTGCAACTGGTTAGCAAATGAGAGGGAAATCATCAACTGTGCTCCAAACTCAGGCCGAAGTAAAACCAAGTAATGAAAAATGCTAAATAAATAACTGTTAATTTTAAAAAAAATCTACTAGTAGTATTTTCAGAAAGAAATAAATTAAGAAAAAGAGCCAGTGGGTGTTATTTGTTTGAGATCTTGCAATACAGCCTAAGCTGACTTGGAACTCAGGATCTTTCTGGCTCTGCCTCCCAAGAGCTGGTACTGTAGGTATGCAACACCATGCCTGGCTCAGAACCTAAGATTTAACTACATCAAAAATAATGCTAGTGGGCTCGAGAGATGGCATGGCAGTTAAAAACATGAATTATTACGTGTCCAGAGGACTCACTTTAGATGGCTCACAACCACCTGTAATCTAGCTCCATGGGCTCCAATACCTTCTTCTGGCCTCTGTTGGCACTGCACACACATGGCACACATATATACACACAGACAGACACATAAATATCAAATAGATAAGTAACACTAATGCTAGCATCATTTCCTAGCAGTAAGGAGGCTGGGAAAAATAACAGGCAGAAATACAACAATGGGCTCCTGCTCGTGCCTGCTAGCAAGTACAAATTCCACCAGCTGACACAGTAGCACCAAGGCTGAGCAGGCCTCAGGAAAACAGGTCATGCAACTAAGCCAAAGGAGAGAGTTCAAACAGTAAAGAGGACTAGCAGGCCACAGCACAGGGCTAAGACCATATACACATTTCCCCTAATTTCCTTTATCTAGCGTGTAAAGATGACAGCAACAACAGCTGCTTTGGCAGTGGTAAAACTGACCTTACAATGCTACCCTCACACCTCCAAAGGCAACTGTGAGCTGTCCTCTTAGCAGAGCCCTAGCAAGACAGAACTCAGTATCCTGTTTCTAAGACAATTTCATTTTATTTATTTTGGCTTCATTTGTTTGTATTTTGAGACAGGGTCTCTCTAGGTAGCCCTGGCTGTCCTGAAGCTTGATATGTTGCTGTATATATCATTCTGTATAAATAAAATGCTGATTGGCCAGTAGCTAGGCAGGAAGTATAGGTAGGACAAGCAGAGAAGAGAATTCTGGGAAACAGGAAGGCTCGGGGGAGAGAGAGACCCTGCCAGCCGCCGCCATGACAAGCAACATGTAAAGATGCCTGCAAGCCACGAGCCATGTGGCAAAGTATAGATTAATAGAAATGGGCTAAATATAAGAGTAAGAGCTAGACAATGATAGGCCTGAGCTAATGGCCAAGCAGTTTAAATAATGTAAGAGTCTGTGTGTTTATTTTATAAGTAGTCCAGACTGGCCTCGAACTCAGAGATCCTGCTGTCTCTACCTCCAGAGTGCTGATTAAAGCTGTGTGCCACCATGCCTGACTTCTAAGACAATTTAAAAAAATCATTAAGATGAGCTTATCAGAAAGAAGAGAGGTGACTCAGTGGTTAAGAGCACTGACTGATGTTCCAGAGGAACCCAGGTCGTCCAGTGTCTGATCACACCAGGAAAAAGAAGAAGAAGAAGAAGAAGAAGAAGAAGAAGAAGAAGAAGAAGAAGAAGAAGGAGAAGAAGAAGAAGAAGAAGAAGAAGAAGAAGAAGAAGAAGGAGAAAAGAAGAAGAAGAAGAAGAAGAAGAAGAAGAAGAAGAAGAAGAAGAAGAAGAAGAAGAAGAAAAGAAGAAGAAGAAGAAGAAGAAGAAGAAGAAGAAGAAGAAGAAGAAGAAGAAGAAGAAGAAGAAGAAGAAGAAAAGAAGAAGAAGAAGAAGAAGAAGAAGAAGAAGAAGAAGAAGAAGAAGAAGAAGAAGAAGAAGAAGAAGGGCTTATCAAGAGTAAGGGGCCGGGTTGAGGATTTAGTCAGTGGTAGAGCGCTTGCCTAGCAAGTGCAAGGCCCTGGGTTAGGTCCTCAGCTCCAAAAAAATAAAAATAAAAAAGAGTAAGGGGCCCTACTTTTGAGTTCCAGGAATTCCCCCCCACACCCCCACCCCCACCTCCCCCCAAAAGCCATCGAGGAATTGAGAAGACACATGCATTCAGCTGGAACATCTGCTCCCGACACAGTAGTCTAAACACTTCAACTGATGTGGTCAAATGTTTCCCAGGCCTCAATTTGCATGCATAGTCTAAACAGGACAGTAACCTACAATTTACATTTGAATCTGTCCCATTAAAAAAGTAAGCACGTTTCTCTTACGTGTTTCTGTTATTAACAATAAGGAAAATAACTGTCCTTCCGAGTAAGAGAGAAAAGGGATTAGAAATTCAGATGCTCAAGGCAAGACTCATTTTAGGTAATCCTTCAGAATATACATATTAGGGAAGAAATAATTCCAAATGTGTCTTTTTCTTAAGAATATGATTCATGGGCCTAGAGAGATGGCTCAGAGATTAAGAGCACTCACTGGCTGCTCTTCCAGAGGTCCTGAGTTCAATTCCCAGCAACCACATGGTGGCTCACAACCACCTATGAGATCTGGTGCCCTCTTCTGGTGTGCAGGCATACATGCAGGCAGAACACTATATACATAATAAACAAATCTTTTAAAAAATGGTTCATTAAGCTTAAGTGGGGACTTAGTCACAAAAAGCAGGGTGAACTAGATTAATTAGCATGAATCTCAGCTCCTGCATACTTGCATATGCAGCAGGATCTTAAGACCTAGCTAGAATCACAGCACTGTGCGGGAACACCCAAAAGGTAAATCAGGAATGTTTTGTTTGCTTTTGACGTACTGAGAATAGATCCTGCACATACTAGAGGGAAGGCTCTACCACCAAGGTATACTTTTCTCTCAGATTTTTGTATCCTTTTTGTACTGGGGAGTGGGTCCTGCAATGTTTTCCCAACTGGCCTCAAATGATCTTCCACCCTCCGCCTCCTGAGTAGCCAGGACTGAGTAGAGTAGCTTGTAGCCTTCTCTCTCTCTCTCTCTCTCTCTCTCTCTCTCTCTCTTTTTTTCTCGAGACGGGGTTTCTCTGTGTAGCTTTGCGCCTTTCCTGGAACTCACTCTGTAGCCCTGGCTGGCCTCGAACTCACAGAGATCTGTCTGGCTCTGCCTCCCGAGTGCTGGGATTAAAGGCATATGCCACCACTGCCCGGCAACCTTCTATCTCTCTTGAGCACCCCCACGTTATTTATCTGTTTTGCCCTCTTCTAGCTTTAAGAAAGGAAGGGGGAGGGAAGGAAGACTGCTATCTTGTATCTGGAAAGGCTTTTCCAACTGAAAAACTCTAAATGAAAAAGCAGTTTAAGATGATGGCTCATCTCACTAACATGGCATAGCAGCATATAATAAAAGCAACCAAACCTTCCATGATCCTGAAATAGCACCTTCAGCTCAAGAATGTGATTTTCTGGGGTCACTGGGTTCCCTTTCATATATAACTTTATTTATGGTCTTCCAGGAACAGCTTTGAATATGTGCTCCTTAAACTTATTTAAGTTGTATTTTGTTTTGACAGTTCAAACCTGAAGTCAGACCTAGTAGAACAGGCCTGCAATCTCAGCTGTTTCGCAGGCTCAGGCAGGAGAACTGCAAGTTCAAAGCCAGCCTGCACAACTTAGTGAGACCTTGTCTCAAGATGAAAAGAGAGGGTTGGGAGGTAGCTAAGGGAAAGAGCATAAGGCAGCAGGTCCAATTCTAAGCGCAGATCTTCACTATGCCAAAGTCACTGAGGCTGTGAAGCCCAGTCTTTTAAGGAGACAGAAGACATTTACATAAGTTTGTTTTTCTCCCCCATTATTTCCCAGACAAGAAAATGTGAGTATAGTCAATTCTCTGTGCACCCCAAGACAATGTGCACATTAAAATGGTCACTAACACAATTGTTTGATATAATAATGATATGCTGCTACAAGTTTTTAAACCTGAAGTGCTGCGGGCCGCAGGAATATAAGAACTCAGCTGGTTTTGGCAAAGTCACTACCTGGAGGAATCAGGGAATTCCTCCAGAGGAAGCCAAATCCCAAGGAGTTTTTGGTGTTGCTTGGCTTGTTATATATCAGCTGTATTCTGTTATTAAAGTCATGTGTGCCTTCACAGTTTTCCCAATTAACTTTTCCCCAAGAAGGGCTAACAGTGTGGACTGATCACTCTCTGGACATACACATTCCAGGTATTTGGAGAACAGCCTCAGGAAAGGCTTTCTCTGGAATCAGATATCTCCCTTGGCCACTTTCAAGGACTAGCAGTAATAACAGTCCACATGCAAGTCTCCTGATTTAAGGTAAATTCCACAAGGAGACACCACCTAGGTCAGGTGGACGTTAAGTAATAGCTTTACACAATTCAGCTCGGACCCTCCTTTCTTACAGCCTTACTAACTTTATAGACCGCTAACTCCTTACCTAACCACTTCTAGGAATATTTAGATAACCTTCTGCGCTGACAGCTATGCTCAGCCAGAACCCCAGTTCAAGCCTCCCTGTAATTATCACCATTGGCAGCATCCAGCCAGGTCTATCCCCAGATGGAGGAAAGTACCTTATCAGAGATTCTTCCGTACTCTCTAAGAACAGACTTAAGTATCCAGACTACCCATTTGAGAAGGCCTGGTGGATGTGCCAATTAAGCTTTACTTTCTCCTTTCCCAAACCTTACCTCTAGTTCCAGATCTCCCTTTAACTATCACCAAAGGCATCTAGCTGTACACAGGTTGCCTAGCGACTGAGCACACTTCCCCCCACCCTGCAGAAAAATGGCAGATAGCTTGGACAGATAGGAGCCACAAAAAAAAGAAGGCAGTTTTATTTTCTCCCATTGACCTAGCAACTTATAGATGCTTAACATTTTCTACTAATCACGTTTAAGAGTTTAATAGTTGAGCACATATGCTGTGGGATGTTCTGTATGGCAAATGTGTTGCTAATTAGTCAATAAATAAAACACTGATTGGCCATTGGCTAGGCAGGAAGTGTAGGCGGGACAAGGAGGAGAATAAAGCTGGGAAGTGGAAGGCTGAGTCAGAGAGACACTGCCATAGCCACGAACCATGTGGCAAGGTATAGATTAATAGAAATGGATTAATTTAAGCTGTAAGAACAGTTAGCAAGAAGCCTGCCATGGCCATACAGTTTGTAACCAATATAAGTCTCTGTGTTTACTTGGTTGGGTCTGAGAGGCTGTGGGACTGGCGGGTAAGAGAGATTTGTCCTGACTGTGGGCCAGGCAGGAAAACTCAAGCTACACACATAAGATCCCTCTTCTTAGATATTACCCGAATTTAGCCTTTAGTTAATTCATTTCCCCATTGGTCACTTCCCTTTGGGGTTGCAAATGATAATTAACGGTTATTGCCTCTCAATGTGATTCTTATCACCCCTCCGTTTGACCCTGGAAGCCTGGCTTTATATACCAGGACTTCCAGGGCATGAGAGACAGAGAAGGGAAAAGAGAATGGAAGAACTAGATGGGTAAGAACTTGAGGGGAACAAACAGAGATGGGGAAGAAGTAGATTGAAGGGCTAGAAGAGAGTACTAGAGGAATGAGATGGAAGATGAAGAAGAGCCAGATGGGGAAGTACTAGCTGGGTAAGAACAAGGTGAAAATGACCTAGATGAGGCAGAGTTAAGACAAGAGAATTAAGATAGAACTTAGAGGGAGCAGTAGATAAATATAGAGAGAAATCAGGCAAGATAGGAGCTAGGCACGAGAACGGAACTGAAGCTGTGTATATAGGATGTTATGCCAGAGGAATTAAAGCAAGTGGACTACAGAGCTCGGTGTGCTGAGATTCTATTTCCTGAAAATAGTCCTCGCCGTTAGTAGTTCTCTCTCCTGAGCCCCTGGGATGAATAATATTAAGGCTGGTCCCTCTAATATTATACAAGACTGAAGTAATCTAACACCAAGTAAAAAAAACAGATGGTTAAACTGGGCAGTGGTGGCACATGCCTTTAATCCCAGCACTTGGGAGGCAGAGGCAGGTGGATCTCTGACTTCGAGGCCAGCCTGATCTACAGAGCTTGTTCCAGGACAGCCAGAGCTACACAGTGAGACCCTGAATCAAAAACCAAACAAACAAAACAAAACAGATGGTTAATCTATTGGGGTAACATGGTATATAGCCTTTAATGTGATCACTCACTTGGCAAATACCCTGCTACATGCCAGCCACTGGAAAAAAACACATGGTCCCTACCCCTAGAAACCTGAGTCTGGGAAAGATGAAAGACATTAAACAAATTTCTTTATAATTACATTCATAAATGCATCCATGCAGCGTTAAGTAGAGAGAAATAACAAAGAACTCAATTTAGATTGGGGGAGGGACTTATTAGTCACTGAACTGTAAGAGTAATATTTGAGCTGGACCGTGAAGGGTGAATAGGAGTTTGACAAGTAGAGGGCTTGGGGCATTTTACCTTCTAGACAAGACTAACATTTGAAAAGGTATCATGGGAGGAGGAAGGCAGAGGCTGGAAACAGCTAAGTGTCCACTGTCTAGTCCAGGTGCAGATAAAGCACCAGTGGTAACAAAAGAGCCAGAGACAAGTGTGTAGATGAATGCAGCCAATAGAACTGACAGACAGACTCAGTCATGACCTTGAGAGGACACAAAACAACACGGAAAGAGGTAGAGGACATGGCATTCGTACACACAACATGGACCTGAGAAGAGTGAAACTGACACAGGCTCGTGATGTACGGTGGCATACCTGTGACCTTTGGAGACCACCTGTGAAGGAAGGGTCCTGCTGAGCTATGGCATAGCATAGCCAGCTAGGAGATTAGGTAAGCACTGAGTCAGACCAAAACCTGTCAACTTCATGCTAAAAGATGACAATAACATAACAAACACATTTTAAAGCAGAGAACATAGTTTTGTCATCAGAGGGTCAAACTATTTTATAATAATGTGCTAAACATAATAAAGAATGTATTTGATTATTTTATTAATTAATTCATTTTTAGGCAGGGTCTCACTATGTAGACCAGACTGACCTGGAACTTACAGAGATTCACCTGCCTCTGCCTCCCAAGTGCTAGGATTAAAGGCATGCACCACCATGCCCAGCAAGAGAATATATTTGGAATAGTACAATGCTTTGTTAATAGAAATTAAACAAAACATTTATTAAAAATACATTGAGAAAAGGAGCCTAGCAAATTAGAAAATATAATCATAAAGATACTACATGCCAAAACATATCAAAAGAATACATCTCTGCTAAAGTGCCAATGTCTTAACACACATCAGCTTTACCTTTCTTTAAAGAGTGCAGTGCTGAGGTGAAGAAGGTCAAGTAGCCAGGAGGCTGGGGTGAGCCACTGAACTCAAAGAAGCCGAGTACTCCAGGCTGCAAGAACAAGAGCACAATTAGGTGACAAGAGGCACTGCCAGCCCTGCGATGAACAGCTGCTATCTTAAGTCTATGAAAACATGACGCCAGGCAAGGATGGTCAATGTACTGCTGCATTTCATTTTCTAAACCTGACCACCCGAGGAAGACTGTGGGCTGCAGTGAACTTCTCCATTTCTGTGGGCAGCACAGAGCGCTGGCAGTAAACACCACCATGTTCAGATTTTCATCCCTGTGGTTCAACCATTCTGGGTAAAGTATATTAGTAATGTCACTGTATCTTTCTTAGGTTTCTCTTTCAATCAACTCCTCTCCAAATTTACCACCCCTTTGGTAGACACTGGATTGTATCTGGCTGGCTTCCCCTGTAATCAGGTCTCTCTTTTTTCCCCACATCCAATACCACCGAGTGGCAAGGCCCCTTTCTGGTCAGGTTAGCTACCGAGACCCAACTCTGGCCCTTTTTCCCCACCTTCCTCAAACTCAATGCCACCTGCTTAATCTGCTCCTCTAAGCTTAGCACAGAGCAGCCCTTCAATATGACAAACTAAAATTAACTCCTCCCTACAACACATCTGCTTCACTTGCTCCCTCTTTGAAGGTCCCATGGTACCCCTGTCTGGATTGGTTCTGTGGCAATCACATCTATTTAAAAAGCTCAGCAGTTGTGAGATCCTGAGGAAAGAATGATGGGGCTAGAATCAGAAGAGCCAAGCTCAAGCCAAAGCTTCAGGAGCTAAGTATATGGCCTTGGAATGACCTTTGTGTGAGCAGCGGTTCCATATTGGCATCAGGGCCAATTCACTGGTAAAGGTGAACAAAGTCTTCGACACAAGGTGCTAGTTTCATGTAGTCAAGCCCCTTTCTAGCTTTAATGCCCTCAGCCTCATGCTTCTAGTAGGTAACTGAAAAGGCAGATCCTTGGGACAAAACTGGATTCAAAAGTTTAAGACAGAAATTTCCTATGTTGGTAACATTTAAAACCACTGCTAACCAGTCACGGTGGCTCAAGCACATAATTCCAGTCTTCAGAAAGCAGAAGCAGCAGGCCAGCCTGTTCTACACAGGGTTACACAATGAGACCTTGTCACAAAAATAAAAATAAATAAAAACAAAGAAAAGGACCAGCATAGTGGTACCTATAAACCCAGCACTTGGCAGGAAAAAAATAGGAGGATCAAGAGTTCAAAGTTGTTATATATGAATCTGAGGCCAGCCTGGGCTGCATGAAACCCTGTTTCAGACAACGAAATTCCTCCCCCCACCAAAATCAGTTTACTACACAAAAGAGGACATTTCTGATCCATACTGGAGGATTCTTTTCAATCTAAACTATCTGGTTAACTCTAGATTCAATTAACTCAACTGGTCTTCACTGGGGGGTGGGGGGGGGAGACACACACTGAGATGAAATGTTTAATCCTAACAAATAGAAAAATCTAGTAAATAGCCAATTTCTCAAACTAAAGAAATAAAGCTGTTTTGTTTTGTTTTGTTTTGTTTTCATGTAATTTAAAGTACTGGGGATAGAACCCAGGGCCTCTTACATGGGTAAGTACACTCTCCCATGTACCCCCAGTAAAAGCAAACACTAGAAACTTTTGTCCTATTCCTTCAGAACTCCTTAAAACAAGCCAGCCTACAGTGGACTTACAACAAGTTTGCTTTCTTAAGGTTTCCAGCCATTCCAAAACAGAATAAGTTTGCTACCATAAACAAAAGACAGAACCTTCAGAAATTCTAGAAACTGTTAATACTATACAAAAACAGAAAGCTAATGACTCAATTAAACTCCTTTAATTTCTGATCATTCTCCTGAACTAAAGCCAATGGAGTAAAATAGTTCTAAATATGAATAAATAAACATTCCATGTAAATTTTCTCTTTTCACATCACATTACCTTAGGGAGGTTCATGAAAATGGACATATATATATATATGATCCATAGATATGTATTTATCCATACCCATGCATGCATGCAATTGCATGTGTGTAAAAGTGAGCACACAGGTACACAAACTGAAAGTAAAGTGAATACAAATTCTTATTTCCAGAGAAATCCAAATTAAATCTTTTTTCAATGGTAACTATTTATTACATTTGCATGGTGCATGTTTGGGGGTCAGAAGACAACATTCACGAGTCAGTTCTCTCCTTCAGGCTTAGGGACAAGTGCCTTTGCCCACTGAACCTTTACAGGCCACCATGTTACATCTCTCAAAATGAGAAACACTTGGACTATTTGCAGTACCATTTGAGAGCACTTAAGTATATAAAGCTTATTCTCAGCATAGCTATTTTTAGTTTTTGCCAGTAGTGGGGAATCAAACCCTGGCCTTTTGTGTGTACTAGGCAAATCCTCTAACTCATGTCGACACTCCCAGCCCTACTGCTGCTGCACATACTGTGTGGATGAAGGAGTCTTTGTCTTCAGAGAAACATTGAAACTGCCAAGCAGTTCGAGCTATTTGTTCATCAGAGTGGCACTGCAAACTTCAGTGTACCCCACAATATGTGTCCCACAAATTACAAGAAATTCACCAAACAGTACAATGCAAAATACAGCAAAATCATTTTCATTCTTCACTACCAAAAGAATGAAGAACAGAAGCTGACTATACAAAATGACTAAAAGTTGGACCCACAGCAGCCATGTGGGGCTTGGTACATGGATGAGATGCTGCAGCTGAGCTGGTGACCCCTCCTACCTTGGCTGTCAGCCCATCAACTGCCAGGGAGGAGCTAAGGCAGTCGAGAGTATGGGAACAATGTGGGAGAGTGCAGCTGCAGCAAAGAACATGCATTAGCCAATAGGACAGCCCTCAGCATAGATCTCTACTGCAGCCCACACTACTTGCCCTGGTGGGAGGAGGAGAGCTTTGGGCAGCAGTGATCCCAGCAGGCTGCAAGCACAACTCAAAGTGGCCAGCATCACGGGTAGAGAGATACACAGCCACCTGTGGTTCATACGGATCCTGCCCCCAGATGCCCTTCCTAGCTGAAAGATCACCCTGACTCTGGGCAACAGTGGAATATCCAAGACGAACCTTGGCGATGGTCCAGTATTTATGGTGTGTTAGAAACAGGAAACCTTGAACTAGACCAACGACTTGTTGTAATGAGTATTTTTGCATGTAATGCTGTTTGAAAAAAACAAAAACATACCTTGTGACACACTGCAGTTTGCAGTGCCACTCTGATGAACAAATACGTGCTAGAAAGGTGGGAATGACAGAGGAATGGGGCAGTGCATGTGCGGTGGAAAGGTGTAGAACTAGAGACTTGACAGTGGTGACAGGTGAGGGAGAAGGCTGAGGTGGACAGGGGAACATGTCATTGCCAAGTAGGGCTGGCAGGTGTGTGCAGCAGCTCGTATAGGCTCTGCCTTCTAACACACTGCACAGCTGCATGATCATCCAGGCACTGCAATGACAGGATGTCCAAGATGGAGAATGGTTCGTTTCTGGATTGGGCCTCCTCAAAAGACCTCCAGGGTCTGTGCTGCTCCCAAAGGCCATCTTGAATATCTGTGATCTGTGCCACAGCCAGGGAATGTGCTGGTGTCCATGGTCTGTGCTGCCACCAGAAGCCAGGATGATGTCCAAGGCCCATGCTGTTGCTGCAGGCCATGTTGAATTTCATGGTTTGTGCTGCAATTGGGGGCTGTGATGGTGTCCATGGTCCTGCTGTGGTCTGGAGCAGTGTTGATATCCATGGCCTGGGTTACCTCAGGCCATGTGGATGTTCACATTCTGTGCTGCCACCTGAAGCCATGTTGATGTCTGTGGTCTGTGATGCTGCCAGAGACTATGTAGATGCTGATGTCAGTATGCTACAACTGACAGCCATGTTATTTTGTGGTCTGTACTGCCACTGGAGACCATGCTGAGGTCTATGGTCTGTGCTGTGGCCAGAAACTATGTGGAAGTCCATGATCCATGCTGCCGCTGACTGTAAAGAGCAAGACAGCTTCTTTTGCGGTGGTATTGATGCCCGCAGACTCACAGTTGAGAATTAGAGACACAGAAGACATCTGTGACATCCTCTCCTTCCCCACCCACAAAAAAGAGAAACAGTCTAGACAGGAAGCCATCAAAGAGAACTCTTAAAAACTATGATAGGGCTCCTGCAGTGTAGTTCTTCACAGTGGATGGCTTCTGGTGGGGGTGGAGAAGGACTCAGTTTTCTTTAAGGGCTGGCCATGGGGAGTTTGGCCATGCTCCAGTAGTAAGAATGGAGTGTAGTAAGTAGTAAGGTGGGGCGATGGTGATCTGTTCACTTTTATTACAGATTATCTAAGTTTGAAAGCAACTCTGGTTATGTTGTAGGTAAAGCAAAATCTGCAAAGATTTCCCCAAAATTCCAATGTCCAACAGAAGCCATGTCATTATTTAACAAGTAACACAAGTTAATTACACATATTTCAATTCTTTCCAAATGTCTTGCTCAAACCTGAGAAAACAAGGGTGAGGAACAAATAATATCTTCACACAGATTTTACTAGACTTGAGCTTTTGTGTGCTCAGCTGAAAACACATCCATGAGCTAGCTTGAAGCAGACCACTCTA
This sequence comes from Peromyscus eremicus, assembly GCF_949786415.1. Lineage (NCBI taxonomy): Eukaryota > Metazoa > Chordata > Mammalia > Rodentia > Cricetidae > Peromyscus > Peromyscus eremicus. The sequence continues at coordinate 3,870,367 of NC_081423.1, read as the reverse complement.
AGCCTGTACTTAACGCCCTCGCAGAGGTCCTTCTGGAGAAGAGAGCACAGGACTGGGGGCAACTTGGTACTGGGCAGCAGGCAGCAGGCAGCAGCCTTAGGTTCTGGTGATGTCCTGTTGTCTCTCCCTGTTCCCAGAACCTTAACCAGCCCCCAGTGGACAAGCTACTGCCTGTTCCTTATTCAGCCAAATGACAGGGTTATCTCCTCCCACTGTCCTCTTTCCTTGGCCTGAACAATCCCAGTCCTCCTTGGGGGCTCTGTACCTTTTCCAGCTTCCTCAGGTCTGGTCTGGTCAGATCACACAGGCTTCATCTTGTTTAGGTTTTTGTTCAAATATCATTTCCTAGTGAGGACTTCCTGCCTTTCAAATTAGCTATACCCTTCCCCTGTCCCAGATCACTACTCTTCCATCACGGTACTTACAATCTGAAACTGCCTCATTCCCTAGGACTGTCCTGACAAATTACCACAAATGGGTGGTACAGAACCACAGCAACCATCCTCTCTACTCTCTAGAGAATTGTGGGGTGTGGGAGGTGGGGTGGGGTGTCTTCTCTGCTTCTGCCAGCTTTGGATAGCTCCAGGCCTGGCCTGCTTTGAGACTGCAATGGTCCAGTGGCTGCAGCCTTCGGGCCCTCTCCATACCAGCTACTGTTCTGCCAATACATCAGTCAAGGAAATTTAGGATTTCATCACAAGACCCTTGATAGATTATGTCTGCAAAGACCCTTTTGCCTCTCCCCCAAACCCCCAAGGTCTCTCCAAGTAGCCTTGGTTGCCCTGGAACCTGCTATATAGACCAAGCTAGCCTAGAACTCATAAAAAGTCCCTATCTCTATTTCCCAAGTGCTAAGACTAAAGGTGCACACCAAGCCCAGCTCCAAAGACCCTATTTTCAAATAAGGTTATTTTTAAAGTTTCACACAGACATGTATATCAGGAGGACAGTAGTCAGCCTAGTGCCTCTTGTTCATTTGTTTTCTGAGGTTTGCTGAGCATACTCATTCGCTGTCAATCTATGAAACAGTCTTCCTCTGTGCCTGGCACAGAGCAAACACTATGCATTGGACAAAGCTCCTTCATCAACTGGAAGGCTATCCCTTGGCCTACTTTGTGATGTAACACCAATCCATGAGTACAGATGGTTAGGAGCTGTTTTAGCAAGGAAGCAGAAAACAGCTACTTACAGATAGCCAGCAAATCCTTAATACCTCCTGGAACACTCTGTTGAGGAAGCATGCACCATTTGCAGAATAGTGTAGGTTTTGGCACACGGCACACACCCTCTAGTGGCCTTATGAACAATTACCTTGATGTGCTTTTTAAAAAGTCCTTTTCCCCTTTCTTTTTTAGACGTATATATGTCTGTTAAGTGCCTACATGTATGTATGTGAACCATATACATGCCTGGTGCCTGAAAGGGTCAGATCCCCTGGAAGTGGTATGGTACAGTTGGGTTGTGAACCACCACATAGATGCTGAGAATGAAACCTGGGTCCTCGAGAAGAAGAGCCAGTGCTTTTAACTTCTGCAACATCTCTGCAGCCCCACCTCAACCCCCCACCTTGATTTTACTCACTGGCACTTGAACCATTTCTGCCGTAGTGTTAATTCGTGTAAAACTACCCTATTCACAGTAGTATAAAACTCTGAACTAACAGAAATGCTGCATACTTGCTCAACACTCAGATTTATGCTTAAAAACAATATAATATTGGGCATTCAAGCTTTTCTGCAAAATGCTCAGGTTTTCTCTCATCTAGCAATTTGTCAATACCCTATTCTCACACACTCCAAAGATTCCTAGGCCTCTTATTATCCCACTTAATTTTAGTTTATTGAATTTCTAAGAATAAATTAATAGACATATGCTAAATAATTCATCTTAAGTAAATTACAGAAATTTACAAAAAGGTTTAGAAAATATTTTGGGACAAATACAAGATAAAAGTTCCAAATAACAATTCTGTTAGTATTTGGTAGGAAGGTTGTAAGGTAAACTCAAAATGATTTTGTTCATGAGCTTTAAAAATAAAGCACTTGGGGGGCTGGAGAGATAGCCCAGTGGTTAAGAGCACTGGCTGCTCTTCCAGAGGACCCGGGTTCAATTCCCAGCACCCACATGGCAGCTAACAACTGTCTGTAATTCCAGTTCCAGGGAATCTGACCAATGCACATAAAATAAAGTTTAAAAAAAATACATTCTTAAAAAAATAAAATAAAATAAAAAAATAAAGCACTTGATATAGAAGCTACCAATACCTGAGAGATGATACCTTAAAAAAGAAAAAGAAAAAAGAAACAACTAAAATTACAAGACATAAAACCAGTAAAAATTTCATCGTACTTACTCAGTCCTACTCCTTTTTCAATCAACTTCAAGGCCACCAAATTAACTATGAGCCACATTCTGTTTGGCTATGTTGTCCATAGTAATAAACTACATCTTCCTGTCTATACACAGGCAAGAAGAACCGCTGAGAATAAGTAAGATTAACTGCAGGAAGCATAATCTAACATGCTTGCAAGGATATGACTAAAGCAGGGTCCCTGGGAAAGTTCACTGCAGTTTCTAGCTACACACATGTCGTGTAAGTTAGTATTGTGCTAGTGTTTATCTAGGAAGAAAATCCTAGATCCTATCATCTCATTCTTATAATTATCATGCACGGGCCACTCTCCATTCTGCAGAATACTGATAACTAAGTGTGATGGTTTGAATGAAAATGACCCCCATAGGTCCAAAGGGAGTAGCACTATTAGGAGGTGCAGTCTTGGAGTAGGTGTGGCTTTGTTGAAAGAAGTGTGTCACTGGGAATGGGCTTTGAGGTTTCAAAAGTTCAAGTCATGCCCAGTGGCTCACTGGTCTTATTGTCAGTGGATCTGGAACTCTCAGCTCCTTCTCCAGCACCATGTCTGCCAGCACGCTGCTATGCTTCCTGCCATGATAATGGACTAACCTCTGAAACTGTAAGTCAGCCTCAATTAAATGTTTTTGTTTTGGGGGGGGTTGGGAGGGTAGGGTTTAAGACAGGGTTTCTCCGTGTAGCCTTCACTGTCCTGGAACTCACGCTGAAGACCAGGCTGGCCTCAAACTCACAGAGATCTGCCTGCCTCTGCCTCCCAAGTGCTGGGATTAAAGGTGTGCACCACCACGCCAGGCCCAAGGTTCTCTTTTTGTTTGTTTTTCGAGACAGGGTCTTGTGGGATGACTCATCCCTAACAGGCCTGAGGGCCAGCTGGCACAAACCAGTAAAAAAAAGATACTTTCCAAGAGCATAGGACCCTGCTACATCTGGTGCCTGAACAGGGACCTGTTTGTCTCCCTTTCCTCATGCCTAGTGCTGGTTGAGCAGCTCCCTCGAGTGATGTATTTCGGTGACTAGGCCCCTCTACGTTGTGTGATTTTGGTCCCTTCAGCAGGTAAGTGCTGAGACCCCCACTTTCCTCTTTTTGTTTGTGAGTCTGTTTGTACAGTAGGGTGGCATATACTTTTGTTCAGGCTACCTGGTGTTTCCATATAAGGACTGGTCCCTAAGGAAACAATAGCCATCATCTGACTAATTTTAGTTTTGTGTGTGTGTGTGTGTGTGTGTGTGTGTGTGTGTGTGTGTTCATGCATGCATGCACGTGCTTGTGGGTTGTGATGCCTGGAGAGATAGCTCAGCAGTTAATCAGCAGTGTGTGCTGCTCCTCCAGAGAACATGTGAGAACCTGATCTTTGGATGAGAGTTCTACTCCTGGCCAGAAAAAGGGAAGTGGCCTCGGGAGTAACCCTTCAATTGTCTTTTTATGCCCATTTTGTTATACTTGCTGGCCAAAGTCTTCCTCTACTGAGGAGGTCCACAATAAGCACTGCCAGGAACAATGGAACATCAACTTATCTATCACCTTCATTCCATCCATGACTGATATTTCCTCTGCCTCTGCTGACAAGGAGACAGATAAGACTAGGCATAAAGGAAAGGGAAGGGATGTAAAGAGAGAGGAAATGATTGCAGCAGCATCTAAGCCTACACCAGCAGTCCCTCTCTCTGCTCCCCCCATGCCTCGAGCGGCTACCCCGCCCCCCTGCAGTATCCACGGAGTGATTTGCCCGGATGTCTACCTGCCTATTCCACCTATGGTGCCGCACATGCCCACCATAGCCTTTCCAGTTAATGTGGGCCCCAGTGCAGCCAACCAACCATGGATACCTACCCCTCTTACAGACCTGTCTTCAGTCCGTAAGGCCACTAATAAATTGGGTCCTGACTCGTCATATTTTGAGCAAGTCCTACGGCAATGGGCAATGTGTTTATAGACTTATTAAGACTGGTACCATTTGATGAAGGTTGTGTTAGAGCCTGCGGACTTCCTTAACTGGCGAGCTGCCTGTGATGACCAGGCTGAGGCTCAGGCTCATTTTAATATACAGTATAACATCACTGTTTCTCTTGAGATGCTCACTGGCCAAGGACCATATGTTAACCCTGTCACACAAGCCCAAATTGAACAACATGCTGATTTACCTGCCTCGGGAGACACCATTGCCCTTGGTACATTGGAGGGATCCCATCACCCTTCAATGGCAACACTCTGCTCCCCTATTAGCCCAGAGGCGAGGTTATACATGCATTTTTCCCCAGAATACCACCATGCCAATATGGATACCCTCCAGAGATGTGCATCCAGCAACAGACCAAGAGACTTTGGCCAAAGAAGGTTCAGAGGGATAATGTATGATTTGCTCCACTACTGTGGCATTAGTAAAGGTCATGTCATTACTGACATGCGACCCTAGATATAAAGCAATTGCCTCACCCACTACAAGGTTGCTAATGCATCACCAGAAACACTTTGATTGGCACAATAAATATGACTAGGATTCCATCCATGTCCTTGAGACTGAATTTTTGACATAGTGAGTACATAGTGAGACCGTATAGCAGGTCTCTTGTTCAAATGTCTTTCATCAACAGAAGGCAGCCACAAAGGTGACCCTACAGGTTTTATTGGCTCTCAGACAACTAGAACAAAGTCCTCCTAGAGAGATAATGCATGCATGGCTCACTGAGATACAGAAGGCTACTGCCTAAAGCCCACCACCTGGACAGCTCTCCAGGATTGATGCTCTTCCATGGCTGGTAGTTAATAACTTGTATGAGCTTGTTTGGCAAGCCAACCTAAGGTAGGCACAGTCCATTATGCTGACACAGTCCATTATGCTGGCACAGTCTATTATGCTGAGCTCTCCTGAGGTGCGGTCAACAAGGTTAGGGCAATGCACCCTAGCTCCCACTGAGCATGTCCTATAAATAATGAAAAGGGGTGGATATGTGGGATGACTTATCCCTAACAGGCTTGAGGGCCAGCTGACCCAAACAAGTAAAAAAAAATATTTTCTGAGAGCCAACCTGGGTCTGCCTAATGGCCTTAGCAACAGCAGCTGAGACATGATCTAGAGATGACCTGAACCAATGAGAGACAGCCATGTCACACCAGCAGATGTACATTCATCAGACCTTCCCCCAGGGTGAGGTGGAGGGTATATAAGGCTCACCTCTTCCTGAATAAACTGAGCTTGTTGTTTCGACATTCTCCCAGAGTCTGTGCCGTTGACTCTGTGACTACTTGGCCCCTTCCCCAAAAGGAAATAACAGCACAGGATCCTGCCACAGGGTCTAACTATGTACTTCTGGATGTCCTGAAACTAACTCACAGACACTCACCTGTCTCTGCCTCCCAAGTGCTAGGATTAAAAGTATGTACCATCACTCCTAGCAACCTAAGATTCTTATAACAATAACATAATTTTAAATGTGAAGCTGGCAATGGGGCCACAGGAAAAAAGCCATGTTAGTAAGTTAAAATATTTTCTGTAAAAAAGACTGAATAAAACAGAAAAGAATATATTTGAAGTTTTTTTGTTTATTTGTTTAAATAAAGACTTCTTTTAGGGGCTGGAGAGATGGCTCAGTGGTTAAGAGTACTGGCTGCTCTTCCAGAAGACCTGGGTTTAATTCCTAACACCCACACGGCAGCTCGAAACTGTCATTCCAGGCCCAGAGGAACCAACACCCTCTTCAGCCTGCTGTGGACATTGGGCACACATGTGATGCACAGACATACAAGCAGGCAAAGCACCCATACACATAAAGTAAACCCTAAAAAATTATTTTTAAAATTTTATTTTATTTATTTATGTGTATGTGTGGGCATACCCACTGAAGCCAGAAGAGAGGTTCAAACACCCTAGAAGTTATGGGTAGCTGTGAGCCACCTGGTGCAGGTGCTGGAAACTGAACCTGAGTCCCTTAGAAGAGGAACAAGTGATCTTAACCACTGAGCCGTCTCTTCAGCACCATATTTGCAAGGGCTTCTTGGTTTTGGTTTTGTTTTCAAGACAGAGTTTCTCTGTTTAACTCCAGCTGTCCTGGAACTAGCTCTGTAGACCAGGCTGGCCTCAAATTCGAAAGAGATCCACCTGCCTCTGTCTCATTGTGCAATACTATAGGGTCAAAGAATATTCTTAGAAATGAGTTGCTGCATAGAAACTATGAGCTAATTCTATATTCAAGTTAACTATGAGACAAGGCCAACATTTGTTTAAAATCCCCAAACAAAACACAGACAAGATTTTGCAAGTATTCTAGTCTTTTAAAGCTCACCTGGCAGCCACCCTTATAACTAGCAACTCAAGGAGTACTTAAATGGGGCTTCCCTGTAAGGTGAATTTTTAAAATTATTTCTAATGGGGGAGGGGGGTGTGCATGTATGTGCAGTTGCCTGTGGAGCCCAGAAGCATGGGATCTCCTGGAACTGGAGTTAGTTTCTAGCCACCTGAGGAAGGTTCAGGGAACTAAACCTGGGTCCTCCCAAAGGATAGTACTACACACTCTTAAACCCTAAGCCAGCTCTCCAGCCACCAATGTCATTTTTTTAATTGCTGAAATCCAAGAGGCTTTTTTTTAAGTATGAAAACATCACAATGAAACCCACTGTCTTGTACAATTAATATACACCAAAATAAAACAAAAACCTAAAAACCACTTAATATAAACAATCCAGTTCAACCCAGTAAAAGGTCTCGGGAACAGAAGAGAAAAGAAAGACAGGTACCTCATAGTTTGAGAGAAAATCTAGCAATTCTGATTGAGATGGGATGTACAGAAGTGGTTTCATCACCCGGCGAACAAACTTCTCAATGTAAACAGCACTCATGGGGCCTTTGTATTCGATTGGTCCAAAACTAGTACCAAAAAAAAAAAAATAATAAATAAAAATAAATAAAAACAATACACCATGCATTAAACCTGTAATGTGTAACAAAAACTATCAACATCACACAAAGAAAACATCTTTGCTTTAACAGTTGGTTCAGAGGCAAGCAGCCTGCTTTGCTTAGGAGGTGAACAGAGAACCAGCATTTTAGGTGGGGAAGAGACAAGCACTTCTATGAGATCAATCTTAATCCAGCTGCAAGTTAAAATCATTCTATCCTCTAAAAGAAAAATTTAGTTTCTACTAAAAAAGAAAAAAGTGGCCTCGGAAACTAACCACATGATAAAGAATTCCAGGATCTTTGCTACAGCACTCAACACATGTAGGCAGATTTCCTTTTCCATGAAACTGAAATAAGAATCATTGGGAAGTTGACCCATTGCCTACTAAAAAGTAATTATTTGTGTTTCCAAAGGCACATACACAAAGGATCACTAAGTGAACCTGACACCTGTTTAAAAAGTCATCACAACAGGGACAAAATGGCACGGTGAAGTCAGGAGGTGTCCCTTATGGTTTGCACAGGGACCTGGTCCAGCTCTGAAACACCAACACCACCCAGGTGTTCTCCTGAGCTCATCAGACTTTCACCCGGCTGCCTCGACATCCTCCCAAACTCATCAAGTCTCTCAAGTCCTCAGTGACCCACAATACACACAAATGTTACTGAACAATAGGGTCAGGAGCACGTGAAATTCAGAACTTCTGCAACCATTCTTTTCTCTACAGAGATGACATTAAGTTTATTGTTCACAGCAGCAATGCACAAAGTTTAGGAAAGAATTACATATATGCTGTACTCATAATGGTGTTACATAGTTACAAAAATTTGAATACGTGATAAATTCTTCAGTGCACACTATAGAATATGATACCAAAGAAATAGAAATGTGGAAAAAGTAAGCACAGCATTCTACAAGCACAGCTGGGAATCAGGAGTAAGAATTCCACCAACTCAAGAGGCCAGGCATGGTGGAGTACACCTTTAATCCCAGCACTTGGGAGGCATAGACTTGTGGATTGTTTGAGACCAACCTAATCTACATAGTGAGTTCCAGGCCAGCCAGGTCTGAATAGAAAGTATTTTTTTAATTAAAAAAAATTTTTAATTAACACCATCACCATCCATCAACGAATTCTAATTGAGAGGAAAAAAAAATAAGACGACTAGGTATGGTAATGCACACCGTTAATCCCAGGACTCAGGAGGTAGAGGAGTGCAAGGTGATCTTCAGACATATCTATATATCTGTAAATTTGAGACCAGCCTGAGCTACATTAGAATCTGTCTCAAACAAACATACTATGAATGAATGAATGAACGAACGAATGAATGAACGAACGAATGAGGAAAAAAAATCAAGAAAGCATCTGATAACATGTTTCGTCCAGGCCGGGCGGTGGTGGCGCACGCCTTTAATCCCAGCACTCGGGAGGCAGAGCCAGGCGGATCTCTGTGAGTTCGAGGCCAGCCTGGTCTCCAAAGCGAGTTCCAGGAAAGGCGCAAAGCTACACAGAGAAACCCTGTCTCGAAAAACCAAAAAAAAAAAAAAGTTTTGTCCAGCAAAAAAAGGAGCCAATCTTCCTGGAGTTGGTGGCACATGACTTTGATCCCAGCACTTGGGAGGCAGAGGCAGGCAGATCTCTGTGAGTTTGAAGCCAGCCTGGGCTACAAAGCAGGTTCCAGGAACAAAAGAAACCCTGCCTCATAAAACTAAAAAAAAAAAAAAAGCCAACCCATGTAGAAATCTCATCTATTCAAGGCATGAGGCTTTCTTTGCTGGGTTTTCCTAGTGTCCTAGTGAACTGTAAAAGCAAACAAGATCTCAAGATGCAGGATACAGAAGTGAAGAAACTACAGCCATCAGTGTAGGATAAGCTGGTCTAGAGCACAATGACAGCAGGGTGGTGAGAACCTGTTTCCATGATCCAAACTCTGTTTCATCAACCTTGAGATGACATCAGTACAAACCCCAAAACCTGTCCCACAAAGCAGGAAGCCATGAATTTAAGTAGCTACAAGATAAAGCATTGCAGCAAATGAGAGCAACAGCAGCGTCTGCTCAGCCATGAGACCCAGCGGGACGTGTGCAAGCACTGTAAGCAGGAAGAACTTGTGATTACCAGAGTGCCTAGGAGCGTTCAGCTAATGGACCAATCATGTGCACATGCACACATATAAAACTGAGGCCTCTAGACTCTGAGAACACGAAGAAAGTATCTTTGGAGAGTTCCTGTGGCTCAGGCCTGCTGCACACTGCACATAAGTGGTGAAATGAACAGAAGAGCAAAGCAGCGGGCTATAATGAAGGGTGGGCATTCAAAGCCCTGTGCAGAAAACCAAGGTACTGGGAATTTTAAACAGAATCTCACACAGCAGCTCCGGCTAGCTTCAGACTCACAGCAATCTGCCTGCCTCAGCCTAAATAGTTCTGAGTTTAAAGGCATGCAGCACAACACCTGGCTTGGACTATTTGATTCTAAAGTCTATAGAAGCTGAGGACACAAACAGCTCATGTGTTTTCCCATGCATCTCAAAATGACCATCCCAATTCAAGGGAATGCTCATTTTAATGTCACATGAAGTTAAAATCACCTCCAGCAGCCAGAAGTTTTAACCACCCCACTGGGCATCTGTGTCCTTTTTCCAAAGCCGAAGAGTAACATAGGGACCTAAGTAGAATAAACACACCACCCCTTCAGCACAATGGTTTCTGCTGACCTCTACAAAGGAAGAACTAGGCCTGAGATGGTCACTGGGAGTGTACCTTATATTTAAGAACCCTGCAGTAGCTGTCAAAGCAGAGGAAGAACCTACTGGACAAGAAGTAGAGTGAGGAGATCTGAAACCAATCTAAATAGCTACTGAGAAGCTAGCTTGTTCCTTCCGTGGACATTAAACCACAAATATGCCAGGCGTTGGTGGCGCACGCCTTTAATCCCAGCACTTGGGAGGCAGAGCCAGGTGGATCTCTGTGAGTTCGAGGCCAGCCTGATCTACAGAGCAAGCTCCAGGACAGGCACCAAAACTACACAGTGAAACTCTGTCTCAAAAAAACAGGAAAAAAAAAGAAAACCACAAACATTTCATATACAGCGGAAAACCTGAGGATGGAAAAGGTAGTCTTGCCTAAATAACATCAAACTGTTCCAGTAAGACCCTGTGTGACAACAGTTTACGCTAGTGGAATGGAACTGGGAAGGAATGGGATAGAGACCCTGTCACTAACAGTCTGCTGACCATTGATGTGAGACCTACTGAGACCAAGAGGTACATGAGAAGGGAGGGAACCCCTAAAAATAGAGCTCTCACTAGTTAGGTCTTTACTCACTTGGCCTTTCACAGACTTTAAGCCAATCACATTGAATGAAGCCGAAATTCCATCTTCTACCCTAGGAGCCTAAGGCTGGAAGATCATCTGTATCCCTAGCCTGGGATACAGAATGAGACCATCTCAAAAATCAAAATAAATAATCAGGTATGGTGGCACGTGGCTTTGATCCCAGCACTGGGGAGGCAGAAGCAGGCCAATCTTTAAATTCAAGGCCAGCATGGTCTACATAGTGAGTTCCAGGACAGCCAGGGCTACATTGTGGGACCCTGACTCTAAATAAATAAATATTCCAAAGTCAGATTTTTCAAATATTACTTAACATCCATATTAGGGTCTGAGCATGTCTGCAAAAACAAACATTAATATATATGCGGTAAAAAGCAAATAACTTAAAGTCAAACTAAGTCAAATGTGGTTGACACATGCTTATTATCCCAGCACTTGTGAGAAGTTGAGGCAGGGTCACTAAGTTCTAGGCCAGCTGTGTTATAAAGTGACTATAAGGCCAGCCTAGGCTACAGCAGAGATCAGTTATCCAACAAAGCAAGGCACGGGGTGCACACCTTTGACCCCAGCACTAAGAGGCAGAGGCAGGTAGACCTCTGACTTCCAGGCAATCCTGGTCTACATGGTGAGTTCCAAGCCAGCCAGAACTACATAGTGAGATCCTGTCACCACCCCATGAATGAATGAATGAATAAATGAATGAATGAATGGAATGAATAGATTGATAGGTAGATAAATAAATAAATGAATGAACAGTCTGGGGAGATAGATCAATGGTTAAGAACATTGTCTATTCTTCCAGAGGACCTGGATTTTATTCCCAGCACCAACATGGTGGCCCACAATCCCCTGTAGTTCCAGGAGATCTGATGCTTTCCTTCTGACCTCCTTGAGCTCCTGTATGCACATGGTGCATATACATAGACTCACGCGCGCGCGCGCGCGCGCGCACACACACACACACACACACACACACACACACACACACACACAGAAAAAATAACAAACAAATAAAATGAATCTTAGGCCTAAAGAGATGGATCTGCAGCTAAGATGTAACTGCTTTTGCAAAGGACCAGAGTTTGGTTTCCAGCACCTCTGTCTGTCAGCTAACTCCAGATCTGGGGGTTCTGACACCCTCTTCTGTTCTACATGTGCTTGTATCAACACACAGGCACACACATACATACATAACTAAAAATAAAGATTAAAAACAAGAAGCCGGGCAGTGGTGACACACACCTTTAATCCCAGCACTCGGGAGGCAGAGTCAGGCCAATCTCTGTGAGTTCGAGGCCAGCCTGGTCTATAGAGTGAGACCCAGGAAAGGCACCAAAACAACACAGAGAAACTCTGTCTCAAAAAACAAAACAAAACAAAAAACCCAAAAAGATAGCTTAAAATAAAAACCATAGGTAGCTTGTCACTTTTGGCAAAATGAATATAACTGGAGACCCAAAAATCATGAAACTTTAGGGGTTCCACCCTGTCACTTCAGAACTATAGACAAGTCAGGTTGTGATGGCAAATGCCTTTAGCCCCAGCATTTGGGAGGCAGAGGCAAGTGGATCTCTACGAGTTCAAGGCCAGCCTGGTCTGCAGAGAAAGTTCCAGGAGAGTCAAGGCTCTTGAAAAACCAAAAAGAACCAAAAACTATAGACATAAAATTATGGGTCACTAGTAATTTTCTTCCTAATTGAAAGAAATGATATGCTATCCCCTCCCCCTTATTTGCAATACTAGGGATTGAACCCAGGATCTCACCCATGTTAGGAAATCACTTTACCACTGAATTAATACTCCCAGCTATTTGGATACTGATTAAGATAGAGTCTAAGTTGTCCAGGCTAGCCTCAAATAATCCTCCTGTCTCTGCCTCCCAAGTAGTTTAGATTATAGGCAGGTGCCACCATACCTGGCAAAGCTATTATCTTGAGCATGCTACACTACCAGGTTAACAGGATGAGGGACAGGATGTACTTCTGCATTACATAACATTTTCAGTAGCTAAAATGTAAGTAAAGCCATACAATGGAATAATTCATACTTTTGAAAATAATGCTGTAACATACACTGATATAAACATACACTGACGTGCTGTGGGATGGTCTGTATGTCAAATGTGTTGCTCTGATTGGTCAATAAATAAAACACTGATTGGCCAGTGGCCAGGCAGGAAGTATAGGCGGGACTAACAGAGAGGAAAAAAGAAAGAACAGGAAGGCAGGGGGAGACACTGCCCGCCGCCACCATGTCAAGGAGCATGTGAAGATGCCGGTAAGCCACGAACCACGTGGCAAGGTATAGATTTATAGAAATGGATTAATTTAAGATATAAGAACAGTTAGCAAGAAGCCTGCCACGGCCATACAGTTTGTAAGCAATGTAAGTCTCTGTGTTTACTTGGTTGGGTCTGAGCGGCTGTGAGACTGGCGGGTGAGAGAGATTTGTCCTGACTGTGGGCCAGGCAGGAAAAATCTAGCTACACTGACTCTCACAAAAGTGTGAAAGAACAATTTAGGAAATAACATCACTGTCTAATACATCTCTAGTCAACAGCTAGAGGGCTCACATGTACATTAACAGAAAAAGACAATCAAAACACACTAGTCACTCATGGCTGGCACAATCATCAAATCCCTTGACATTTTTTTTAAATTTATTTTTGCCTATCTGTATTTTCTCAGTTTTCTACATTGACTATCTAATAATTTTGCATAGAAAAAAAAGAAACAAAGTTTCACTGATAAACTGATGAAAGTAGGTGGAACTAGAAATACCACCGCAAGTCCTTACCTCCGATGATACAGATGTATTACAGGAAAATAAAAGAAATGCTTCTGTTTTCTGCATTTTCCTTGGTTCCACCAGCAATTAATTGCCACAAACAACACCTGCAGAGACAAAGAAGGTTTCACATGACTATGAATAGCAACTCAACAGTTACCAAGACTTCTAATTGTAGAAACAGAACTAGCTCCCCCAACCTCCACAGAGCAGGAAGTAGTAAACAAAAACCAAACTAGCTGTTTCAAGCTTTTGTTTTGTTTTTTTGAGACAGGGTTTCTCTGTGTAAACCACTCTGGCTGTCCTGAATTCGATTTGTAGACCAGGCTGGCCTAGAACTCACAGAGATCTGACTACCTCTGCCTCCCCAGTGGTGAGATTAAAGGTGTGCATCACCACGCCTACCCGTTTCAAGCTTTCAGAGGTGACATTTATCACTAAAATAAAAGATAGGCCTAAGTGGTAGCTCATACTTGTAATCCCAACCCTGGGGCATGGGAATGAGGGGTGGGGGTGAGGGAGCTGACTCAGGTGAATTGCCATGAGTTACATACAAGCTAGCTTGGTCTACAGAAGGAGGTCTTATCTTAAAAAATAAAAAATAGGGGCTAGAGAGATAACTCAGAAGGGCACTGGCTGCTCTTCAAGAGGACATGGATTTGATTCCCAGCACCCACATGGTGGCTCACAACTATCTATAACTCCAGTAGCTCCACTCCACTGCTCTCTCCTAGGACGTCAGGCATATGGTGTACAGACATACATGTAGGCAAAACATCCATACACACAAAAAGTAAAATAAATCTTTTTTTTTTAATGAAAAATAACCAAGTGTGCTTTTAATACTAGTACTTATAAGGCAAAGGGAGGCTTATCACTGAGTTTGAAGCAAGCCAGGTCCACATAGCAAGTTCCAAATCAGCCAAGGCTACATAGTAAAATTCTGTCTCAAAAATAAATACATAAATTTCAAAAAAAAACCCTTCTCCATAGTTTAGCTAGTACTCTGAGACTGTCAAAAGAGGAAAATTATTTGTTTTTAAGGTTAAATGTTAAAATGAACAAGCAATAAATACTTTGGAGGGATTTGATTTTAATTTTATTATTTATTTATTTATTTATTTATTTATTTATTTATTTATTTATTTATTGAGGCAGGGTCTCCACACATGCTGTAGCATATCTCTACACTTCACACCTCCAACACACCAAAAAAAACAAATAAAAAGCTGCACACACCTTTAGCCCCAGCACTCGGGAGGCAGAGACAGGTGGATCTTTGAGTTTGAGGCCAGCCTGGTCTACAGTGTGTGTTCAACACAGAAACCCTGTTTCAAAAAACTAAAAAAAAGTTAGGCCTGAAGAGATGATTCAGCAGTTAATTGCTCTTCCAAAAGACCCAGGTTTGTTCCTGGCACCCACATGGCAGCTCACAAACATTTGCAGCCAGTTCCAGGGTATGCAAAGCCTTCTGGCTTCTATGTGCACAGGGCACCATGCGGTGCAGCGAAGACATGCACATGCATACAATGAAAATACTGTTGGTTTTTTTTTTTGTTTTGTTTTATTTTTTTTTGTTTTTTTGAGATAGCATTTCTCTGTATAACAGCCCTGGCTGTCCTGAAACTCACTCTGTAGACCAGGCTAGCCTTGAACTCACAGAGATTCACCTGCCTCTGCCTCCCAAGTGCTGGGATTAAAGGTGTGCACCACCTCTCCCAACAAGAAGTTATGAAGAAAGCAATATGAAGTCACCAACGAAATTGCTTTCTGCCTACAAGTAGAGCACAAGTGCTCAAACTTAGTGGGGACTCTCCAGAGTTTTTAGGATCTATTTCTTTTTTTTAACTTTTAGCTTTTATGTATATATTTATGTTTGTGTAAGTGTATGGTGTGTGTGTATGTCCCTGTACCCTGTAGGCCAGTACAGGCGATTGTGACCTGCCTAACGTGGGTCCTGGGACCAAACTCCAGTTCTCTGAAGAACAGCAAGCTCCCTTAACCACTGACTCATCTCTCTGGCCCCTTAGTCCATTTCTAAGGGAGAAAAAGCAATAATCATTACCTATGATTGATGTCTCATTTTCTTTACTTAAAAATAGGGCACAACCTACCATCTTGCTAATTTGACTAAGCAAAATGGCTCAAATGATTTTTGCCTGTTTCTGAAAATAAATTCACTCTCTTTTCCCTACTGTGCACACAGACCCATAAACTCTCAATTTAGAAGGAACTGAAAAGAACAGGTTTGGTCACTGTGGGTAGCACAATCCCTACTGTCTGTCACTGTGGGACCTTAACAGACTGCTAAGCCCCTGCAAGCCAGAGGCCCTGCTTAAAAAAAGCCAAAGCAGGGGTTGGGGATTTAGTTCAGTGCAAGCTCAAGGCCCTGGGTTCGGTCCTCAGCTCCAAAAAAAAAAAAAAAAAAAAAAAAAAGCCAAGGCTAAAAAAAAGCATGAAGGACTGTTGTAAAGATGAGCATGGTACACAGCTCACAGACTACTATTGTTACTATTCCATTATTCAAGACACATTGCTTAAACCAGCCACAAACAATACTACTTTAACATGAAACACAATGGATTTCCCTTTTGCTTCCTACCTGGGAGACAGACCTCTGTTCTCAGATTCAAAGAACTGGGGAGTGACTAGGAAAGCGGTGCTTTCTTCCATGCTTATATACTACATGCTTGCCCAGGGCTCCCTTGGAATTCCTGTTTCCTCCCTGAAAAGTTGATATGATATGATATAATGACTTTCTTTCTTTCTTTCGTTTTTTGAGACAGGGTTTCTCTGTAGCTTCGAAGCTTGTCCTGGAACTTGCTCTGTAGACCAGGCTGGCCTCAAACTCAGAGAACTGCCTGTCTCTGCCTAACAAGTACTAGGATTAAAGGCGTGCGTCACCACTGCCTGGCATGATATGACTTTCAACTTTCAGATTATCAGGCTTGGAACTAAGTGTCTTTACTCACTAAGCCATCTTGTCAGCTATGTGTGTGTGTGTGTGTGTGTGTGTGTGTGTGTGTGTGTGTATACACACGCGCATATTCACATACCACAAACATAATTTATACATATATACACATACAAACATACAGTCTTTTTTTATTTTCTTTTGAGAGGGTCTCATGTAGCTTGGGCTGGCCTCAAACTCACTATGTATTTGAGGATGGCACTGAACTCCAGACACTTCTGTCACTCCCTCCAAGTGCTGGGATCCTTCTCTAGAAATATGAACACTCTAAGGAATGTACATGGTATACTTTAAGGTATACAATAGTTTTGAAAGGCTTTGTGGAACTAGACAGTAGACCTAGGCACCATTTGTAGTATTTCCTGTTTCTAAGATAAAACAGCTGAGAGTTCTGAATGAATTCTGCAGCTCAGGGGCTCACCTGAGTTAGCTCAAATCATGCTTCTCCAACAGCACAGGCCCTCAGGAATCTATGGAGTGCTTTTTGCTTGCTACAATGATTAGGCAAAGGTCCTGAGAGATGTCCTGCAATGCTCAAAACTGTTCTGCACATGTAAGAGTCAGCTTGTTATCTCACAGTGGTTTGAAATGCCTGCATTGATGCTGGAATGTCTGGTTCACTACATTCCAAACCCAGAGTCTAAGCCCATCTTACGTGTGAACCCAAGGTATGACTGTTATGTTCATAGAATTTCTCAGAAATGGGATTACTATATAAACTGAGACAGAAAACTATCTAGTTCAGAACTTCAGGAGCTGCTTCCTATTGTGGACAGTCACTCATCACTTCACCGTGGGCTCTGAGCCACCAGCTCATCACTTCTTACCGCAGACCCACATCTGGAACTGTCCTGTTCACAGTGGCTCTGCATAAAGCATAATGCTTTGCCCATGTACTCACAACTAAAATACACTAAGTTTTGTTTGTTTGGTTGGTTTTTTTTGTTTTGTTTTGTTTTTTTGTTTTGTTTTTTTGTTTTTGGTTTTTTTTTTTTTTTGGGTTTTCAAGACAGGGTTTCTCTGTGTTGTTTTGGTGCCTGTCCTGGACCTCGCTCTGTAGACCAGGCTGGCCTTGAACTCATAGAGATCCTCCTTAAAGGCGTGCGCCACCACTGCCTGGCATTAAAATATTTAAGATTTAGCTACAAGTTACTTTTCCATTTTCCCACTACCTCTGCGACAATTAGTACACTAAGTTACTTTGAAATTATATGCATAGGGAAGTTTTGTCAAATATGGTTGACTCACAGGCAGAAAAGGGGCATCATAAAATAGTCATTTTCAGGTTTGTGTGGAGTGGTACACACCTCTAATCCTAGCACTTGGGAGAAAAGGCAGAAGTATCAGGAATTCAAGACCAGTCTTCACCACATAAAACACTATCTCAAAAATTAACTGCGCTGGCAACTGACTCAGCAGTTAGGAGCACTCGCTGCCCTTTCAGAGGATGGGGGTTCAGTTCCCAGCACCCATCTGGTGGCTCACAGCTATCAATCTGTAACTCCAGTTACAGGAGCTATGACACCATCTTCTGACCTCCAAAGGCACCAGGTATACATGTGTGGTGCACATACATACATGCAGATAAAACACTCATATACATAAAATTTTATATATCTGTGTGTGTGTACAAACACACATTTTTATTTTTTTAATTAACCATAGGGCCAGTGAGATGGATGAGCAGATAAAGGCACTTTGCCACAAAACTTGGTGATTTGTGTTTAATCCCTAGAAACATAGAAAGGCAGGAGAGAACTGATTCCCAAAGAGTTGAACTCAGGTCATCAGGCTTGGTGAAAAGTACCTGTAGTCTTTTTTGTTTGTGTGTTTGTTTTTCAAGACATGGTTTCTCTGTGTAGCCCTGGCTGTCCTGGAACTTGTTCTATAGACCAGATAGGCCTCAAACTCAGGGATCTGCCTGCTTCTTCCCCCTGAGTGCTGGGATCAAAGGTATGTGCCACCACACACAACAACTGTTAGTTTTTTATACATAAATTTTTCCTGTATAAGTATTTAAGTAGCTGGCTACAAAGTAGACAAGAGAACTGAGTCCTGAAAGTTTTCCTCTAACCTCCACATTTGCACCATGGCCTGTATACCACTTACAACATAGAGGTAACAAGCCACATGAGCTGGTCATGAGAGAGCTAGGATTCTGGTCTCATCTCTACCATCTTCAGCACTGTGACATGCAGCCTGCTGTCGTGGGCAAGCACATAACTCCCTCTGAAGCCAAAGAACTGGTTCCCATTCTTGCCACTCTGACCATCATGACAGGACCCTTCTTGCTTCTTCATAGGCTCTGTACCTGACAGTCTCCAGAGTTCACCTGGCCATCACTGCCAGTCTGGCACAATACCTCTGAGGGACCATCCTCTCTGATACACAGACTTGACTCTTTGGTAGAAGGGGTGTATTACCTGATCTGAAAGCCGGCTGGCTGCCTGCTCAATTTCTGCCCTGGCAGCGATGGACTGGCCACACCATGGGGCATAGAAGAACAGCAGCACTACCTCGGAATCCCGGCGAACATGCTCGGCATAGTCCAGCTGCCCCTGGAAGAGGTCAAGGACTGGAGACCTCGAGGAGAAAAAGCTGACAGGCGGCTTTGCTGGTATTATCACATCTTTTGCTCGACTAAAAAAAAGTAAACACAAACAAGATTTCTCAGCTTATGTTCTTCTTCCATTACAGCTTTGTGTGGAAGGACAGAGAAGACTTCTGCTTTGTTTTGGTTTGGGTTTTGTTTTGGGGGAGAAGGGGGCCCAAGACTGGGTTTCCCTGTGTATCCTTAGCTGTCCTGGAACTCACTCTGTAGACCAGGCTAACCTTGAACTCAGAGATCCGCCTGCCTCTGCCTTCCAAGTGCTGGGATTAAAGGAGTGTACCACCACCACCCAGTTTGGGTTTTTTTTGTTTGTTTTTTGTTTGTTTTTTGTTTGTTTGTTTGTTT
Organism: Peromyscus eremicus; assembly: GCF_949786415.1. Lineage (NCBI taxonomy): Eukaryota > Metazoa > Chordata > Mammalia > Rodentia > Cricetidae > Peromyscus > Peromyscus eremicus. The sequence continues at coordinate 3,851,044 of NC_081423.1, read as the reverse complement.
GTTTAATTAAAGGCCTCTTTTGAATAAGAAAATAAGAGTTTGAAAGTCACTGTACTTGAAACAAAAAGCAATACACTGTGCTAAGGTAACACCTGACTGGAACAATGCAGATGTTGGGTATTGTCCATGCAGGTGTGGCCTAAGAGAGCAGTGAAGAATTGCATGATCTATGGTCTCACCTCTTTGCAGTCTGACTCTCCACACAAGGCACTGATCTCCAGGCCCTGATGCTACCTAATGCTCACATTTACAGTTGTCTCCACTCTTAGAAAACATCATTTGTTAAGTGGAGTTGGCCTATACCTATGCAAAGCATCCAGGGAAAAGCAACAATAACATAGACTTCAAATACAAATAATAATTCAGTGGTAAGAAAGATGAAGAGCAAAGCAAGAGCCTAAACTAGAAAGGTTCCCCACAGTCAGAGGGGCCACAACTCTCCCATCAGGTGCATGTGTACAATGCCGGAGCATAAAGCCCTGAGCACAGTGCCCTAAAACAATACATTAACCCAAAAGAAAGTAAAAGACCAAAGAATATGAATAAAACACAGAAGGGACAAATGAAAACAAGTAGCAAGAAAACTCAACTATACCGATAATCACAATTAATTATAAAAGATCAAGCCATTCAACTAAGAATTGACTGTCAAATAAACCCCTAAAAGAGATACTTTTTAGAATATAAAGACACAGAGGCCAGCACTCAGGAAGCAGAGGCAGGATCTAGTGCCAGCCTGGGCTACACAAGGAAGGATACCTTATTTCAAAAACCAAATAAATGAATGTTGGTAGTAAGCATAAAGGCTGGCATGATTCATCAGGCGAATATTCTTACAATTAAATATTACTTAAATTGAGGGAAAATACAAGACAAGGGCCAGCAAGATGGCTTATCAGGTAAAGGTGCCTGTCACCAAGGCTGAGGATCTGGGTTCAATTCCAGATATTCACATGATAGGACAGAACCAATTTCTGGGAAGTTGTTCTCTGACAACCATACATTCCCCACATAAATAAATAAATGTTGCAGTAGTAGTAACTTCAAAAATACAAGAAGGGGCTGGAGAGATGGCTCCATGGTGAGGATTACTCGCTGCTCTTGTAAAGGACCCAGGCTCAGTTCCTAGTACCCACATGCTGGCTTACAGGAATCCAATGCCTTCTTTTGGCCTCTGCAGGTACCATGTACACACAGTGCCCTTATATACATTCAGGAAAACACTCATACAAATAAAATAAAAATAAATAAATCTTTTTTGAAAAGGCAAACAAAAAACATAATACTAACCTGATTGAATCTCAAAACAATTATGCAAAGTGAAAAAAAAGCTAGATATTAGAGGCCATAATAGAATGCCAAAACAGGAGGAAAAAAAAAAAAAAGAGTTCAAAGGAACAAGCTTACATATTGAACATTTCCCCACTGTGGTCTCTGCAGAGCTTTCTGCCTGTGGAGGATACTTTCCTAACCTGAAAACTGCAATCCCTTGCACAACTTTTCAAAAATCTGCCTGAGCAACTGCTCTTGTGCTTCCGACACAGGCAGAGACTGCTGCCAAGGAGCTTTCTTCCTGGAGGAGGAAGATGGCAAACAAACAAGTATATAAACAATCAGTAATAAAAGCTACACAAAACGAGCACTGTTGTGGGAGAACTCAGTATGGAGATATGGATACAGCAGCTTCTAACAAGGTGGTAATCAAGCAACTCTCAAGCTAAGGCCTGAATGACAAGCAGACAGATAGCCATACACAGTGGTGGAGAGGGTCCTGTGGAGAAAAAGTGGTACAATCTGAAGAGATTCTAAAGGCTGCTCATTCGTGGATATTCCTACCATTCAAATGCATGATCCATTAAGTGATGAATTGGACATGATGGCACACACTTACAATTCCAGCATTCAGATGGTTAAGCAGGAGGACAGTAAGCTTCAGGCCAGCCTGGGTTAAAGTAAGACCCTGTCTCAAATACAAAGCCAGGAGGTGGTTAAGAGCTCTGCAGTTAAGAGTGGGCACTGCTCTTGCAGAGGACCCAAGTTCACAGCACCCATGTTGGGTGGCTCAGGACTACCTATAACTCAGGTTTCAGGGTCTCCAATGCCTCTGGGCTCTGTGGGCACCTCCTCTCATGTGCACACATCCACACAGATGCACTCATATACACATACACATAATTTAGATTTATTTTTTAAAGCCCAGCATGGTTATACACACCTGAAATCCCAGCACTTAAGGGGTAAAAGTAGTTTGAAATCATCCTGAACTACATGAGATCCAGTCCAAAACCAAACAAAAGAAGAAAAACTGTATGCTAAGCATAAAATAATACAATCTGAGGGAAGTACATGTGACATCAACTTATTATATTTTACTGATGGAGGAGTTCTTAAAGTTAAAAGCCAGATAAAACACAAACTAAACAAAAAAATCAGTCAGGAAAGAGAAACATGGCCCTCTGCTCTATCACAGTCCCTCTAGAGTTTTCATGTATCTCTCAAAATGTGCTTTACATTTTTCAAAAATTATATGTAAATCAGAGATTTCCTATAGCTTTTAAGCTTATGTATGCAGTAGATACAAAAAAAAAAAAAAAAGAGTTGGTTGTGAATAATAATGAACTGTTTTAAAAAAAAAAAAAAGATCAACTTTACTGTATCTGGGCAAGATGTTCGTGAGTGTAGGCATTCACAGGGAAGTCAGAAGACAACATCTTGAATCTGTTCTCTCCTTTTACTATGAGTTCTGAAGCCAGCTTACAAATTCAATTCTTATAGGAAATGTATCCCTTAAACCTCCCTTCTGAAAGGCAGCTCTACATGCACTCGTCTTTATTCCTTATGCACATACACATTTCTCCTTCAAGTCAGGGTACAAGGAAAGCAAGCAAAATGAATGCATGGAGACTGAATGCCCATAAATAGATGTGGGCAAGGATTAGATACCCAGAAATGCACAATAATTCATTGTGGTTCAACTCCAAATCCACCTTCTTATATATCATCTACTCTGAACTCAGCTAAGCAACAGACACTAAAGAGGTCAATAATTTATTTCAGACCTGGACTATGAATAAAATTAAATTTTTTAAAAAGACCCTGTTTATTCTTCCTAAGTCTCTGTTCTCATTAAAGATCATGAAAGTGATATGCTGTTGTCTCAGATCAAACACTGAGCACTGTTTCCACAGCTGGACAAACTGGAGTGAGTCAGCTCCTTGAAGTGGAAAAGGGTTGTTTTCTTAATTTGAATCCAAGTGTCAACTTGCAATATTCTACCTTGTAAAATACTTCTGCATTTTCCTTGTGAAGACAATAAAATATGTGATTGCTCAGATAAAAAAATTCCAACTCCAGGTCAGGCATGGAGACCTTTAATCCCAGCAGTATCACAGCAGCTGGCACATGGCAAACATTAAAAACTTAGTCCCTTTCCACTAAAGCCACCAATCCTTTGACCCGTCTTGACCACAGGAACCTCACATTGTGTTTGTTGCACTCACTATGGACCCAGATAAATCTCCCTCTGGACAGAAGTGCCAAGAGGATATGACAGGTGACAAGACAGTGTATAAACTGAAATCTCAAACGATGATCTGAGGAGAAGTATAACTGAAATATAAACTTTACATTTATTCATTTCCTAAAAAGAGGCACACTAGCTTCCACTCTTCCTACACTAAACTCCAGCCTACTCATGCCTTTCCCAAGTTTCAAAAAAAAGACCAACCTTGTCCAGATTCCAGATCTTTGCACTTAACTGCTCTGTAGTAGACACTCGTACCCCAGATATTCCAGCATTGGCCCCTTCCTTTCCCGTGTAAACTCCTAATGAAAGCCTTTCTGCCCTTCCTACCCTCAACCTTCTATTCCCTGCATTGCACTTACTAAGGTCTCTGAAGTGTTTGTTCACTGTATGTCACCTCAATGAAAATACACGAGGGAACAGGGATTTTTGTCTTCAGCACTAACAACTGCTGAGTACAAAGTGCTCACTGACTGTCAGTACATCAAATGCGTGCCTGGATTCCCAAAAGCGATTAAGACTCCTAAATGGCTTGCAAATCACTACACTGCAAGCATTAAGGAAAATGAAATTGATGGAAAAACAGAGTATAACGTGGGAAAGAACTGCCATGTGCACCCCCAGAAAACCCAACTGGTGAAAAGCAGCTCAGAAACACGGCCAAACACCCTCGGTACAAAACTGTAAAGGGGCAGCACCCAGAAAGCTCTCCATTCGGAATAGGGACAGCGGGGGGCTGCGACCCACAGGGAGAGGCCCACTTCCCCGCGGGAGACATACGACCTCCGACCCCGGAGGCCCCGAGCTGATCCCGCGCTGCCGGGCTGGCGGAGCTCTGGCCATGGAGCCCGAGTCCCGGCAGCCTCACCTGCAGGTGAACTTGAGGGCGAAGAGCAGGGCGCAGCCAAGCGCCACGGCCCCGCACAGCAGCTCCGGCCGCCGGCGCGCCATGAGCGAGGCGCCGCGCAATCCGCGGCGGAGCCGGCTCTCCGAGGACGCCGCCGCCCCGGCCGGGCTGAGGGAGCCGGAGCCCTTGGGGCCGCCGCCGCCACCCTCGTCCTCGGCGTCGTCGCTGCTGCTGCTCCCGCCGCCGCCGCCGCGGCCTCCGCATTCCGACATTACATGCTCCCCGTCGCCGGCTTTATACCACCGCTGCCGCTGCCTCGGGCCGGGGGACCCAGCCCCGGACGTCGCTCTCAGACCTCGCAAGCAGCTGCGCCGGCTAACCCGGACCCTCCACGTCAGCGACACTTCAGGGACGCCCCGCCCACCACCCCAGAGTCTGCGCAAATTCACGCTCCCCCTGAAAGCCACGCCCCCTGGGCCACGCCCCCGAGCCTACGGAGTCTGCGCGACTGCTCGCAGCACTCGCGGCCGCGTCATCCTTTCACAGGTCCCTCCCCACTTGTACGGACTGCGCAGTTTGCAGTCACGCACGCTCGGCCCAGCCCCTCATCCTGCGACTGCGCAGGCGCTGCATCCTCGTTCCAGAAGCGAGTTGGTGATGTGTCCTAGCCGGTTCTTCCGTTCGTCAGTTGATCCGCGTACTGTTGGGGCTCTACTCTTTTCTCCCTAGAGTTTCGGAGCCGTGATTGTCGCCAGTGCTCCGACCTACAGACCCTGTAGAGCATAGGTGCAATTTGTTGTCTCTGCTTTTCAGAAGGGGGGGGTGGGAGTGGGGAGGAGGCAGGAAACAGACGGAGACCTGCCTGCACCAGAGTAGTGGGTAGTAATAACGCTTCCGCTCTCAGGATTAGATGAGGCGACTCATAGAAAGTAAGGAGTCCATTTTATTTACATTCCAGAGTTCACATCCACCGGGAAAAGACCACAGACTCATCCAAATTATAATTAAATGAGTTTATTAATTGCTACTAGCAGAACGACAGCCTTAACGCCAAATCGAAGGCGTGCCGCCGTTCCGTAGAAGGGGCTAGAGGAAGGGTATTTTTAAGTGGAGACCACAATTATCGCGTTTTTCTGTAATGTGTAGCTGAATGGGAAACTGCTTCACTCCACTCAGCTAGTGAAGAGCTGCCCCTATCCCTGTTACATTGCGATAAGCGAGTTTACAAAAGCCAAAGCAAGCAGCTAATTACCTCGGCAGTTTACAATTCTGGGGAAGGGGACAAGGAATCAGATTTGCCGGGAGCTTATCTTTTAGGAATTTACAATAGGTGCCTACCACAAAATAGAGCTTTCCTTAGCCATCACACAGTGTGTCTGGGTACTGCCTCTCTTGACTGCAGTCCTACCAGCCCATACTCCGTTTACTGGTGGAAAGACAGGCTTAGAAAACTCACTTCACCAAGGTCAGGAAGTTAGTGAGAAATTCTGACCCCAAACCGGCTTCAACTGAGGAACCTAGCAATCCACTGTGTTCCCCTGGTAGCAGTAATGATGTACAGGACAAACAAAATTTTGAGAGAAGTTGGGTGTAATGGCTCGTATCTGAAAGCCCAGCATGTGAAGGCAGTAGCAGGAGGGTTGCCTAGAGTTGGAGACCTGGGCTATGGCATGAGACCTTGCCTCAACCAAAAGAGAGAAAAATATTATGGCCATATGATGTATACAAAAAACAACTGAGGGCCAGAGAGAGCTCAGTAGTTAAGAGTGCTGTGCTGGGCAACCATTAGGACCCAACAACCACATAACAAGCCAGGCCTGGTCTTGCACACACCTGTAACCCAGTACTCTGGAGGGCAGAGACAAAATCATGAGGTTTGCTGCTTCTGTTAGCTGTGGGGGAGATCCAGCTAGCTACAAGTTCAAGGTAAGACCCTGCCTTAAAGAAATAAGGCAGAAGCCGGACGGTGGTGGCTCACGCCTTTAATCCCAGCACTCGGGAGGCAGAGCCTGGCGGATCTCTGAGTTAAAGGCCAGCCTGGTCCACAGAGTGAGTTCCAGGACAAGCACCAAAACTACACAGAGAAACCCTGTCTCAAAAAACAAAAATAAGGCAGAGACAGGGAATGGTAGAGGACATCTCTAGCTCCCTCATGTGCACAAACATGAACACACAGACTAAACCATGGCTAAGAGGCAGATGTTGAGGTGAGAACCTACCCATGCCATCTACCAAATTTATGACCCAGGTACTCAGTAATTAAGCTATGCTGGCCAGCAAGCTCCAGGGATCTGCCTACCTCTGCCTCCCCATTGCTGGGGTTACAAAAGATGGCCAAAGTGTGGTCACTTTTTTATGTGGGTACTGGGGCTCCAACCCCAAGTCCACACAGTTGTATGGCGAGTATCTTACATACTGAACCATCTTCCCAGCCCCTTTGTTTGTTTTTCTGAGACAGTTTCACTTTGTAGCATAGGCTGTCCAAAACTTAGCTATCCTCCTGCCTCAGCCTCTATGTCCAACTCATGGAGACATTGTATCATGACCCTAAAATGAGCTTTTCACAGGTTGGCATTCATCTCTTACAACAAACATAAGAAGCCTGGATTCCAGTCTCTAGCTAAAAGGATATTTGTAAGCTGTACCACTTGCTTGGGGGATACTGCCCTTTCATTTCTCAATTGATCACAATCCCTGGACCTAAGTCTCAACAGTGAGTGTTATGCAATAGGTCCCCAGAGGACAAGCAGCCTTGAAGAAAAAGGGATTGAGGAGAATGGAGCAAGCCTTGCCACTCAGCACCTAAATCACAGTGTAGGAGTCCCTGAGGGTAGGAGGGACTCAACCTGCAACGACCTCAGACTACTCCAGGACAGATGGGGAGGTTTACTGCAACCAACGAACCTGGAGGCACACAAGTTCACACTAATGTGCACAGGCACAATAGCCAAGCAGTGGATACAACCCACGTGTCCATCAGCTGGTAGATGAAGAAACAAAATGTAGTCTGTTGCACAATAAAATACTATTTGGCCGCAAAAAGGGATGAAGTGTTCTGATAAGTTGTGGGGTTTTTTGTTTGTTTTTTTGTTTGTTTGTTTTTGTTGTTTTTATTAACTTGACACAACTTAGAGTCATCTGAGAGAAGGGATCTTCAATTGAGAACATGTCTCCATAAGATCCAGATGTTGGAAAGCCTATGGGGCACTCTCTTGATTGAAGATTGATGTAGGAGAACCCACAAAGGGGTGGTGCTACCCTAAGCAGGTGGTCTTGGGTTCTATAAGAACACAAACCAATGACCAATAAGCCGAACTCTTGTTTGGCTTCTGCTTCAGTTCCTGTTTCCAGGCTCCTACCCTGACTTCCTTCAATGATGGACTGTGATGGGAAAGTGTAAGCAAAACACTTTCCTCTCCAAGTAGCTTTTATTGGTGTTATCACAGCAATAGAAACCCTAAGTACAGATAAATGGTAAAATAATTACATCCAGCGAAAGAACCCAGCCATCAGTATGATTTCATTTCTATGAAATATGTTCGATGGACAAATTTCACAGAGACAAAAAGCAGTTTCATGATTACAGCTTGGGAGGCAAAGGGGGTTAGTAGACTTGGGAAATACTGGGTAAAAGGTGTGATTTTTTAGGTACGTAAAATATTACAAAATTATGTCTAGCTCACACCTATCATGCCAACACTAAAAATGCTGAGGCCAGCCTAGGCTACAAAGTGAATTTTCTTAATTTTTTTTCCCCAAAAAGTGAGGTTTATATTATGAATAGTGTATCAGTAATTTTCTAAGCCAGGCCTGATGGCACACAACTGTGATCCCAACTACTCCAGAGAAAAGACAAGGGGACCACACGTTCTAGGACTACACGGAGAGTTCAAAGCAGCCTGGGCAATTTAGCAAGGCCCTATTTCAAAATAAAAAAGGTCCTGGTTGATATTGGAGACATGGCTCAGTAGTTAAGAGTGTGTACTGCTCTTGCAGAAAACCCAAGTTTGGTTCCCAGGACAAGTAGTTCACAACTACCTTTAACTCCAGGTCATCCATTGCCCTCCCAGGGTACTAAATGTACATGTACACACCCACACATACATACATATAATTCAAACCTTTTGTAAATGTGGTGGGCAAGTGGAACTAGTCCAGCATGTTTGAGGCCTTTGGTTCCCTCCCGAATACCGAAAATTTTTAATTAAAGTCAAATGCTGCCAAGCATACCTTTAATCCTAGCACCCTCAAGAGGCAGGAGGGTCTCTGGTGAAACAAACCTGATCTACATAGTGAGTTCGAGTCCAGCCAGCATTACAAAGGGAGGTCCTTTTTCAGGAAAAAAAGAAAAAAAATCAAATGTTAATATGAAAACCACCTGATGGGGGGCTGGAGAGATGGCTCAGTGGTTAAGAGCACTGGCTGTTTCTCCAGAACTCAGGTTCTATTCTCAGCACCCACATGAGGCTCACAAAGGTCGACAGCTCATCCCAGGGTATCTGACCTCCATGGGCATTGGGTATGTATGTGGTACACATACATGCAGGCAAAACACCCCTACACATAAAATTACTTTAAAAATAAAAACTACCCCATGGATAACCAAGTCCTAACTGACATATCAATTATTACATTGCCCCAAACTATCATTAGGGGACTGGAGGGGGCCATCACTCTACACACACACACACACACACACACACACACACACACACACACACACACGCAGACACGCACACACACACATTACTTTCTCTGTCCAGTAGGATGAGGTATGATCTACCCACAACATGAACAATCTCAGTGTTGTGATACGGAGATCCAGGCTGTGGCTGCAAGCCAGAGCATGAAATGGGCTGACTGAGGCAGAAATAGACTTCTCTGGAAAGATGCAAACTACTGAGCAGGTGGGGCAAGAAGATGAAGGGGAGTTTGAGGGACCAAAAAGCCATTGGTGTGCTTGAAACCTCAAACTTTGTTTCCTAGTCTAGATTCCAAAGTTTAAATGAGTGTGTGGTGCTGAGAATTATAGTGTACGTGTAGGCAAGTGCTCTACTTCACAGCTCTGTCCCCAGACTACAATTCTTTCATCTTTAGATGCAGCAGCAGCAGGGACAACTTCTCAGTGTATCTTACTCTCCCTGGAAAAAGTGTAGATAAGAAATAAGCAAACAAGTGGGGCAGTGGTGGCACAGGCCCTTAATCCTAGCATTTGGGAGGCAGAGGCAGGCGGATCTCTGTGAGTTCAAGGCCAGCCTGGTCTACATAGTTCCAGGACAGCCAAGGCTACACAGGGAGACCCTGTCTTAAAAACCAAAAAACAAACAATAACAACAACAAAGAACTTGCTACCCAACTCCAGCAACTGGGTTCAATCAACAGAACCCCATAAAGGTAGCAGGAGAGAACCAATTGCAGGGTTGTCCTACACACACTGTGGCATATGTGGACTCACACATATCATGTACACACATACACATTAATAATGAATTAAAAGTAAAACCCAACTCACTTGCAAACCCAGGCTTGGTGGCACATGCCTGTAATCCGAACTCTAGCACTTGGGAGGCAGGAAGATCAGGAGTTCAAAGCTAGATTAGACTGAACTAAAAAAAATAAAATTATATTAAACTAAAAAAGTGCTGGGCCCAAGCCACAGCACACCACACACCAAAAAAAACAAAAATAAAAACAAAACCTCTCTAAAACCCTGTTCCAATAATTCTTTATAGAGAAAAAAAAACACACCAAAACTATGTATGTCATCTCTATATAAAATCTTTTATTACAGGCAATATTGGTCCATACACTAGACAACAGTACAAGTTTAATCTTTCAAAAATCATCATTTAAACAGCAAAAGACCAAGAAATAAAATTTGTGTCAATTGATTATTTTCAAAATATTCTTGATGTACATGATCATTGGCTCCCTTACCAGTGAAACATACAAATACAGAAAATACCCCATTTAACAGATACTAGTGTTAAATGGTTATTTGGCTTAAAAATCTGAGTTAAAATCCTTTTTAGCAACCTACATACAGATAAGTAGCAAACTTTATTATATTAAATAAATTTGTTCCACTAAACATGTAAAGAATTTCATCCATTATGCATTCTGATCCCAGTGTACATTTATTCTCTCATGGTCATGGTTTTTAATCTGATGGACCAACTCAGAGAGTCATCCTAGATGTAAACCTTACCTTCTTCCCCAACACACCTCATCCAAAAGTCTGTCCAACAGACGGCAACCAGCAGCAAGTCACGGCGCCATCAGAGGCGGTGGCTCCGTGAGAGCTTGGCCAGCCCATTAAACAGCCATTTTTCTATCTACTGGGGGTTGCTGCTCAGGAGGAACCATAGATGCCAATCAAGCAGAAAACCTGCGGCTCCTCTGCTACGTGCTTTTCAACACTTCCAATTGTTCTGGTCAGTGCTCTGATTGGGTTACATGAAAGCCAGCGTGTTAGTTTAAATCTTTAAACAAAAAACTATATTTTCCAAAGTCATTATCATTTGGGGCAATTAAGTGATCTTTTCGAGCTTTGTTGAGTTTCATCTCTAGGGCCTTTCTTCTTTCTTTCCATTCATGAAGTTCAGCATTTCCATGTGCAAATTTACAGCTGCTTCCTTCTGTGCAGGACCCATTCATATACCTGTTCGGAGGAGGCAGCACGGTTAGCATCCGTGAGGCAATTAGAAAGTGTCATAATTCTTGAAAACACATTCTTCCCTAGCTGCAGGACCTACCTGCACACACCTTCTGCAGTCACAAAAGTTATCATTTTCCCCATTTTTTGCTGCTGGGGATAAAATACAGGGCCTCCTCCCTACTAAGCACATGTTCCTTCTAATCACTGAGTTGCATCCCAAACCCAGTTAGGAAGCATAAACCTGGGAAATAAATCTTGTATAGGCACAAGATATACAACAGGGAAATAAGTCCTGCAAACTTACTTAAAAGTATTTATCAGAAAGCATGGACTAGGGCTGGGGGTATGTGGACAGCAGAGGGGGACCACTGGGTGCCCTAATCTACCACTCTCCACCTAATTCCCTTAAAGGGTCTCTCACTGAACCTAAGCTAGGCTGATAGTAAGCAAGTTCCATGTTCTGGGGTTTTGAACTCAGGTCCTCACGCGTGGGCAGTAAGCAATCCCATACCTGCTGGACCATCTTCCAAGCCTTGGGTTTGGGATGAGGTATGTAAAAGAATAAATAAAATACAAAATAAGAAAATCTTTTTTGTTGTTTGTTGTTTTTGAGACAGAGTTTCAAAACCTGACTGTCCTGGAACTCACTCTGTAGACCAGGCTGGCCTCAAACTCACAGAGATCTGCCTGCCTCTGCCTCCTGAGTGCTGGTATTAAAGGCGTGCACCACCATGCCCAACTGCCAAATGGTAATTTTAAAAAAATAGCTATTCAAAAATCATAAAATTTTTCACCTAGTTTTTTTCATTGAGATACTCTGTAGCCCAGGCTAACCTGAAATTACAGTGATTTCCCTGCCATAGCTTCCTGCTGCAAGAATTATAGGCATGAGTCCCCACATCCACTTTTCATTTAAAATTTTTCTAAGGCAAAGGAGTGATATAGTTATGCTCCTATTTCCTTAATACTTTTTACTTTTAGGTGTATGTGTATGTATGCCTGAGTATGTATGCATACCGTTATGCATGTAAGTGCCTGCAGAGACCAGAAGAGCACTTTAGATCCCTTGGGAGTAAAATTCAGGTGATTGTGAACCACTTGATGTGGTTACTGAAAAGCATACCTGGGTCCTATCCAAGAGCAGCAGGTGCTCCTAACTGCTAAGCCATCCCTCCAAAGGCCACCTCTGATGACCATTTATTGTGAGCAAAGATTGAGACCAAAGACCAGAGAATCAGAGCTGAGAATCCAAAGATGGTAAGGGTGAGTTTGGACAGGTACACCTGCATATCCTTCCAGGGCCTCCCAGGGCAGAGCACTATAACAAGACTCTACCACCTACATCTTATTCTGTCTGCAGACACAGTGCCCTCAGAAGTCCCATGAGGTCAGCTTTTTTCTCAGGGAGAAGCTGCAGGGGCCTACGTACCTCTCACAAATACTGAAGTTCCCGGTGGGGAAGCGGTGCTGCCAGCAGTACTGGTCATCTTCAGTGTGGAAAACCTTCTCTTTGTGCTTTTCAGAGGAGATGTGGCCTTGCCATTGCTTCTCACTGTTACAGTTCTTCCCACACATCCAGCAGTGGAAGTCCACCTAAAGCGTGCAGGAAGATGTGCTGCCTGAGAGCCTGCACCTCCCAACGAGGCCTGAGCTCAGCCCAGGCTCCACACTGGGGAAGCCAAGCAAGGGACATACAACCCAAATCAGAGGTGGTGTCAGCACAGGAGCAACTACAGTATGGGGACATAAAGCAGCACATAGGAAGCAAATGAGTAGATGGGGCCTCTACTCATCTAATTACGTTCTGGACAAACAAAGCCATCAGAGAGGCAGTTATGGATTCTGGACAGAAGTTACACCCTGAGGAAAGCAGGATCTGCTTAAGGTCAGAGTGGGCCAGCTCTAGAATGACCAGAAGCAATTCTACACATGACCCCTACTATCCCAGATTTGCACCAGGCACCCAGAAAGTAAATCTGCTGGCCCTGCAAGGACAGAGCTACACATCAGAGAGGTTTAAGCACTATGAGAGATTCAAGCTCACACGTGTGCTGAGCAGAGTCACAAAAGCCGCCCTGCAGTGGTGATGGACGTGGGTGAGATGCAACAAAGGGAGCAACAACCAAGTGACAGCAGAACACACACACTCCTGCCAGGTGAAAACATGCCAGGCCAGCTACAGAGGAAGAACAACCACACAGTACCAGCTGGGAGTGGTGGCTCGCGCCTATAATCCCAGCGGTCTGGAGACTGAGTCAAGAAGACTGCTCAAATTCAAGGTCAGCCTGACTACAGAGTGAACCCCTGCCTTTCATTTAAAAAAAAAAAGGGGGGGGTCACATCACTGATATATAAACATACAGAGAAATACACCCACTGGATCTGGTTCCTCTGGGAAGAAAAGACATACTTCCAACTTTATCTGTAGTGCCTTCATTTAGTTTACAGACACAAAGCATTAACAGCAGTTAACTTGGAATGGTAGAATGGTAGACTTAAGCCATTCATGTTTTCTTTACTTTTTGCACAGGTCTCACTGTGGAGTCCTGGCTGACCAGGAACTTCCTATATAGACCAGGCTGGCCTTGAACTCAAGAGATCACCTGCCTCTGCCTCCCAAGTGCTGAGATTAAAGGTGTGTACAACCATGTGTAGCAATTTGGTTTTTGAGATAGGTTCTTATGGATGACCTCCAATCTGCTAGGTAGCCCAAGATGGCTGTGGACTTCTGATACTTCCACTTCCCAAGAGTGCTGGGATTACAGGCATGTAGCACCACACCCAGTTTACGTGGTGCTAGGGACTGAACCCAGGGTATTATGTATGCTAGGCAAGGACTCTACCAATGGGGCTACATCCAACCAAGCTTCTTTATGTTTTTCAAATTAAGAATTCAAGCAAGAATGTTTTAGCACAGAAGACTTAAGCCAACAGCAAAAAAGCACAGAAGAAAGAAGACACCAGAGGGAGACAGGCTGAGGTGACAGGGCCAGGCTTTGGAGGAGCAGCCCCAAAGACACCAGAGGGAGACAGGCTGAGGTGACAGGGCCAGGCTTTGGAGGAGCAACCCCGAAGCACAGGTGAGTTAGCAATGGTACTTACAGTAATTTCAGCATAATCTGTCGGCATGTGGATCTGTTTCCCATTTTCTTTGTTAGAGTGACTGGCTACATCATCACTTTTTTCACTTTTTTGATTCTTCAGCCAGAGTTCATAAAATTGCTCTATATCATGTACTAAGGAAAAAGGAATTGTGTTCAGCAACAACCACGAAATGCCATTCAAATACACACACACAAGCCAGGCAGTGGTAGTGCACGCCTTTAATCCCAGCACTTGGGAGGCAGGCAAATCTCTGTGAGTTTGAGGCCAGCCTGGTCTACAGAGTGAGATCCAGGACAGCCAGGACTGTTTCACAGAGAAACTCTGTCTCGAAAACAAAACAAAACAAATAAATACACACTCAAGCATATGTATTCCCTATCACTCAGTACATTTTCAAAACAGACGTGCCATGGTGGCACATGCCTTTAATCCCAGTACTTGGGAGGAAGAAGCAGGCAGATCTCTGAGTTTGAGGCCACCCTGACCTTCAGAGCAAGTTCTAGGACAGCCAGGACTACACAGAGAAAATATCCTATCTCAAAAAAAAAAAAAAAAAAAAAAAAGCAAAATTGAAAAACAGAATTGTATTAGACCTGAGAGAGGTCCAGTCTAAGCAGCAGATACTCCCATGCAGAGGGTCCAATTTTCAGGACTTAATACTGCAAAACTAACTTCATTATTAACTCCTCCCCGAACCTGCAAGACACTCTGGGAGTGTTTAAAACTCAGGAACATCACAAGGCTGTGCACAAGGGCCTCAGCATTACTTCATGTCACCCTATGCTACACAAACTCTGCCAGTGCTGTAACCACAAGAGGTGCCTCGCAGGAAGAGAAGGGCTGCGGCTGAGACACATCCCGGTCATTGAGAAAGACGGGAAACCCCACTAGAGCAAGGCTCAACCCTGCTGGGAGCCCCCCAATCAAGCCACAGTTCTAGAGCATCAACATACTAGGGTGCAGTGGCCAATATCACCAGGACCAGGCTCTGGACAGTGGTTGCAGGCTGGTTCCTGGGTAAGAACAGGTGTATCCACATTACTGTCAAGCCTAAGGCCAGGGTTTCCAAAGGCAGCTCTGCTGAGCTCTTTCTGGCTGCACAATCACTTCTAGTTCATTACAGAGTATTTAGCAGCATCCCTGGACTCTGCCTGTTAGAAGTCAGCAGCACATCTCCCTAGTCATGACAGGGCCAGAGGTTCTCAGGGAAGGAAGGCTATGCAGTTGAGAATCAGTATTAAAAACTCTGGTACTGAGCCGGGCGGTGGTGGCGCACGCCTTTAATCCCAGCACTCGGGAGGCAGAGCCAGGCGGATCTCTGTGAGTTCGAGGCCAGCCTGGGCTACCAAGTGAGTTCCAGGAGAGGCGCAAAGCTACACAGAGAAACCCTGTCTCGAAAAACCAAAAAAAAAAAAAAAAAACTCTGGTACTGAGAGCTAGTCTAAAGCTGGCCTTGAAGTTTTCCAACATTCAATCATGAAGCAGAGATGAGGCACAAAACTGGAGATGCTTCTTCCTTCAGAGCATGGCGGCAGGAGTCAGGAAGACAAAGCAGGAAAAGCCTCAGCAAGGGCTACTTCAAGTAGAACATAAGAGGGTGTCCCCTCCCCACAAATCACATGGCAGGTCAGCCTTCATTCCAAGTGATTCTTGTAATAGAGACTGGAGGCATGCACTTCTGATGGTGGTTTTTACTGTTGTTGTTTTACTAAAATTTCTGTAGTAAGACTGTTTCGGTTCAAAATGAAAGGTTGTCTGAAGCGCCTCTCAAACTCCCATCTACCTGATGGGCCACCACTGAAGTGATCTTGTTTAAAGTCACAGGAACTGAGCTAGCCTGGGCCCCTTGTAAGGAGGACGCCTATTACACCAAGGATGAGGAACTACAGATGCACACCCAAATACGGCCTAACCAAACCCACATCAGAAGTCAGCTTTCCAACCAAGGAGGCCCTGGTCACATTTCCAGCCAACAGCAGCAACACAGCTAGAGCAGCATCCAAAACCGTGCGCACTGCTTTTGGTGCTCACGAGGAGCAAACTTCACAGAAGTCAGGTCACAGAGAGCACGAACTTACTTCTATTATCCTTCATGTAAGTCCACACTTCACGTTCTTCAGGACTGTGAGCAAAGGAACAGTTGCCGACATACTGACACTTTCTTCCAGAAGCAATATGGTTGCACAGCTGTGTGAAAAGTAGACAGGTACAGATGTATATGCATAAACACACACACACACACACACACACACACACACACACACACACACACACACACTTACGACAGCATTGCTTAGTATAACTAATTTTTACACTTAAACAAAGTAATGTCTTGTTATCAGTGCTAACCTTAGCAGTACAAACTCTAATCCCATTCAAATGGAGACAGGAGCCCAGAATACTTGGGATAGTGACAGCAAACATTTCTATTTCAGTTTCCCAAAGAAAGTGAAGCACAGAATTAAGTAGTACAAATTTCCTACGAAGTCACATACGGGGGATTTCTTCTCTGCAGAGGACATCTGACGCCCTCCCTGTCAGGTGGCTATTGCTTCCTTCCTGTAAAATTCAGGATGCCTCCAAGTCAGTACTGGGAACAGAAAGAGACTGTAGCTTGCTCCAGGTTACTAGACACTGCCAGGAAACTTCCAGACTCAAAGTGCTAATGACCCTGCACTGATAGCTAACCTTAGCCACAACTCATTAGACACTGTATTTGAAGACAGCTACACCAACCAGGCCAGGGAGTTAAGAGGCTTTCAAACAGCAGTCGTCTGGTTATGTGGAATTTTAATTAGCAATGGAAACGGGAGGCACTAGTAGAAAATGAAGTGACAGCAATCATCAGAAAAGATTTCCCTGAGAGTCACTAGCCTCCAAGAACAAGCTCATTCCGAGGTCTGGCCAGCTGGCTGGTTGTGATACAGCATAGACCCTTAATTGCTAACTTGGTTACCGTTTGCTCTTCACCAGGAACTGGCCCTTCCCACTACTTATCTTACAGAACAGTAAATGTTCAGCATCCGCTTTTGCAAAACCCCCAACACTACATTTTCTCCTGGGATGAAAACCAATAATCCCACATGAAAACCTACGAGAGGTCAACAACCTATTCAATAAGTCAGTGTAATCATTGGCTAGGACATATATATATTTTTTTCCCCTCTTGTTTGAGACTTTGAGACAGGGTCTGTCTATGTATCCCTGGATGACATGGAATTTGCTTGCTATGTACACCAGGCTGGCCTTAAACTTGTGGTGACTCTCCTGCCTCTGTATTCACTCTCCTACCTCTGCATTCTGGGTGCTGGAGTTAACAGGTGAGCTGCCACGCCTGGCTTACCCACAGTATGAAGGACAAGGCCAGGCACTATGCTGGGTTTCAAAGACTCCCATGAGATATGACTGTCTCTACAGCATAATGAACCCAATTTATCTGATGAGCAAATGAAGCCAAGTAATGTGACAGGGCTCTTTTGAAAGATTATTTTCTACTTCCCCACATTCTTTACAACACAGACACACACAGACACACACACACACACACAAATTATCCGTTCTAGAAAAAGGGTCCCTAAGCAACATCTAACATGACTGGGGACAAAAAGAGGCAATAGCTACTGAAATGTGATGTGACAGAGCTCACCACTCAAGATTGAAGGAACAGCAGCAGTCCTGGGCAGCTGCCTCAGGAACTGCAGTAAGAACCATCAATCTGTTTCGGCAGTCCTGGGGACTGAATTCAGGACCTCATGCATACTAGACAAGTACTCCACCACTAAGCTACAACCTAGCCCAGTTGCATGTTTTAGCCAAGTCTCTGGTACACATACATCCTTATCCTTTAAGGCACAAGATACCAAGGCTCCAATAAATCTTTTTCTTTTTCATATAAAACCCAACTAATTCCACTTTAGACAAACAGCCAGATCACTGCCTTGCAAAGAATGGCCTTGTGACTAAGTTTACAAAGCTATAAGGAACACAGGTAATACAAAATTCCTCCACTTTTCTTGGTCATTCAGAAGGCAGCTCACTGCAAGGCGACCACGTGCCTTGCTTCCCTGAGGAGACAATCTGTCATGCTTTCATCCTGGGGGCAGAGTGTACTGCCTGTCAATACTCCACTGTCCCTTTCTGTTAGGTCACACAGTGTGATAGCTGTGGACTCTCTCCACACACTGTCCTGTGAAAAGCAAAGTCCACAAACAAGTGACCTGCCTGGTTATTGTTCTTGCCATGGCCATTTAAGGCCCTCCCAAAACAAGGGGTGCCTCTGCATGAGTGAAATGCTCTCCTTATGCTACTCTGGCCTGGTGTTCTCTTCCCAAGAGGTGTGGAGAACATCGTGTGCACTAACACTGACATTTTCTTCTAGACCACCTTAGCAAGTCTTGCATCTGTAGTATCTCTTAGCTTGCATCCCTTGTTGCAGTGAAACAACCAAGGAATATAAGAAAAATGAGCAGGGTAGTGGTGGCACACGCCTTTAACCCCACACCCAGAGACAGAGGCAGGTAGATCTCTGTGAGTTTGAAGCCAGCCTGGTATGCAGAATGAGTTCCAGGACAGCCAGAGCTGCTACACAGAGAAACTGTCTTGAAAAACCCTGCCTTCCTGCCAAAAGAAAAGAAAAATGAAAGACAATACAAAAGGCCCTTTACCTCAAACTGAGACAAAATAAAAGGAAATCTTCATTCCCTCCCAAAGATAAATTCTTTGAAAAATTAACTTTTCCTCAACTCTGGTTATCTTTATACTCTGTCCAAGTAACCTATGAAGTACCAATCAATATGAAAACTGTCAGAGTCACACACATACACCAAAGGGCAACAAAAACCAAATAGCTTCAGTTTCATCACACTAACAAGCAGCACTCAAAGGACTCTGAGCTTCAATCTTACTTAGTACTACTTTCTCATAATTGGAAATGCCTAATTTAAAAAAGTGGCTTAAAAATTACGTATGTACATCAAACTGTAAAGGCATTTGTTTCTTTGTAGGGAGAGGACGGATGTTCATCCACTTCTTACGTTCAAAAGACATCGCTCTCATTGCACGGCGTTCTTTGGTCCACCTAAAAAAGATGGAGTTCAGAAAAAACAACACTTGGGCAAAAGACATAACATAAAAGGAGAGGCGCAGCATGTGCACCCAAAGGACCAGAGATTTCTTCTCAACCCTTCTAAGAGATGCCTCACAGGTCTACTGATTCACTTTTTCTTGACATTTATCAGCATTCATTATGAATTCTAAACAAAAAAGTGCTAAAAGCAAACACTTATGAAAGACCAGCTACTGTATCCTCAAAGCCTCTTCCCTTTCCCTTGGTCATCACATCTAATTCCTGACTTTCCAGGTCCCCGTCTCTTTTCTCACATGCACGGCCGTCCCCTCTGGAGTGCAGGGACTGCCAAGGCATCCACACAGGCGTCCATCCGTCTGTCCACACGTACTTACGAGTGCTGTGCCTTGGCACTGCAGTACTTCCTGTTCTTGTCTGGTTCAATGACTTGGCCGTTTCTCAGACACTGAGCACAGACAAACTTTATCTCCATATTAAATAATCCAGGCATTATCTGATTGCCAAGTACCTTAAACAATGAAAGACCAATTACAACAGAAACCACTTTTCTAAGAACAGCACATCAAAATCCCATGCATTTTCTACCACCAGAGCTTAGTTAGTTGTCTGGCTCTATAACTTGACAAATAAATATATGCCAGTTTCTATCTAAACTGTCTCACATACACAAAAGAATCCAATAAAAACTGGTTATAGACACCACACCTCAACTGACAAAAGCTAGTTTTGGGCCAGGCAGCAGTGGAGCACACCTTTAATTCCAGAACTCGGGAGCTAGAGGCAGGTGGATCTCTGAGTTCAAGACTAGCCTGGTCTACAAAGGGAGTTCCAGGACAGCCAGAGCAACTGTTACATAGAGAAACCCTGTCTTAAAAAACAAAAACAAAAAAGCTAGTTTTGGAACTGACTACTGGAACTGAATGGCTTTTGGGTGGGACGAGGAGAATGATGGATTAATAAGTTAAACCAAGTAGGACACAAAACTCCACAACATAACCCATCTCTCTTATTCAAGACTTGCCAAAGCCCAAGACCCACTGTTTTCCCAAGTAAGCTAAAAAGGAAAACAGTATCCTATGTCATTAGAAGATATTACAGGATGTCATTTTCTTTTTTATGGTGATCAAACAAAATGCAAATATTTTTTCCACAGAAGAGTTACTCAGCTGAACAAATAAACAGGACTGCAAGCATGACCTGAACCTTTGTCAACTGGGCACCAACGAGGCGACTCTAGAAAGACACTCAACTCACAAGGACACAAGGGAGAATACCTGAGCTCCAGGCATGCCTGCTTCCAAACTTCTCCAATATTGTTTGGATTCTTGAGCAATAACATCATGGGAGATACCTAGGGAATGTACAAGCTTCTCTTAAGAACACATCACAGTAAGCCACCCATCTGGTGTCAGTCAGACTAAGAGAACCTTAACTCCCCAGTTCTCAGGCAGCCTGATCTATCACATTTTTCAAAATAGAATATTTACAAACACAGTTCTTTGTCTTCTGAAGAATCCTTTCCCCACTCTTAAAATCCATGCTACATATACATACCAATCACTAACTTCATGAAACCACATCCAAAATAGGGAACTTTTTGTTTGTTTGTTTGTTTTTGTTTTTTCGAGACAGGGTTTCTCTGTGTAACAGCCTTGCCTGGCCTGGAACTCACTTCCTAGACCAGGCTGTCCTGAAACTCACAGAGATCAGCCTGCCTCTGCCCCCAGAGTGCTGGGATTAAAGGTGTGTGTCACCACAGCCCGGCGTCAAAATAGGTAACT
Source organism: Peromyscus eremicus (assembly GCF_949786415.1). Lineage (NCBI taxonomy): Eukaryota > Metazoa > Chordata > Mammalia > Rodentia > Cricetidae > Peromyscus > Peromyscus eremicus. Next base: position 3,830,044 of record NC_081423.1, on the reverse strand, counting down.
CTTAAAAAAACAAACATTATAGTAGCCAAGCATGGTGGCTCCAGTCCTATAATCTCAGCTATTCAGGAAGCTGAGGCCAGAGGATTCCAAATTTAAGGTCAGCTTGGGCTACAAAGGGAGTTCAAGGTTAGCCCAACAACTTAGTGACAGAAACTGTCAAAAGGACTGGAGCTGAGTCTTAGCAGTAGAGAGCTTGCCTAGCGTGCACACAGCCTTAAATTCAACCCCACTGCTGGACTAGAGGGAGAGAACACCACTCTCACTTTTTTTTTTTTTTTTTTTTTTTTTTTTTTTTAGTTTTTCAAGACGGGGTTTCTCTGTGTAACAGTGCACTTACATTTTTATTACAAGTAATTTATTGACTGTGTGTCTGTGCACACAAGAGGAGGTCAGAGGACAAGGTGCAGGAGCCCGTTCTCTCTGCTCATCACATGAGCTCATCAGGTTGACAACAAGCACCTCTGCCCACTGCTGTCCTACGAGCTGGCTGAGAAGGTGCTCTCCTTGCTACCGTTCTGTCACTCCTGACTTCCCATACAGCCACAGTGACAAGCCAGCACAGACCCACCTCTTTCATTTTGCATTATCCAGACTTTCAATTCAATAAGACTATGGGCATAGAAGCACTCATCTTCCCTTAAGCAGCCATAACGGACCTCATGCCGACACAGATCAAGCTGACACTGACTATGAAAAGAACGTATTTTGGAATATTTTACTGTGGTCTCTCTTAAAATGTGGACGAGGCACCTAAGACCAAAAAAAAAAAAAAAAAAAAAAAAAAATTTTAATACTGTTCTGCCAACTTTGAAAAACTATGCACATATACATACACAATGTCAAGTTCTATTCAGAAGTCATTTTATTAAAATTAGTGTCAGAAAAAAATGCACACAACTATTAATGTTACAATTACAGTTTAAATTAAAATTACAGTTTAAATTAAAATTTAAATTAAAAAAATCTAAATGTACGTCACAAAATATGCTTTTCTATATTAAATAATCAATCTAGCAATTCAAGTAATTCAGTACTTAATTCTCATACAAACAGGCAAAAAAAGCATTTTTTTAAACTTTTTTGTCTTTTCTATTACATTTATTTAACGTGTGTGTGTGTGTGTGTGTGTGTGTGTGTGTGTGTGTGTGTGTATACACGCTCTATGGTGCCATTTGGAGGTCAGAGGACAACTTGGAACAGGTTCTGTTTTTTCTCCCTTGTGGGTCCAGGAGATGGAACTCAGGCCAAAAGACTTGGTAAAAAGTGCCTTTGCCTGCTGAGTCATCTCACTGCTTCACTGATTTGCTGAGTCATCTCACTGCTTCACTGATTTGTTGAGTCATCTCACTGCTTCACTGATTGGTGAGTCATCTCACTGCTTCACTGATTTGCTGAGTCATCTCACTGCTTCACTGATTTGCTGAGTCATCTCACTGCTTCACTGACTTGCTGAATCACCTCACTGCTTCACTGATTTGCTGAGTCATCTCACTGCTTCACTAATTGGTGAGTCATCTCACTGATTCACTGATTTGCTGAGTCATCTCATAGCTTCACTGATTTGCTGAATCATCTCACTGCTTCACTGATTTGCTGAGTCATCTCACGGCTTCATTGTTTTGCTTTTTGAGACTGGTTTCTCATTAGGATCAGCTGTCCTATCCTGCTATGTAGGCCAGGCTAGACTCAAACTTGTGATCCTCCTGCCTCTGCCTCCTGAGTGCTGAGATTATAGGCATGTACCATAACACCCAGATGAAAGACATTTTAAAATAGTTCTTACTTCTCAAAAGGACAGAAAGGTCAGAGGAATGCCTTTTATTGCCTTTTTTTTTCTTTTTCTCTTCTTTTTTTTTTTTTTTTTTTTTTTTTTTTTTTGAGGCAGTGTGGTCTCATTGTGGAGCCCTAGCTGACCTACAGCTGACCTGCTTTGCTTCCTCTGCTTTGTTAACTGTGTGCACCCGCATACCTAATCTACTACCACCTTTATTGAATCTAAGAAAATCTGTTTTCTTGTCACTATAAAAATTAGAAATCACCAACATACTTATTGTCCTCAAATTCATGCTTTGTAACCGGGTGAGAACAAGCAGTAGAATTATCTTTATTCCTTTTACTTATCATTCGAGGTTTATGATCAAAACATTTCTGAAATAAAGAGAAAAGAGATTATCACACAAATGTGCCCAGAATACTGCCTTAGTTTCAGTACCCTTATACATGCATGCATTTATAATTTGTGCCAATCGACAGTCAGCATGAAACCTTACTACCATTTATTCTGCTCTGGTTGTTTTGAGACATCATCTCTGTATAGCCCAGACTGTCCTTGAACTTACCTAGTGATCCTCCTGCCTCAAACTCCTGAGCACTGGGATTACAGGCATGCACCACCAGGCCCAGATTTCTTCTCTTTTTTCATATAATTGTAGTACAGTGGCTTCCTGGTTACTGAGTGAACACTTTACAAGGGGACAAGGTCTGTTGAACACTTTCTATAATGAGGCTTACAAATCAGAAACTTTTACAGATTTTGAAAGGGCTTCATTGTGTAGCCCTGGCTGGCCTAAAACTCACTATGTAGCCGGGCGTTGGTGGCGCATGCCTTTAATCCCAGCACTCGGGAGGCAGAGCCAGGCGGATCTCTGTGAGTTCGAGGCCAGCCTGGGCTACCAAGTGAGTTCCAGGAAAAGGCGCAAAGCTACACAGAGAAACCCTGTCTTGAAAAACCAAAAAAAAAAAAAAAAAAAAAAAAAAAACCTCACTACGTAGACAAGACTAACCTAAAACTCAAAGAGATCTACTTGCCTTCGCTGCCAAGAGTGCTGGGCTAAAGGTATGTGCCACCATAACTGAACACAATTTGTTTTGTTTTGTTTTTTTGTTGAGACAAGAGTCTCACTAAGTAGCCCTGGCTGACCTGGAGCTCACTATGTAGACCAGGCTGGCCTTGAACCCATAGAGATCTCTCTGCTTTTGCTTCCCAAGTGCTGGGGTTAAAGACATGTGCCACAGCACCTGGGCACAATTTTTTTAAAACTCATGCTGGGCAAGTGATCTTTAAGGATTTACACTCTCCCACCACTATCACCAAATTTTACAGCAGAAAATGAGTCATGGAGAAATCACCTCACAAAGGAATGTAAACTCTCCAAGATGCTCTTGAAGAAGTTTGACCACAGTAAGGCTGATCTTTCCATTGCCCCCAAAGAAAGCTTCTCGACTGAACGCCCCTTTTCTTTCCAGAGTCCACACATCTATCTCTTCTTGGCAATAAGCGAATGTACAGTGGCCAGAATATCGACATTCATCCTCTGCAGCAACATCTGGAAAGGCAGGAGAGTCAGAGACACCTGTTCCAGGGCCAATGAATGGCAAGCACAGTTATATCATCTGAAAATCTCTAATAATTCAGAGAGCTTCAAGCAAGAACAATCATCCCTATGCAGGACCAGGTGAGACTCAGTCTTCAAGCCGAAATGTTTTTGACTGCAAAGGGAGAGGACACTTCAACGTTCGCATGTGCTCCAACAAAGTTAAAAGCCATTCTGTGGGGAAAGTGGGACATGAGATGGTAATAGGGGTGAATATGACCAAAGTACTTGTTACATATGTATGAAAATGTCATTTTGAACAATGAATACTCTCATAAAAAAAAAAAATCAGGCTGGGAAGATGGTTCAGCAGTTAAGAGTACTGACTGCTCTTCCAGAGGACCCAGGTTCCATCCCCAGAACCCACACGGTGGTTCACCACCTTCTGTAACTGCAGTTCCAAGGGGATGGGATGCTCTTCTGAACTCTGCAGGCCCTGAGCTTATATAGTGCACAGACATATATTCAGGCAAAACACTCATACACATAAAATTAATAAATAAAAGGAAAACTACAAAAAAATAATAAAATTATCTTAGTGGTTTTCTTTTTTTTTTCTTAGTGGCTTTCAAAGCTCATTCAGGTGAAGCTTAAACCAAATGGAGAATGCAAGTTCTCTCAGAAGCACATTCAGAGCTTTATTCCATCCTGTGATTCTCAGAGAGGCAACAGTTCTTTAAAACCCAATCTAGGCCTTGTCTCTACAAACTATGAAACATACACGAGATGTTAAAAAACAAAACAAAAACAGCAAAAAAAACAGAAAATATGAACTGACCGATTCAAGGTACTGTTTTTCTCCTAGCCTAACTATCTTTAACAACAGGAAGTATTGGCACAAATGCAGCCAAGAGGTACAAAAGACAAGGCCTGGTGGTCAGCACAGAGACTTTCCAAAAGTTGATTAGTCATACAACATACACCAAATAAGAAATGACAATAAATACCTTTACATATATAATACGGTCCTTCATAATTTGTTTTTGTTGGTCTTGGGCGTATTTTTTTCCATGATTTATCTTCAACATTTTTTATCCTACCAATTAAAATATCTTTTTTACATTTATGATCTAGATTAGCATGGTAAGTGAAATCCATTAACTTCGGGCCTGAAAAAGACGTAAGAGAGATTGCTCACAGGCAGAACAGATACCTTTTCAGTTTACAGGCAGTTTATAAGCAGTCAGGGCAGATGGACACTGACTACCACGGGCCCCAATCTCAACAGACAGGCTGCTTGAGTAGCCTCGGGCCTCTGTCAGGACGTCCAATGTTCTACTCAACAGCAGCCCTGCCAGCACCTTACTAGGGAAATGATCCAGACAGGAACTCTATGGCTTATAAACTAAAAGCAACAACAATCTGAATCACTTTTGGACCAGACACCGCCTGCTTCTTTCACTGCTTGCCTCCTGACATGTCCAAGTGGACGGCCACCAGAGCCAGGGCTGTTTCCATCCAGTCACAAGCTCCACAACGCATATCCTGCCGCCCACTAGGTTTGGTGCTGACCTGATTTTACGAAGCAGATCTGGCAAGCTTGTCTCAGCTCATGGGTTCCTTCGAGGGGGTGCCTAGGAGTCCCTGATGAAAATGGTTTAGCAATCACACTTCCCAGTAAGTTTCCAAAGTCATTTCTAGGCTGACTTGCAATTCCCAGGAAATTTTCAGAGGGAAACAAACTACCTGGTCCATTCATCTGCAAAAAGAATAAGAAAACAAAAAAAAACAAAACAAAACAAAACAAAAACAGGCAACAAATATTGTACTATCACTAAAGAAAGAACTGGGCTCCTGTGGAGAGTAGGATGAGGCTGGTGCCGTTCCATTCCAGGGTGCTTTTCCATGACAAACTGTCAGTGTCTATGCTTTTCTCTTTGGACTCTGGGCCCCTTTAGGGATCCTCTAGGAGCTGTTACTATCACACAACTGGTTTGCTTCCACAGGACACACATCTTACACGCTCTGCTCTGTCTCCTTGCTCTACTAAGCTACACTACATAAAGCTGGCACTATCTGTAATGGTGATTAATTTGCTCCGACAGATCGAGTCACATACTCAAAACATTTATTACTGGATGTTCTGGATGAGTTTCTAATACTATTCCCCACAGCACACAGAAAATTCAAGGAAGCCTTTCATTTTTCATTCACATAATTCAGTTACTTAAGCACAGCCTATGTTCAATTTAAGCCATGTATTCACAAAAGAGGAAGTGACACTTACAAGTAAAAGGGAGGAATTACTGTTGTTAAGCGTTGTTCCCTCTCTAGCAGTTGAGGTGGACAGATCTAAAATAATAAAAAGACTTCAACAGACCTTTTCACTCTACATCAATCAGCACACAAGGGCTCTGCAGCTGACTCCCTATGGCTCCCACAGCTTTCCCATCCCAATCCTATAAGCTTTCTTACTCACTACTGACAAAAGAGGGCTGAAGGTCTCCCTTCTAGAAGCCAAGGGCCTAAGTAACCCTTAGCCATTACTGGAGAAATTATCTTTGGCAGGGTCTACTGATTGGGACTAAGACAAACCTAAGAAAATAAAACCCACATTCCAGCTGAGAAAGGCGCCTCCTCCTCCCTGACATGAGCAGCAGAGGCTCAGGGCTGCCTCATCCTAGTCTACCATTCAGTTGCTTCCCTCTGCCATTCTCTATCCCATCTTCTCACTGGAAATCTCTGACATTTAGACTTTTACCCTTTAACTACTTATCAGTATCTCCAAAAAATATGAAGACTTTTCTGACTATTTATAGGATGTAGTAAGGGCCCCGGGGCATAGCTCAGTAGTAGAGCACTTTACATAATATGCGTAGGCCTCGGATTCCATCTCTAGTACCCCAGAAAAACAAAAGCAAACTAACAAAAAAAAAACCAAAAACCCAAAACCAATTATTCAGCCTAGTATTGGCCAGACTAAGATCTCAGAACTCTATGATAAAATGAGGGCCTAGGTTGCCGAGCTCCACAGATGAAGTCTCAGCCATGTCTAAATGTTATATTAGACCCAGATGTGAGGCTAGCTTTAATGTTTGCCAGTTCACATCCTTTAAAATGGGACTTTTACAGCAGAATACACTTCAAGACATTTACCCCCAAACAACAAACACCAGCTTAGCCAATCGTACCATCTAAAACCAGTACCACATCCAAGCCGACCTCATGCCCTTGCTTCTTACTCTCAGGATGTCAGTTAAGTGAAGCCACATGCAAACCTAAGGGCTCCCTCTTTATACTTTAGCCACAATGAGAACAACTGAAGAAACTACCACCTAAAAATGCTTTACAAAATTGCCATATACATTTTCATTTTGAGAAAATCGACTGTAGTTGTTTATAATTTAGGAGAAAGTCTTACCTCGTTTGGACTCAGTCACTGAAAATGAATTTAGAGAAGAACAGAAGTCTCCCAAGGTTGAGGTCAGAGGTGGATACAACTCTGCAAAGGAGGGCCGAGGAGCGTACCTCGCACCGACAGGCAAGGTGCCAAGCAGGGACGCTGTTGTCCTGAAGGGCAAGCTAGGAGCCACACTAGCTGTCGGGAGGGAGCCTCTGCCCAGGGTGGAGGGCTGAAGAGAAGAAATGAAGAAATTCATGGGCCTCTCTCATCAGCTTAGCTTCCTGCTTTTACCACCAGCATATCAAAACAGACCCCCAAACTAAGGAACTGTACTGCACAAGAGGGTTGCATCCAAAGGAAGTCCATTACAACAACCTTAAGAGCAGTTCTGTGCAAGCCCTTTTCTCTGCCCACCATTCTACATCCACCCTGCCAGGGTGGACTGAATCCTCTAAAATCCAGCTGACAACTACAAGATTGAGTCTTGGTGGAGACTTTTTTTTCTGTTTTTTTTCAGACAGGTTTTCTTTGTGTAACAGCCTGGCTGTCCTGGAACTTGCTTTGTAGACCAGGCTGGCCTCCAACTCCCAGAGATCCATCCTTCCTGAGTGCTGGAATTAAAGGCGTGCACCACCATTCCTAGCTGAGACACTTTTAAAGACACAGTCTCAGGTAAATGTCCCTATAGATGACTGAACTTCTGATCCTCTTGCCTCTGCTTCCCAAATGGTAGGATTACAGGTGTGTGCCACCACAAGTACTGAGGGTGTAACCCAGGGCTTCATGCATGCTAGAAAATCATGAGCTACATTCTTAGCCCTGAACTCACACTTTTATTTATTTTGTATTTATTTTTAAACTTGTCAAATTTGCTATAAAGGGGGGATGGGGTTGCCAGGCGGCGGCGGCGGCGGCGGCGGCGGCGGCGGCGGCGGCGGCGGCGGCGGCGGCGGCGGCGGCAGCGGCGCACGCCTTTAATCCCAGCACTCGGGAGGCAGAGCCAGGCGGATCTCTGTGAGTTCGAGGCCAGCCTGAGCTACAGAGTGAGTTCCAGGAAAGGCGCAAAGCTACACAGAGAAACCCTGTCTTGAAAAAACCAAAATTAAAAAAAAAAAAGGGGGGGGGGAGATGGGGCAGCAAGCACTCACTGTCAAACCCAACGTCATGAGTTAGATCCCAGGATTCCTGCAAGCTGTTCTCTCACTTCCCCCATGTGCACAAATGTGTAAAAAAGACAGAAATCACGTGTGTGGTATATGCATGTGTGGCATGTGTGGACGCCAGGTTGATACGTCCTCAACTGCCTTACCTCATTCTGAGTCAGGGCTGCTCCTCTGAAGCCAGAGCTTATTGTTTCAGCCAGGATGGCTGGCCAACAAGCCCCTGCAAACCACTCGGGCCTGCATTCCCTAGCTCTGGGTTACAGGCAGGTACCACTATGCCTACTGTTCATGTGTGTGCCAGGGAGTCCAACTCAGGTCCTTGCATAGCAAGCACTTTACCCACTGAGTAAACTTAAAAAAAAAGATTTAATTTTTTTAAAAGACCTTTATTTATATATGTGAGTGTTTTGCCTGCCAGAAGAGTCATCAGGTCTTCTGAACTGGAGTTATAGGCATTTGTGAGCCACCATATGGGTGCCAGGAATCAAGCCTGGGTTTTCTGTAAGAACAGCCAGCGATCTTAACTGCTGAGCCATCTCTCCAGCCCAAGGTTCTGCAGTGGATAGCTGTTTTGTCTATGACCTTGAAGCACCACCCCTAGAGATGTAGCAGGTAACTGCCCCACATGCCTATGACCTTGAAGTACATGCCCCTGGGGCATGACCTCTCGGTGACCCTTAAGACCTAAGATACACGCAGGCAGCTCTCTCTGGGCTCCATCTCCATCGTGGGACTTGGATGAGGGACTGATTCAGGTGGCAGGAACAGTGTTCCAGAACCTGTGTCAATTCTGTCCTGTGAGTTTTTCCCTTAATAAATTATTTGCCCTTTAAACAGACTCCGTGGATTTCTTGTTATAAGGTTTAATTTTGTTTGTTTGTTTGTTTGTTTTTTGTTGTTTTGTTTTTGTTTTTTCGAGACAGGGTTTCTCTGTGTAGCTTTGCGCCTTTCCTGGAACTCACTTGGTAGCCCAGGCTGGCCTCGAACTCACAGAGATCCGCCTGGCTCTGCCTCCCGAGTGCTGGGATTAAAGGCGTGCGCCGCTGCCGCCGCCGCCGCCGCCGCCGCCGCCGCCGCCGCCGCCGCCGCCACCACCCAGCTATAAGGTTTAATGTTTTTAAGCGAAGTAATTTGTATGTGTATATATTTGTATGTGTTTACTATATGTGTGCAGTGTCTGCAGAGGCCAGAGAGGGCATCAGATCCCCTGGAACTGATGTTATAAACAGTTGTGAGCTGCCATGTGGGTGCTAGGACTCAAACCTGGGTCCTCTGGAAGAGCCATTTCTCCATTTCTCCAGCTCATACAAATATGTGTGTGTGTGTGTGTGTGTGTGTGTGTGTGTGTGTGTGTGTGTGTACATATATACATATATACAAACAAATATGTGTGTGCTGTTACATATGTATTATCTGGTGTGTATATCTATGTATACACATATGTTTAGTTGAGAGTGAGTATGTGTGCTGTGGATATCGTTCTGTATAAATAAAACACTGATTGGCCAGTGGCCAGGCAGGAAGTATAGGCAGGACAAGGAGAGAGGAGAATTCTGGGAAGTGGAAGGCTGAGTGAGGGAGACACTGCCAGCCGCTGCCATGACAAGCAGCATGTGAAGATGCCAGTAAGCCACAAGCCACGTGGCAAAGTATAGATTAATAGAAATGGGCTAAATATAAGAGTAATAGCTAGACAATGATAGGCCTGAGCTAATGGTCAAGCAGTTTAAATAATGTAAGAGTCTGTGTGTTTAATAAGTGGGCTCCGGGACTGGTGGGACTTGGTGGGAGCTGGAGAGAAATTCTCCAGCTACATATGTGTGTTATTATGTATGTATTATCTGATAGCCACACATGTTTAGTGAGTGAGTGAGAGAGAGTGTGTGTATGTGTTTTGAGAAAGGGTCTCATTATGTAGATCTGGCTGGACTGCAACTACTAATATAGACCAGGTTATCCTGAAACTCACAGAGATCTTCCTGCCTCTGCCTCACAAGTGTTAGGATTAAAGGCATGTGCCACCTAGCTAAAGATTTATTTTTTTGATGGGGGAGGGGGCGCATTTCCTGAGTATATACATGAAGCCAGAAACCAAAGCTCAGCCTTACGTATCATTGCTGAGGAACTCCTCTACCTTGTCTTTTGGGACCTGGGGCTCACAGACGAGGCTATGCTAGCTGACCAGTGAGCCCCAGCGATCCTCCATGTCCACCTCTGCAGCTCTGCGATTACAAGTTGGTGCTACCACACCTGGCTTTTTTCCCCCGGGTCTTTCTGCTTTTATGACAAGCTCTTTACTCCAAGCCATCTCCCAAACCCTCGAATGCCTATTCTCTATCAGAATGTTATGCTCAACCTTTCCATTCCAGAAACATTGATCAACGTCTAGACAGCACACTCCTTTCTTTTATTTCAGCAATGACCATGTTATCCAGTTATCTGTTATCTCCTCAGAAGAAGCAAAGAAAATGTCAAGGTCAGAAAGCAAAAGTGAATCCTAGAAGCAACACAAGTTATCTACCATGATGCATTATACTTTAAACAGGAGGTAACTATGTCCTTGAGAAGACAAAGTAGGGCTGGGGAGATGGTTTCATGGGTAAAGTGCTTGCCATGTAAGCAAGAGGACATGAGCTCAATCCCTAGAACCTTTGTTAAAAGCATAAACATAAATAAAAATTTTAAAAGAAAGAGAGAGGAGAAACTAAACTGAGCAGGAGAGATGGCTCAGCAGTTAAGATCATTTCTCTTCCAAAAGACCTGAGTTCTGTTTCCAGCATCCACATGGGGTGGCTTACAACTGCCTGTAACTCCAGCTCCACAGGATCTGACACCCTCTCCTGGCCTCCACAGGCAACTGCACATATGTCTCTCACACACACACACACACACACACACACACACACACACACACACACGTCACACATACTACACCACCACCACCACCACCCACATTCTTTAAAAGGGAAACTAAATAGTGAAACTCACCATGACAGCATCATTTGTTTCTGGGGCCAAATCAAGGAGATCGTCTATGTCATCCCCAAGGACAATGTCTCCATCATCTACAAAGGTGTCTGGCAGTGTGAAGGGGCCCTTCCCTCCATTTGCAAACACTGTGGATGGCAGTGGGCTCTCATCCACTTGCAGTTGCAAAACAGAAGTTACAGGCATAATAGGAACTGAGGCCAGCTCATTCCCAATATCATGAGGAAAACTGGATGTAGGAAGGGAGACAACCGGAAGCACTTCTTGCCTTAGGGTTAATAAATCTGTAACAGACATAGAAATCTGCTCACTCCAAGCCACTGTATTACAAAGAGTGCTAATAGCCAATAACAGAGGACATAAAAGCAGTCACAGTCTTGCTTTCATCACACAGCAATCTCACCTGACAATACGATATAATAAACACAGTCTAAAATGGGCAAACTGGCAGGCATATTTCAGAAGGTTAAGATGACAAGAAAAACATACCTGGCTCAATATCTTCCACGGAATAGTTCACAGCCTGGAAATTAAAGCAATAATGATCATGTTTTCAGGATTCTAAACTCTAAAGCAGTCTGAAAAACTCATCTTAAAAGAGTGATGCAAGCCAGGCAGTGGTGGCACACGCCTTTAATCCCAGTACTCGGGAGGCAGAGGTGGGTGGATCTCTGTGAGTTCGAGGCCAGCCTGGCCTACAAAGCGAGTTTCAGGACAGCCAGGGCTACACAGAGAAACCTTGTCTCAAAAACAAACAAACAAAGAAAAAAAAAGAGTGATGCAGGTTTGCAAAGCCATTTGATAATGATACTAAAATCAAAAGAACATTCAAACCACTTATCTCCTCCTCTTTTGGTTTGTTGTTTTGAGATAGGATCTCATTATGTAGCCCTAGCTGGCCTAAAACTCACAGAGATCCACCTGCCTCGGCCTCCCCAGTGCTGTCATTAAAAAGTATGCACCACCATGCCCTGCTTCTTCTTCTTCTTCTTCTTTTGAAACAATCTCATGCAGCACAGGCTGATCTCAAACGCGGAATGTAGCTGAGAATGACCTTAAACTTCTGGTCGTCCTGCCTCCATATCTGGGATTACCAGGTATCATCAGACCTGGTTTTTTACTTTCTTTTGAAGACAGATCTGTGTTGTCCTTACTCGCCTCACTCTCCTAGGATCACAAGACTGCATGGCCACACTGGGAAACACTGTGTACTTCTAGCAGACACACATTTCTCAAAGGCTAGTTAGAGGAGACTAGGGACTAATCTAGTCCCCATCCACCAGACTCTCACAATGGCTAGTGCCATCCCATCAACCACAAGACTTTAAAGTTTAAAAAGAGAGAAGGGGCCGGAGAGATGGCTCGGTGGTTAAGAGCACTGGCTGTTCTTCCAGACATCCTGAGTTCAATTCCCAGCAACCACATGGTGGCTCACAACCTCCTGTAATGAGATCTGGTGCCCTCTTCTGGCCTACAGGCATACATGCAAACAGAACACTGTATACATAATAAATAAATAAATCCTTTTCCAGGACAGGCTCCAAAGCTACACAGAGAAACCCTGTCTCAAAAAAGAAAAAAAAAGGGGGGGGGGGGGGTTTTACCACGTAGTCCTGGCCGGCCTGGAATTCTATGTAGACCAGGTTGATCTTGAACTCACAGAGATCCTCCTGCCTCTGCCTTCTAAGACCTGAGACTAAGGAATCTATAGCCATTACTGACGTGTTTTTTTTTTTTAATTTTAAAAATTAGATGTATTCATTTCATGTTATTGTGTGTATATGTATGTATACCACATGTGTGCTTAGTGCCCTGGAGGTCACAAGACAGCATCAGCTCCTCTGGAACTGGAGTTGCTGATGGTTGTAAACTCCGATGTGGTGCTGTGAACTGACCCTGGTCCCTGGTCCTCTGGAAGAGCAGCAGTGCTCTTAACTGCTGAGCCATCTCTCTGGCCTTTGGCTGTTGTTGTTGTTAATTTATTTTTTAAACCCCAATATCTCTCAAAACTAGTATCTGACTTGGATCCATGATTTTCACAGAAAACTGAGCATCTGTTCACACCCTGTCACAGGCTCCAGTGGCCTGCAGGAAGAGCTGGCTAAGACTAAATTTGAATTGTTTTGTTCTCTCAAGTGACAGGAAGCCATGGCCAGTTTCAAGTCTGAGACATCAAAGACACACACATTAAAACTACAAAAAGCACAGTTGCTAAGATTTCCAACCCTCCTTTTCTCAGAAGCATGATTTTTGCACAGATAATAACCCTACCTTGGCAGCTCCATCTCCAGGAACTGGTTTCAGTGAGAGCTGAAATAAAATGAAAATGCAATTTCAAAACAGAACTGACTCAAGATTATAAAACAAAATGAAAAAACCCTGAGAGAAGTTTGACTTACCTCAGCTCTAACATATGCTTTCCTTATTTTAAATCCCAATTTCTGAGCTAATTCTTGAGTTAGTTTTATTACATGTTCATCCTAAAAAAGGCAACAATCATGAATATATCTGCAGTGAAACAAGCAAACAGGGCTGTTTTATTTCCATCTAGACACTTGACTGATTAGCTATTACACTGAACTGAGGCAGGCTGAAGGCTGCATGAGCACTCAATTCTTTCACGTACTATGGAGATACATGAGAGCAGTCCAATACTTCAGATGCAAACAAGTGAGCTAAAGTATCCATTCCATACCTGAGGCACTGCTAAGGAGCATTTTGCTACAGCATCATAGGCCTCTCTGTAACGTCCTAAGTCACTCAAAGCCTTAGACTTCCGATACAGAGCCTTGCAGTTACTGGCATTAATACTGAGGACAGCATTACAATCTTCTAAAACTTTATCATGGAAACCCTGGTGGGAAAGGCCAAAAGAGAAAGCCAGAATCACATGATTAATATCTCACTCTGATGCCTGTTTCATACACAAAAACAAATGTGTGACCCCATTCTATGACTCTCAACTTAAACTCGAAGTTCACAATGATATTTTTCATTTGAGTGATTTTGTTAGGATACTCCACATATATAAAAGTAGAAAATTATCATGAATATCTACGTACTCCCTATCTTATATCAGACAAATGTGAGTACTTTGTCACAGAGCCCTAGATCTCCAAGGACGAAAGCCTGGATTAAAAAAGCAGTGATGACAATGAGGAGGAAAATATTTATTTCCTGTGAGAAAGAAAACGTATTTAAAAACAAACAAACAAAACAGCCAGGGGGCTGGAGAGATGGCTCAGTGGTTAAGAGCACTGACTGCTCTTCCAGAGGTCCTGCGTTCAATTCCCAGCAACCACATGGTGGCTCACAACCATCTATAATGAGATCTAGTGCCCTCTTCTGGTGTACAGACAGAACACTGTATACATAATAAATAAATAAATACATCTTTAAAAAAAAAAACTAAGTAAATAAATAAATAAAAATAAAAAAACAACAACAAAAATACTGCAAACTTATCTTGCAAGATATTGCTCTTGGTTGGCACCTGGAAGCCCTCCAAGACTACAGAGCTATAACAACTATTCTTTGTAAAAAGAAAATTTAAAAAATAGAAGAAAAGGAAGGGACTGCCCATGCTCTTACCCTGAACACTGTACAGTGTATACACACACACATCACTAAACATCACATGGTACTCCACAAATCTCCAATGCTGATTGATATGTCAATTTTAAAAGTATAACGTAACTTTCAAATAGCTTATTGATCAGGAATACATTATAGAAAGCAACATTAGCCATCCTCGAGTACACATGAACAGCACTAGAGGGTCAGGGTGCAGCTCGGCGGTAGATGCCCCTATAATATCATGCTACGGCCTTGAAAGCGCAGGTGCTAGGTCCCACATCTAGTCCAGGACAAAACTCAGGAAAATGACTTTTTATTAACGTACTACATCTCTGAAGAAAATGCTCTAGAATTAATTTTAAAACTCCCAACTCACCATATTAGAATAGCAGGCAATACGATTTATATGAAGTTTTTCAATGATTTCTTTAGGAATTAAAATTTCTTCAGACTTTGCATAATCAGCTATACTCAAAGCTTCTGAGTACTGACTTAGAGAGCTACTCCAATCACATTCCCGATAAATATCATTTCCTTCATTAAAAAGATTTCTCACGAGAGCATGCAAATACACCTAAAAAGAGAAAATTACCTCTTGAAGCCAGAACAAGGTAAGACAGAAGTAAATACCATGATAATGCCTAAAACTTCAGAAAGCATTGCTGGACAGCAGGGCAGAACTTCTGTAAGAAAGCTGCCACTGCTGCCTTGCTAAAAGTTCATCTTGCCTACTTCTGCAAGAGAAAACTCACTCTCCTTTTGAGGAAAAAAAAAAAGGTTAAAAGCACTTTGTAAGTGTATGTGTGTGTCTGATTCTGTGCAGGTAATAAGACACTGGGTGCAAGTCCTCAGTCAAGAGAGCACATTTAATATTTATGGCTTCAAATCTGCTGCCATCCTCCTGCCTCTGCTTTCCAAGAGCTGAGAGTACAGGCATGAGCTACCAAGCCCAGCTTTAGTTTAAGTCTTTGACGAGTATTTCTGACAGGCAATAGTAACAAGGGCTTCCACTGCTGCTGTGCAGCACACTAGGGAGCACGTGCATGTAAGCATGCGCACATGCATGGTACCCTTTATACTTGCACATCTTCACCAGCGCGGTCAAACCTTTCCACATTTTTATGCATCATTTACATTTCTTCTTTTAAAACATTGTTATTTGTGGGGGACTGGGAGGAGGGGAGGAGTGGTTTATACAAGCTACCGTGCATGCGTGGGGGTCAAAGAATTTGGGGGAGTCAGATCCCTCCTTCCACCATGCAGAACCCATGGAAGAAATTCAAGTCATTAGGCTTGGTGCCTGGTGCCTTTACATGCTTAGCCATCTCTCTGGCCCTGTATTTCTTCTTTTATAAGCTATTTGCTTAGATCATTTCCTGATTTAGGAGATGAGGCTAAGTAATTTGCTTATTGAGTGATTACACCCATTTGTTGATATGTACCTTTTCTATCATAAGATCAGATAACTTTTTTGGCCCTAATACACACACATTTAAACTGACTAGATTGCCAGGGAACAAAGCAAGCATTAATGCCATCTGTGGCCCAGTTCCACATGTGGAAAACAAAAGGGTTTCTCCGGGTATTTCAGCTCAAATACTTTCAGACTCTCCTCAGTGTGGAGAGGAGAGGAAGAGGAGGAACTGAACACAGGGAAGGAGGAATGTGGACACTTGGAAACACACACCTTCAGAGATTCCAAGCCACAGTGCTGTAGTCCAAGGTCCAAAGGAGTGGCCACCTTCTTCCTATGTCTGGCCAGTTCATCCCAGCTCTTCCCTCCCGCCCTCTAAACAACCCTCCTTCAGTGCTTTCAGGACTTATCAAAATTGAAAATGATGACACCCACACTCTCTGTTCAATTCCACTCCACTTATTTTTGACAAAATAGTAGTTAGCTGGGCAATGGTTGCGCACGCCTTTAATCCCAGCACTTGGGAGGCAGAGGCAGGTGGATTTCAGTGAGTTCATGGCCAGCCTGGTCTACAAAGTAAGTTCCAGGACAGCCAGGACTGTTACACAGAGAAATCCTGTCTCAAAAAACCAACCAATCAATAAAATAGAATAGTAGTTAATTGGCAGAGGGTTCAAAATCCATACTAATTCAGACTACACTAACACAGGAAAGAAAATGCAAGACAAGTGTCCAAAAATGCCCCAAAGGCTGTCCTATATAGAAGAGGCTAGCAAGCTTTTTCTATAAATGCCAAAAAGTGAGCATTTAAAGCACTATGGGACATTTAAGTTCTGTCCTGTGTCACGAAAGTACCACAGAGAATATATAAACAAATGGCTGCGGCTATAGTATTCTAATAAAGCTTTATTTGTGAAAGAGGGCAGCTGGTCAGGTCAGGTGTGACACCCAAGGCCAAGGTTTGCCAAATCATGTTGCAGATTATAGTTCTTGAGCTACTGTGACTAGCCACAACCCTTCCCAAAGTCATTACCGCATATTGCTCCTGGGTCCCTGGATATGACAGCGGAGACCTGAGAAGAAGAAACAAATCTATTGTAATTACCAAGATCTACTACAAGTGTTGTTCATTTGTTCTGAGACAGTATCCCTGATTGACATGGAACACACTGAGATCAGCCTGCCTCCACATCCCACGTGTTAGGATTACAAGAATGCTCCACCATGACAGGCTCCTTATCAGCATTATTCAGCCAGAAGTTATCTTTAACTGCACTTTTTAGGGGCTGGAGAGATAGCTCAGTGGTTAAAAGTACTTGCTGCTCTTGCAGAGAACCCTGATTCAGTTCCCAATACCCACATGGGAGCTCAAAGATCCAACAACACTCTCTTCTGGCTTCTGAGTGCAGGAATTACAAGTGCTGAGGTATTTCAGGTATGGACTACCATAGCAACTACTGTTTCCTTAAGTACAATACTTCTCTTTCAAATCTACTCCTTTTCAAAAAAGACCTAATTCTTCAAATACCAAAAAGATTAAAAATTGACACTTTCTGATCTGATTTATTGCTGATCAGTGTCTCCTCCCCAGAAGGAACAAAGAGACCCTTCTGCCTGGACATGTCCCCAAGCAAAAGCTGTCTGCCACTGGTGCTGTCCCTTAACAGCATGGCCTGACAGCAAAAGCCTTCTGTGCTACCGATGTTCATTCCAGATGTTTAATTCACCAGAATGCTTCTCTTATAGGAACACATCTCAATTCTTCAGTCAAATTTGAGGGAAAGGGCTGCAACGTAAGGGCTTTAGCCCTAAAAACCAACAAAAAGAAGAATATAAGAATATCCATGGGTTGAGGATTTAGCTCAGTGGTAGAGCACTTGCCTAGCAAGCGCAAGGCCCTGAGTTTGATCCTCAGCTCCAAAAAAAAAAAAAAAAGAATATCTAAAAGGTGGTGCATGCCTTTAATCCCAGCACTTGGGAGGCAGAGCCAGGCAGATCTCTGTGAGTTTGAGGCCAGCCTGGTCTACAGAGTGAGTCCCAGGACAGCCAAGGCCACACAGAGAAACTCTGTCTTGAAAAACAACAACAACAACAAAAAGAATACCCAAAAGGATAAGGAAAAAAAGTGCTGGAATGAAAATGTCATTTTCAACCCAACCTGAACACTATGACAGTTCTCAGGCTTGCTAGGTATGGGGGGTGCTTCATGCTTATAATCCAGTGCTTGTGAGGTTGAAGCAGGAGGACTGTTAGGAGTTTAAGGCTTTCTTGGGCTACAGTGTGAGATTCTATCTCACAACAGAAAACACCAAGAGATCTCTGACTTTCCACATGTATGGACTCCATACTTAATTCAGGAGAAGCCATCAGACAGCACACTAGTGGGCCATCAAGTGTCAAGTTCTTACTGGATGAACTGTAGACCTTCCTTAATGTTGTGCTGCCTTTTTCTTCTCTCCTCAGACACACTGGACATGTTACCCCGCACATCCACTTGCTGACTGAGCAATCTGTAAAGAAACAAGGCACAAAATTACTGCACCACCTGCAATTCTGGATTTCCCACTAAAACATCCATAATTCTAAGCACTCGGGAGGAAGAGGCAGGCAGATCTCTGTGAGTTTGAGGCCAGCTCGTCTACAGAGTAAGTTCTAGGACAGCCAAGGCTACAGAGAAACTGTCTTGAAAAATAAAAAACAAACAAACAAATCCATAACTCTAGGCCCTCACTCGGGCTAGAACACACCCATCTCCAAAGGCCCTGGACACTGAGGAGCCTTTAGGCCTTTCTTTGGGGTTCCTGTGGTCTTGTGTCCACAGCACGCTATTTTCAGACTGGTCAGGGTGCGTGACTCTGCTGATCCCGAGTGCCCCTCCTAAACAGTCCACATGCAAAGGCATCCCCTTCTTGACACAGGTTTTGTCTCTTCCCCATCAACCTGCATGTGTGAGCGGCAGCAAGAACAGTCTTAGCCATGCTCAGCTCCTGGAAGGTCTCCACAAGGGAAAACTTTACCTCCTCTGCCTTGGAGGGAATCTGACAACCTAGTAAGCAGAGCAAGAGCTTCTGAGCTAACCCTTACAACAGTGTAGATAGATCTAAACACAGTGACTTCATGCCCCTGCTATCCATCCCTCTGACCAACCTTCACTGAGCAGTTCCCAGCAAGTTAAACAGAAGCCCTGAAAAGGGACTGAGATAAAGGACAGATTTCCGGTGGCTGGTGAGATGGCCCGGTGGGTGAGAGAACTGGCTGCTGTTCCAGGACTCAAATTCCCAGCACGCACACTGACAGTTCCCAACCATCTGTGACTCCAGTTCCAAGGAATCCAACACCTTTTTCTAGTCCCTCTCAGACACTACATGCATGTGGTACGCAGATATACATGGGCAAGACACCCACACACATACAATTTTAAAATATGGATTCCCTGATCCCCACTCTAGATTTCCCGGTCTCAGTGCTGATAGCTGCTCATTTATAGAGTGTTCTCCGCTGCTGGAGACTAGCAGTCTCTCTTGTTACCAGGTGTGATGATCAAAGAGATCTCCAGATAGTAGCAAACATCCTGGGGGGCCAGCAGGGGAAGGGGCATTGAATCACCCTCGGCTGAGAAGTGAGACCTACAATGAAGCTCATGTGTTCAGACCTGGAGACACCTCAAGCAGGTGGCTGAAATGTTCTGGTTTCACTGCTTGCCACTGTAATGTCATTTGAGGATACACAGGACTGGATGCCCAGAGGCTGACTGGCATGCATCTTTTTGGTCTTTCCAACACTGTCAAGTGTTAAGAATTTGTATTTGATACTGTAACGGCAGCACTCAGAAAAGACATCTACCACTTGCTTTCAAATATTCCCCAGGCACGGTAGCATACATCTTTAATCACAGAGCCAGTTCCAGGACATCCAGGCTACACCCTGTCTCAAAAAACTAAAAATAAATAAATAAAAATCGTATATTCCCCCAAATTATAATAGGAGGATCAGAATGAAAAGGCAGAATGTTGATTAACTGTGAAATTCACTTTCATGTCTTTGAAAATCTACAGAATGAGTTTTTAAAAAATCCATGACACTGGGGGATAGAAAGATGGCTCAGTGGTTAAGAGCACTGGCTGTTCTTCCAAAGGACCCAGGCTCAAGTCCCATCACCCACATGGTGTCTCACAAATGTAACTCCTGTCCCAAGGGCTAACACCCTCTTTGGGCACCAGGCATGCAAGTGGTGCCTATACCTGTGTGCAGGCAAAACACCCATACACATTAAAGCAAATAGTTTTGTTTTTTAAATTCACAACACTGAAGTAAAATGGCCGTAATGAGGTAAAATTTCTGGAATTTTTAAACAGCTTTTAAAATAGTTTAGTTAAGAAGCAGGTGAGGGCCGGGCGGTGGTGGCGCACGCCTTTAAATCCCAGCACTCTGGAGGCAGAGGCAGGCGGATCTCTGTGAGTTCGAGGCCACCCTGGGCTACCAAGTGAGTCCCAGGAAAGGCGCAAAGCTACACAGAGAAACCCTGTCTCAAAAAACCAAAAAAAAAAAAAAAAAAAAAAAAGAAGCAGGTGAGATGGTTCATGTTAAGAATACTTGCTGAGGGCTGGAGAGATGGCTCAGAGGTTAAGAACACTAGCTGCTCTTCCAGAGGTCCTGAGTTCAATTCCCAGCAACCACATGGTGGCTCACAACCATCTGTAATGAGATCTGGCGCCCTCTTCTGGCATGCAGACAGAACACTGTATAGACAATAAATAAATAAATCTTTGATTTAAAAAAGAAGAAGAAGAAGAGTTGTTGCACTGGGCAGTAGTGGCACATGCCTTTAATCCTATTTAATCCTGGCACTTGGAGGCAGAGGCAGGTGGATCTCTGTGTGGCCAGCCTGGTCTACAGAGCGAGTTCCAGGACAGCCAGGGCTACAGAGAGACCCTGTCTCTTCAGGGAGGATGGGGATTTGGCTCCTGGCTAATGATAATCGGACTTTATAGCTTTAGAACTATTTCCCTAGAAAGTGCTAGAACACCTTGAACTCTGACTTCTTACAAAGGGCACGGGGCAAAGAGCTAAATATTCAAGCATATGATTAGAAGGAAATATGGTGGACATGGTGGCACACACCTTTAATCCCAGCCCTCGGCAGGCAGAGACAGGTGGATCTTTGTGAGTTTAAGGCCAGCCTGGTCTACACAGTGAGCTCCAGGACAGCCAGGGCTACACAGAGAAACCCTGTCTCGGAAAAACAAAAACAAAAAAAGGAAAGAAATTAAAAAATCCTCTTGACAACTGAGGCCAGAGCCTCATTGTCCTGACTTTTTGAGATAAAGTCTGACCCTCGCAGCCCTGTCTGGAGGGAACTCCAGATGTAGTCCAGGCCGGTCTTGAACTCTTGATCCTCCTGCTTCCCTCTCCTAAATTTGGGAATTATAGGCCCCGCTCAAAAAGTTGTTTGTCATGCTGGGGAACTGGACCAAGGCTTCCCATGCATTTGGCAGGCCTGGCAGGCATGCTCTACCACAGAAACACACCCCTCATCCCCAAATAGCCCCAAGTTTAGTATATCAGGCAATACTTAAACACAGTGTGAGGGGCTAGAGAGATGGCTCAGCGGTTAAGTAAAACCCACATGGCAGCTCACAGTTGTCTGTAACTCCAGTTCCAGGGAATCTGACACTGTCTTCTGACCTCCATGGGCACCAGGCACTCACATGGTAAATAAACATGCCAGAAAAATACTCATACACATAAAATAAATCTAAGCAACAGTGCAACAGCATTTCATTTTCAATCATGTTTTCAGTTTTTCTCAAAATCTTTTCTCCCCCCCCCAACCCCCCCCCCCCATACAGGGATTCTCTCTGTAGTTTTGGTGCCTGTCCTGGAACTCACTCTGTAGACCAAGCTGGCCTCGAACTCACTGATCTGCCTGCCTCTGCCTCCCAAGTGCTGGGATTAAAGGTGTGCGCCACCACTGCCAGGCTCAAAATCTTAATAAAGAATTCCAAATTTACTGTAAACATTTTTTACAATGAAGACTATGTATGTATATACTACCTACATTCTACAAATTATATTTTTCAATATTTATTACATCTGTCTATCTTTAGCAACCTGCCTTTCCTATCTTAACACCAACTCACTTTATTTGTCAAATTTAAAGTAAGCCACAGGGACAATGAGATGGTTCAGCAGGTAGAGAAACTGGCCACCACCACTAACAATCTGAGTTTGATCCCAGAAAACTATGACAGGAAAAACCATTCCTGCAAGGCATCATCTGAACACACACACACACACACACACACACACACGGGTGGCTTGACATAAATTACAGTTCATTCCTAAGCCCTTCAGCAGCATGCATAGTATTATCTTCCCCACCCCCTTTTTCTTTGAGAAAGGGTCTCACTGTGTAGTCCAGGATGCTATGTGTATTAGTATTAGGTAGCTGGACATAGTGGCACATGTCTTTAATCTGAGCACTCAGAAAGCAGAGGCAGGTGGATCTCAGTGAGTACCTTGGAAAGATACAGATACTGGCCCAGCCATTCTCTCCTGTATGCAGACACTGTTCCACCACAGATTTCATTTTGCTTAGAAAATAACCCCACCTCCCACCTCCATTTTTAAAGAAAGAAGATTATTTTAGTTTACCCCTTACTTTTGGTTTGTGGTTTTATTATGTATTTATCTGCAGTGCTGGGGACTAAACCCCAGAGTCCCTGAATACTAAACAGCTCTGTGACAACTGCCTGCCGACTACACCCCAGCTCACCTTGCTCTTCAATCCTGTTAAAGTCTGGCCTCAGGGTTTTTGTTTGTTTGGTTGGTTGTTGGTTTTTTGAGACAAGGTTTCTCTGTGTAGCTTTGGAGCCTGTCCTGGAGCTCACTCTGTAGACTAGGTTGGCCTCGAACTCACAGAGATCCGCCTGCCTCTGCCTCCCCAGGGCTGGGATTAAAGGTGTGCCCCACCATCTCCAGCTGAGAACATTATTTTCTTTCTCAAGGAGAACACAAATGCAATCCCCACTACCACAAGTTATGCAGCTGAGTTTCTTGCATCTGGGAAAATTAAAAAAAAAAAAAAAAAAAAGTCAGCACACCCCAAGGGCAACAGAGGAGCATTGTCTTGGAAACACACCTTCTTGTTGATGATATCTCACCTGTCAGGTCAAGTATGAAAATTCTTTAAAGCAAATCTAACAGTCACTTCTCTCCCACAGAGCAAAGGCTGCACTCCCTCCCTGACTGTCACTCCATGACACTTCTCCTCACCTTCTCTCACGGCCTTACTAGGTTGTCCCCACCTCACTGCCACTGTCTTCACTCGCCTCCCCTTGGGCAAGCCCTCGAGCTTCATCTGGACTCTTCCAGATCTCTCCATCCTCTTCCCTAGAGGACCTCTAGCAATGTCCAGACATGAATGACACCAGCTAGGCCCCCTGACTACTGACAGCTCTCTGCCTGACAGATCCACTTGGGTGTCACACAGGTGTCTTAGGTTGTTTATATGGTACTAGGCTAGTAAAAAGGAATGTCTCCTTCCCCAAAACTGTCCCATCTGCCTTCCCAAAGGCAGCTAATCACTGCCTCCAGTCTCTTGTGTGTCCTGCCAAAGATACCCTATAGAAAACCCCTGATCTAAACCAGGCCTGTGGCACACGCCTATAATCCCAACATCCAAGAGGAGGCAGAAAGATCAAAAGCTTCAGGCCATCCTTAGTTACACAGTGAGTTCAAGGCTAGCCTGTACTACATGAAACTCTGTCTCACAAAAATAAATAAATAAATAAATAAATAAATAAATAAATAAATAAATAAATAAATAAAAAACAAAAAAGTTCTTTGTCTCAGCTTAGGTGCTGGTTTATGAACCAGCACCTCTAGACAAATCAGCACAGAATGCCCCATGTGTATACAAATGAGAGCTAATGAGAATCAGCACAGTATGTATGGGAAACTGTCTTACACTCACGGCCTTTTCCTGCTCGTGTCTGTCACCAGAAGTAGAAGAGTAAAGGTTCATGGGACTCTATGTTCTCCCTTTGTGATTTCCTGTGTGTCTATAATTATCTCTTAAAATAAAAACCATTTTGTGGCCAGGCAGTGGTGGCTCACGCCTTTAATCCCAGCACTTGGGAGGCAGAGGCAGGCGGATCTTAGTGGCCAGCCTGGTCTACAGAGCGAGATCCAGGAAAGGCGCAAAGCTACACAGAGAAACCCTGTCTCGAAAAAACAAAAAAAAAGAAAAAAAAGTTTATGTGCATAAGTGTTTTGCCTGAATCTATGTACATGCACTATGTGCATGCTTGGTGCTCTTGGGGGTCAGAAGAGGGCACTGGATCCCCTGGAACTGGAGTTACAGACAGTTGTACACCACCCAGTGGATGCTGAGAACCAAATCTGGGTCCTCTGCAAGAGGAGCAAATACTCTTAACTGCTGAGGTAATTAAATTAATTGGCCCTATTAACTGTATATTCTCTTCCCAAACCTAGCCAGTTCCTCAGGTCAGAAACAAAAGTGTACACTGTTCTTTCTTTCACAATTCCACATCCTACCAACTCTCAAATCCCACTAATGACAGCATCAGAACATCAGAAGAACACACACAGGGCATCCCAGGCCTGTAAGACCTCCTCCCAAGCCCGTGCCCAGCCCAGTGCTCTTACTGTCCTCTCCCTAGCCACTTCCCACAGGACATTGAAAGGAAGGCTCTTGCCGGGCGGTGGTGGCGCACGCCTTTAATCCCAGCACTCGGGAGGCAGAGCCAGGCGGATCTCTGTGAGTTCGAGGCCAGCCTGGACTACCAAGTGAGTTCCAGGAAAGGCGCAAAGCTACACAGAGAAACCCTGTCTCGGAAAACAAGAAAAAAACAAAAAAAAAAAAAAAAAAAGAAAGGAAGGCTCTTATCATAATACAGTTTAGGAGTTGGGAGTAGTAACACACTCCTGTAATCCTAGCTATTCTGGAGACAAGAGCATCAGGGGTTCAAGTCAGTAAGAACCCCAACTTCATCACTGCACTTCTGGGTAGAAGCCGTCAGTGCCTTCCCAAAGCATTTAGCCAAGGCATTTAGAAGAAAACCTTGCTTCCTTGCTATGCACTAAAGGAGCCTTCCTTCCCACTCCCTGCACACCACTCCTCCTCCAGGCCACACAGGCTTCCTGGGGTTGTGAGACTGGCTAAGTACTCTGTACTCATAGGCATCATGCTTGCTGTTTTCTCTGCCCACAGTGTACATCCCGGTCCTCCACAGAGCTGGCTCCTTTTCATCCTGGAGTCTTGGCTTAAAAGACACATTTTGGGACCTTCCCTTATCACCTTAAATTGCCACAATAGCTGCCTTGACCTCTATTGGTCACTTAAACAGGGACCTTGTCTCTTGGTCCTGACTACATGAACAATGTATAAACTAGTTCACTAAATAGCTGGATGATGATGAACCAAGCAGTCAAGTGTAAAAAGACTGTTTCATGACAAGTCCCAAGATCAGTTACATTAGAACTCTGTACAACTGCTCACAAGACAAAGTAGAATGAGCCAGACATGGTGGCACACATCTGAACCCCAGCACAAAGGAGGCAGGCAGAAAGATGGAGAGCTCCAGGCTAGCCTGGGCTACAGAAGGAGACCCTGTCTCAAGACAAACAATCAAAGAAACAAGCAAACAAATGAAGCAAGAGAAGGACGGGAGCTGGGCGGTGGTGGCGCACACCTTTAGATCCCGGCGGCTGGAAGGCAGAGGCAGGCTTGGTCTATAGAAGGAGTTAAACTAGACAGCCAGGGTTCCACTGAGAAACCCGGGGGTGGGGGTGTCCAAGCAGGAAATGACTGGTGCAGTCACACGTGAGGAGCAAGACAGGGATGAAGCACTAGAGTGAGAAGAAAACAGACAGCCACAAAGAACCCGAAACCATAGGGGACACCCCAAGGAGTATGGCAATGCATTCCAACATCAACACTTCTCCTTGGTTAAAAGAAATAAATGGAGGAAGGCTTTTAGCAGTACACATCCAAACAGAAAACTCAGTTAAGTAGGAATTAGTTCCATTAACTAAACTCTAACAAGCTAGAATATCCTTTCAGAGATCAGCTGTTTAAAAATTTTGTTATTGTCCGGAAGTTATGTGAGAGGAGAGAGAAAGCACACTGAATCCCCATTCTAATTCCCTGTTCAGTCAGTGTCTGCTAGGTGAAAGACATTGTCCTTCAGTCTATTACAAAGCTAGTATGGTGAAATTCATGGCCTTTCACCTTTCACAGCATGGGGAGAAACCAGCTCCAATGAACAGACCCCACGAAAAGTGAGATGTTACTGTAACATACTGAGACAGAACCAGCAGCTGCCACCCTCTGGTGCCACGGGCTGTGCTGAGAGCTTCACCGGTAGTGAGTCATTTGACCTTGATGAACTAAGAGACAGGTACTAGGTGGGTACAAAGATGGGACCCTGGACAGAGAATGGACCCAGACCACAGAGCTGAATTCCAAAGCTAGCCTGATGCCTGCAAAGCTCACTATTCTGCACCAAGTACTCCAGGCTGCTGGAGGAGGACCAGCACCTGTCTCAGGTGGCCTGGGCTCAGACACAGGTGGACACTTCATGGTCACCCAAGAGGAAAGGAATGAACATGCTTGTGCACACATGTGTACACACAGGCAAGCTCATAGCAATCATTTAAAGCATCTTTACTCAAGCTGAGGGGTCAGGAAACATGCCCAAGAAGAAAACCTCCATGGACTATGCTTGGCCAGAACATATTCAGACACAAATACTTCATGTGGGGGAGCTGGAGAGATGGCTCAGAGGTTAAGAGCATTGGCAGCTCTTCCAGAGGTCCTGAGTTCAATTTCCAGCAACCACATGGTGGCTCACAACCATCTACAATGGGATATGAAGCCCTCTTCTGGCAGACAAGTATACATACAGATAGAGCACCACATACATAAAATAAATAAATCTTTAAAAAGATAACAAATAGACCACCAGCTGGCCCTGATTCAACTACCATTATGGGACTGGCAAAGCATTCCAGGTGTAAATATGATCAAGGTACAAGATATACATATATGAAATTGTCAAAATATAAATAAAAGATAGTTTTTAAAGGGGTGCAAGAAAAAGCAGTCTAGTATTATTGTAATTTTGCTTTAAAATGTATCCACTGGCAGTGGCGCACACCTTTAATCCCAGCACTCAGCAGGCAAAGGCAGGCAGATCTCTTTCAGTTCGAGGCCAGCCTGGTCTAAGGAGCAAGTTTCAGGACAGCCACAGTTATACAGAGAAAATCCTGTCTCGAGAGAAAAAAAAGCAAAAAACCTACCAAATGGTTCAAGTAGTGTTACTGTGAACCTTTCTTTTTGTTTGTTTGGTTGGTTCCCCGTGATTCCCCCCACCCAAGTACTCTACCACTGAGCTAAATCCTCAACCCTGTTTTTGTTTTTTGAGACAGTTTCTCTGTTTAGTTTTGGTGCCTGTAGAGATCCGCCTGGCTCTGCCTCCTGAGTGCTGGGATTGATGGTGTGCACCACCACCGCCCAGCTGTGACTCTTTCTTGAAACAGTGTACGCTAGCTGATTCTTCAAACACTTATCCAGCCCTGGGCAAGAAGGTAAAATGCCACACCCTGCCTGCTGCAATCCAGGTGGAGAAACCCTGCTAAACAGCTTCTCCCTTCCTGAAACAGCTTCTCCATTCCCTGAAAAGGTTTCTCTCTTTCCTGCAACAAGTTCTCTCTTCCTGAGTCAGCTTCTCTCTCCCTGAGACAGCATCTCACTTTCTGAAAACTGGAGGAGGCTATGCCAAACAGCACCAGGAAGGTAACTCCTTATTTGGGCTAAGTCCTCCCTTCCCCCATGGGAACTGTTCACTTTGAAACTGCCAAGAGATTCCAGATCCTGTAAACTTGGGAAGCAGCCTCCAGTCAAGCAGAGCAGATCACAGGGAACCCTGCATCTTCATGTACAAACCTGGGATTATTCAACAGAAGACTGAAATAATCTGCCTGAGTCACCACAGTCATGATGTGTCTCAAATCCCCAGGAGGCCCTACTGCTCAAGAGCTGACATCTCTTGCCTTCTCACGAGACATGCCCAAGCAACCCCCAGCTCCAAAGTCACATCCTCTCTTGCTTGTGAAACAGAACTTTCGCCTCTCACCATTCCATGGCTCAGAAGCTTCATGATCTTACTAAATAAACTAGACAACGCATTGCTGAACTTGGAGAATTAAAAAGCAAATTTACAAATTTTTTGTTGGGGCAAAACCTGTCAAGGTTGAGTACCTCATTTTTTAAAAAATATGTATCAATGAAATCACTTAGAAAGCCATGAGAGGGAAGCAAGATAGTGCAGCACGTAAAGTCACTACTGTCAAGCCTGATGACCCCAGTTTGGTGCCCAGCTGACACGGTGGGTGGTGTTTCAAAAAAAAAGTGTGTGTGTGTGTGTGTGTGTGTGTGTGTGTGTGTGGAGAGAGAGAGAGTGAGAGCACACGAACAACTTTTCTTCATTTGTAAATACCTCAGAAGTGTTTGGATGACTTCTGTGGCTTACTGTGTGAGGCGAGGCTCACCCTCTGCCCTCCTCCCTCCCACTTCACTATGACAAGTGACTGAGACCACAGCACCCCACACTTGAAGATTAGGGAGAAAGTGTGGGTTTGCTGGGACAAACACAACCAGGTATTATCTAGAAGACAAAAGCTTCCTCACAGGGTATTCTGTCTAGAAAATCCATTTTCAAGTATTTGTGACAAGAGAGCAGAGACATGTTTTTATTTCTTTCTTAACTACCTATTCAAACTATTTCCACAGCTGACAGTCTAACAATCGATTTCTTCACTTACAAATGGATTTAACACACCCAAATCAGCAGGTTTCAAACTCAGTCACTATTAACAACTCAAGGCTTTACAGCCGGCTGGCGCATGAACATTGTTGCCAGTAGGTCTGGGAGTGAGGAAGGAGTGTCGTCAGAACAACCCCAACCAAAACTCACAAGAACACGGAGAACCAAGGAGTGTCCCAGTTCATCTGGAGGACACTAAATCAACTGGCTCTTTGCACAATATTCAACTTCAACAACACAATCTGATTCTCAACTGAAGCTCACCCTGATGGTCAACAGAGAAAACTGTCCAAGCACTTGATTTAGGGCACAGATGAAGAATACCACCCCAACCTTACCACACACACAATGAGCAGCTCCGCTCAGTTTAACTGAGGGTGAAAAGACCCTTCGATTCCTTGAGGTCCTCCAGGAAAGGCAGCCACTTCCAGAGAATCAGGAAGAGCAGATGGCAGCGGCTCCCAGCCCCTCCCCCATCCGGACGCTCCTGTTGAACGCTGTCCAATCGAAATACGATGCTAGCCACACAAGCCATTTTAAATTACTAAGTGGCCATACAAGAAAGTAAAAAGAAACCGACCAGATTGTTTTTATTCTAACATGGCCACAACAGCTATCATCTCAATTAACACACTGCTAAATATATGCTGATTTTTTAAGTAAGAGCTTAGCAAGGAGATCATTTTTGTTCTTTTTTTCTCTCAAATCACACTTCAAAATTGAAACCAGAGCTAGGCGGTGGTGGTGCACGCCTTTAGTTCCAGCACTCGGGAGGCGGAGGCAGGTGGATCTCTGAGCTGAGGCCAGCCTGGTCTACAGAGTGAATTCCAGGACAGCCAGAGATACACAGAGAAACCCTGTCTCGAAAAAAAAAAAAAAAGAAAGAAAGAAAGAAAGAAAGAAAGAAAGAAAGAAAGAAAGAAAGAAAGAAAGAAAGAAAGAAAGAAAGAAAGAGAAAGAAAGAAAGAAAGAAAGAAAGAAAGAAAGAAAGAAAGAAAGAAAGAAAGAAAGAAAGAAAGAAAGAAAGAAAAAGAGGAAGAAAGAAGAGAAGAAAAAGAAACCAGAAGAATAACTCAAAAGTCTTGCCACCTTCGATGTTCAAAGGCCCCACGTCACCAGTGACCGCCTTAGCGGACAGCACAGGTCTAGTTTCACCAGACTCCCTCAGTCGTAAATACCCCCACACCTTTACCCTTTTGATCCTTAACATCTGGGGACCCGAAAACGCCCAACCCCGGAATAAATTCACCCAATCAGAGCACAGGCACCACCCCTTGGGCCTAGCCAGGACCTTCCAGCCTGACCACACCCCTGCGCTGACCACCCCTTAACCGGAAATTCCCTCTAATGGGAACTGACAGGTCTCTATTCTTTAAGGGTGGTTAAAGAAAAACCGAGAACCCCCTTGCAATCCCCGCACCTCTGCTGAACACCGGAAACCGGTCGCCACCCATATGCGGGGTGCACCGCGCGCAAAACCCGCAGGGATGAACCCGAAACCGGCGAGCGCGCACTCGGCAGGCACCGTGCGCGCCCCCAAACCGAGACACCTTTTAACCCGGATCCCCCGCGTCCACCCAGCACCCGGAAATAACAAAATGTAAAACCACCAAAAGCGACTGCACGACGTGAGCCAAGCGATCCCGGTGGCGGGGGCGCGCGCCCCCCGCTTGCGACTCGGGAGGATCCCCAGTGCAGCCGGGCGGCTTCCGGGGCCCGCGCCCCTCCCCCGCCTGAGTCCGTTAACGGCCGCGCGTGAGCACGAGGCGGTGGCCGCGTACGCGCGACGAGGAGCGCGCGAGCCTCCCCCAGGGCGCCCGCGCGTCCCCTTCCCTCACCTGCGGGTCAGCACCCGGGACGCGGGCTGCGCGGGGATCGGAGGCGACAGCCGGACCTGCGCTCACCCGCTGTCGCCCTCTGTCTCGCAGCTTTCCTGGGCGACCCACGGCGGCTGCCAGCCCGCGACGCTCGGGGCGGCGCCCTCTGGCGGCCGGAGGCCTCGCGCGCCGCCCCGCAAACGCCGCCATTGGCTGCGCCGCTAGCGTCAGACCGGGGATGGAGGCGCCACGTCGGGACTACGGGGCTGCGGAAGCGGCGGCGATGGGCGGGTGCCGGCGCGGCTGCATGGATGGGGGTGAGCGGCCCTGCGGCCGCGAGCCCAGGTCCTTGGCCTCTCTCGCGCGGCTCAGGCACCAGAGTGGGACTGGGAGGCGACCTAGATTCATCTGGGCACCAGGGTGTCACTCTCCCCGCAATCTGTTCCCTGCAGTAATTTATCCCGTGTGTCCAGCTCTGCGCCCTGTCACTGTTGGCATCACCTTGAAAACAACCATATGTCCGTGTCCTTTCAAGTGAATGGCAGGCGGCGTCGGGACCCTGGGAGGTGATCTAAACTCATTCAGGTGCTGGAGATGTCACTCTCCCCGGAACTTATTCTCATCAGTTGTGCTATACCCTACACACAGTCACTATTTGTATCATCTGGAGAACAAGATGCACTGGTCTTACAAAAGAATGGTAGGCACGGATCTGCAGAGACAACGCTGACTCCATAGTCAGCCTCGTTCTCCGTGGTCTTCAGGTTTCAACTTAGATTTCGCTGTATTCACCTGTGTTTCAGTGACCAGATGCCCATAGGGGCCTGCATTGTGCCCAGGCACAGCAGTGTGTAAGGCAGATCCCGGGGACAGGGGATGCGGAATGGGAGTGTGGATCCACAAGCCTGCAAAGACACACACACATACACACACACACACACACACACACACACACACACACACACACACACAATAGAGCAGGGGAGTGCGAGAGCGCTGCTTCAAAGGAAACAATCTGGGGAGGATTCGAAGAAGTGACACCAAAGTAGGAGGGAGGTGCTCCCAGGCATGAGGAAGCAAAGCTCCTGAAGCTGGACTTGGGTAGATGAGGGACAGGAAGACCAAAGGTGTGTGGGTGTGGGTGTGTGTGCATAGAAAACTCAAAGAGGGTGAGCCACTGCATGAAATTTGAAATTCCTTCTCTGAGATGGGAATTCCAGGGTCTAATGTACAGTATTAGAAAGTTTCTTTACACTCTTGTACAGATAATGATATATAGAAGGGACAAGCAGAAAAGTAAAAGGGGCTGAGGATGGAGCTCATTTGGCAAAGTGCTTGCCTAGCATGCACAAAGCCTTGGGTTTGATTCCCAGCACCAAAGAAACCGGGTGTGGTGGCATACACTTATAATAGCAGCAGGGAGTGAGGAGGGAGAGGGGGAGTTTCAGGACTTCTTTGGCTATGAGGCTGGAGATATGCAGGTATAGGGCCACAGGGAAGAGGAAAGAATTTACATTAGAATACCCCAAGATGCATGCTGACTGGACCCAGAGTGCTAGGGCAAAGCCCAGGAGTTGGTGTACAAGAGAAACTTGATGAGATTGTATGACTTTCCATTGTTACTGTAGCAAAGGACTACATTTTTGTTGGCTTAAAACATAAACTTGTCTTAGAGTTCTAGAACAACAGAGTCTGCAGTGGGTGTTCCACTGGGCTGAAGTAGGATGCTGACAAGACTTGTTCCTTTTCCTTTTTTCTTTTTTTGTTTTTTTGTTTTTGTTTTTGGTTTTGTTTTGTTTGTTTTTTTGAGACTGGGTTTCTCTGTGTAGCTTTGGAGCCTATCCTGGACCTCGCTCTGTAGACCAGGCTGGCCTGGAACTCACAGAGATCCACCTGCCTCTGCCTCCTGAGTGCTGGGATTAAAGGTGTGTGCCGCCGCCACCCCCCTCCCACCCTCAGCCAAGACCTGTTTCTTATGGAAACTCTAGTAAAGAGCTGTCGCCCCGCCAGGCAGTGGTGGCACACACCTTTAATGCCAGCACTTGAGAGGCAGAGACAGGCCTCTGTGGGTTCAAGGCCAGCCTGGTCTGCAGAGTGAGTTCCAGGACAGCCAAAGCTACACAGAGAAACCTTGTCTTGAAAAACCAAAAAAACAAAAAACAAAAAAGAAAGAAAGAAAGAAAGAAAGAAAGAAAGAAAGAAAGAAAGAAAGAAAGAAGGAAAGAAAGAGAGAAAGAGCCTTTGCCCCTTTGAGCTGCTAGAGGCTGCTTGCACTTCCGGGTCATGCCTTTCCTCTCCAGAGCCACCATCTCCTTCCCCTTCTGCATCTCTTTGACTGAGGTCTCCATCACCACACTTCCTGACTCCTCTGCTCATGGGAGCCCTGGTTTCTGCATTTGTACCAGATGGACAGTCCAAGGTGGTCCTCAGTCACATCTGTAGATTCCCAGTGATTCTCCAGGAAGATGGCTATAGTCACAGTTTCCTGGGGATAGAGAGTAGATATATTTGGCAACCTATCATTATATATTGCATGGAGCAAGGGGGAAGGGGGGCTGAGCACAGATGGACCTTCTCTTGCTTTCTCTTGCTTTGGAAAATACTATGTGATCTAAGAGAGAGTTTCTACTTCCTTTGGCTTCTATAATAGTGATGGAAAGTTGTTTCTTCCCTGGGTGCTGCACCAGACAGGTGCATTTGCTGAGAAACTGTTTTATGTCCTTGCTTCCCAAGTGCCAGGATTAAAAGCATGCACCACCATACCCAGCCCTTATTATGTCTTCTATCCTCTGGTACCTTGCATAGGCCTGAGGCACATACTATCATATGATCTCTATGAGTTTCAGCTAGACTGGTCTATGTAGAGAGTTCTAGTCAGGGCAACAGAGTAAGACCCTGTCTCAAAACAACATAAACTGCCCACATGCTGACAACCTGAACATCAATTTATACCTGAAACCAAATGCAAACTGTTAGTCAATGCATAAAAAAAAAAAATTAAAAAAACAGTCCTAGCCAGATGGTGGTGGCAGATACCTTTAGTCCCAGCAGAGACAGGCAGACCTCTGTGAGTTTGAGGCCAGCCTGGTCTACAAAGCAAGTTCTAGGGACAGCCAGAGCTGCACAGAGAAACCCTGTCTCGAAAAAGAAAAAAAATAAAGATTTTATATGTGTGGATGTTTTTGCCTGCATCGATGTTTGTGTAGCACATGTGTGCACTGCCCATGAAAGCCAGAAGAGGGCATCAGACCTTCGAGAACTGTTTGTGGTTGTGAGCTGCCATGTGGGTAGGAACCAAACCTGGGTCCTCTGCAAGAGCAGCACATGCACTTAAGTGCTAAGACATTCCTCACCCTTTTCTGGTGTTTTGTTTAGCACTGTTCACTCTGTAGCCCTGCTTGGCCTGGACCAGACTAGTCTCAAACACATAGCAGTCCCTGCTTCTGACTTCCATGTGCTGGAATCAAAGACATGCGCTACCATGCCAGGTCTCTTTCTGTTTTTTGAAATAGGATCTTGATATGCAGCTGGCAGGTCTCAAACTTGTGGCAATCCTCCTGCCCCTGTGCCTCTCTAGTTCTGGAATTACAGATGACTGCATCACCATACCCAGCTTCAAGCAATTTTTAAAAAGCTGCTATGGGATTGGAACCCAAGACCTTGTCCAAAGAAATCAAGCAATTATTAATAACATATCTATGGTTAAGAGATCAGTGTGAGCCAGGCAGTGGTGACACATGCCTTTAATCCCAGCACTTAGGAAGCAAAGGCAGGTACATATCTGAGTTCGAGGCCAGCCTGGTCTATAGAGCAAGTTCCAGGACAGGCTCCAAAGCTACACAAAGAATCCCTGTCTATAAAAAGAAAAAATAAAAAAGAGGTCAGTGTGAGGGCCTGAAGAGATGGTTCAGCAGTTAGTGGCACTTGATTCTCTTCCTAAGGACCCGAGTTCAGTTCCCAGCATCTGTTAGGAGGCTCAAGCTGTCATTAACACCAGCTCCAAGGAATCTGATACATCTAGACACCACAGGTGCCTGCAGTCACCTGCACATACATACATGTAGATACATACACCTATGCATAATTAATAATAATTGATGGGTGGTGGTGGCGGCCCATGTCATTAATCCCAGGACTCAGGAGGCAGAGACAGGCACTCTCATCTACAAATAGAGTTCTAGGTAAGCCATGTATATCTTTTTTTTTTTTTGAGAAACCTTGTCTCAAAAAATTAAACTCAAAATAAAAAAGTATAAAAAAATCTTAAAAAATGAGGTCAGTGTGAGAAGTGGAAAGCCCATGAGGAAGCACACCAAAGAGGGGTAGGATCTGAGAAAAGCCAGGGGACAATGACCACAAGAAAGAAGATAGAGATATCACAGGGAGAACCCTTCCAGGAAGACAAGCTGAGCACAGTTCAGACTGCTTACAAGCAAAAGCAGCCTTTCCAGTGGAGACCTATCTCCACGGTTAGGAAACGAGAGCGGCGTAAAGTACTGGCTTCCTGATGACATTAAGTAGATGAAGAGCTGATGGAATCGTGAGCAGTAAAACACCTTTAAACACCGAGGAGCTGATTTATGCACAGAACCCTGTGGGAGACCAGCCCCCACTTTTTTCCCCAGGGTACTCTTGAGGAGTGAGGGATAAGTGACTTAGATAGAAATGTAGAGGGGAGAGCTGGAGAGATGGCTCAGCGGTTAAGAGCACTGGCTGTTCTTCCAGAGGTCCTGAGTTCAATCCCAGCAACCACATGGTGGCTCACAACCATCTGTAATGAGATCTGGCTCCCTCTTCTGGTGCCAGGCATACATGCAGACAGAACATTGTATACATAATAAATAAATCTAAAAAAAAAAAAAAAGAAAAAGAAAGAAAGAAATGTAGAGGGGAGAAAAACAGAAACACAGGAGAGCCTCATGAGGGCCTAGCTCCTTATTCACTGGCCCAGAACTTTATTCAAAAGGGCTTTCTATAACAATGCCTAGGGGGGAGGCAAAAGACCTCCCCCTGCTAGATAAACCAAGTGTAGACTCTTCCAAACACCTGGTACCCAGGCCCGTGGTCCAATCATCCTCTTCTGCAGCCCTGCTGGTAAAGCAAGCTCAGATCTCACTAGGAAACCTCTGTGGGCTCCTACAGGTCCCTCTTCTTAATATTTTAAAGGGCTCCCAAATGTTATGCCAAAATGTATATTTTAAAGGTACCTTGACTTCAAAATTTGGATGTAAGGATATGTTGCTTTGGAAAGGAGGCTCTGCTTTTGTTTCCACAGAAAGCCAGAGGCTATGGATTTGTTCCAGATTAAGATACATCAGGTTTGACCAACCAAGACCCCCTGAAAGGTCTCTGATGACACCATGGCCCACATGATCCAACATTCAGAATGATTTGAAGGCAACTGGCTCAGACAATATAGCCTCATGGACTATTCCATAATCCTAAAATTTTCTTTGTGTCCCCATAAGATACAGCACCCCACTCCAGCATGAAGTAGTAAGAGAAGCTACGCCTAAATTCCCAAATTATATGTAATTTTACTTTGTTAAGGTTAAAACCTTCCTTTTTGAAAAAAAAAAAAAAAGAGGGGAAGTGCTGTGGGATGTTCTGTATGGCAAATGTGTTGCTCTGATTGGTTGGTAAATAAAACACTGATTGGCCAGTAGTCAGGCAGGAGGAAGTATAGGCAGTACAAGGAGGAGAATAAAGCTGGGAAGTGGAAGGCTGAGTCAGAGACACTGCCAGCTGCCACCATGACAAACAGCATGTGAAGATGCCGGTAAGCCACGAGCTACGTGGCAAGGTATAGATTTATAGAAATGGATTAATTTAAGCTGTAAGAACAGTTAGCAAGAAGCCTGCCACGGCCATACAGTTTGTAAGTAATATAAGTCTCTGTGTTTACTTGGTTGGGTCTGAGAGGCTGTGGGACTGGCGGGTGAGAGAGATTTGACCTGACTGTGGGCCAGGCAGGAAAACTCTAGCTACAGCTCCCCATTAAGAGCTCACAGCAATCTCCATAGCTGTCACACCTCCCAGTGAAGGAGTGGAGGATGATACAGCTGGAATATCCTTTTTTTGGTATGGATCTAAGGTGACTACAGCAGTCTTAGCTGCACCAAGCCCTTTTTTAAACCAATAAACTCTTGATGCAACTGCATCAAATAAATCCAACTCCAAATGTAACTGTGTCAAACTTAAAGACTCCCTTAGCTTCAAACATAAGCAGGTTAATGTAATTCTAACATAAATATTACTATACATAATTATAATTCTCTCAAACTTAAAAGCAAACTCTTAATAGAACCATTAACACTTTAAAAACTTTAGCAAAAATACACTTTAAAGCAGTCTCTTAATAGAACCATTTGCATTTCTTGCTAACAAAACATAGGGTAAACTTCTAATGCATCTGCATCAAACACTCCCTTAGCTTCCCCAAACCATGGCACATCAATATCAACAGATTAACATAATAACTAACATAAATATTACTATACACAATTACAATTCCTATAAACCTACATCCAAAAGCAAACTCTCAATATAACCAACCATTAACACTTTAAAAATCTTAGCAAAAATCCAAAAGCAGTTTCTTAATAGAACTATACAAAACATAGGGTACATTAACACAACTTGATATCAGTCCTCTCAAGGGACAAGAAAATATTTTTTATAATTATATAGACTGAGGAATATTAACTCCTCCTTTATAATTTTTTTTTTTTTCTTGGAGCTGAGGACTGAATCCAGGGCCTTGCACTTGCTAGGCAAGTGCTCTATCACTGAGCTAAATCCCTAACCCCCCTTTATAATTTTTTTCAGCTGCATCTTGAGCTTGAGAGAAAAAAAAAACTTTTCCATTTAAACAGTTCCATTTTTAACACAAAACAGTTCGTGAATAGACTCTATATACATAAGTAAAGTCAAAATTGTCCCATTGCAACTGAATCACTCCTGTCCACCTCATAAGTCCAAAAAGTTCAAAAACTCAATTCTGGTACCAGTCTTCCAAATATGAAGAAACCCACAACCAAAAACTTTTTGCAGTTAACAATTCCAGTTCAAACAAGCATTGCTGAAACTTCACTCTTAGCAGTATTTTATGGCAGTCTTTCTGGAGAAACCTTGCCTCAGGAAAAAAGCTATTAGCTGCCTGGGGCAGAGTTCTTTCAAATGAGACTTTCTAACAGCCAGCAAATAGAAACTGCAAGGCTTTGGCTCCTGGCTTTCACAGCTTTCACAGTCCCAGTCTGTCTGTGCCTCCTGTAACCCCTGTGTCCCGAGGCCCTGAGGGCTTTCAGTTACCTCATACCACAGGGACTCAAGAAGCCGCCCCTGCTACTATGAGGCGCCTCTCTCAGCACCCGGGGTCGGTAAGAAACGC
This sequence comes from Peromyscus eremicus, assembly GCF_949786415.1. Classification (NCBI taxonomy): domain Eukaryota; kingdom Metazoa; phylum Chordata; class Mammalia; order Rodentia; family Cricetidae; genus Peromyscus; species Peromyscus eremicus. The sequence goes on along the minus strand of NC_081423.1, from coordinate 3,792,128 downwards.
AGCCATGGCCAGTCCCAGCTGCTGCACCCCGGCTGCATTACCTGTTCTGCCCGTGGTCCTCGCATCCCACGCTCTGCTAAACGCAGCTTCAGGCTCCCCGATGTTCCCGGAAGGCACTCAGACTCAGCACTTGTTCTCTGACTCTCCTGGCGTGTGCCCCAAGGACATCTTTCTATGGAGGCTTTGTCTCTGGCACAGCTGCCATGGCACTCGGTGCTCTCTCTCCAGCTTGGTGCTCCTGCCTCTCCCGAGGCGTCTCCGCCGGGCTCCAGCCGCCAGGGACTGCCGCTCTGAGAGATAGACCTGCTCCAGCTGGGGTCCGGAGTCTTTGGCCGCTGCCTGCTGTTTGCCTCTCTCAGGGCACGGCATCTCCACTCCTCACCGCAGCTTTTTCACGGCAGAAAGCTTGCAGACCCTCGCTACTCACACTGTCTCTAAGGTGTCTGCCACCTGCGCTGCACTGGGGCTCCTCGGGTCTCAGCCGCCAATACCTGGCCACTGCTGCTTGAGCTGGCCCTGGCGTCCGCTGTTGTTGGCGGCTTCTGGAGCTTCTGAAGCTGCTCAGACTGCCAAGCTCAGTCTGCCATGGATGCCACTTTCTCTGTCCCAGGTCTGGCACTAGGGAATTTCTAAGCCTACACTAAGTTCCTTCCTACTAAGCCTATACAGTATCTGTATACCTAAAACCTATTCTACCCTAATATACCTAAGCCTACATTTCTATGACTTACTTAAACTACCATTTTTAAACCTAATTTTAGTAGATAGATAGAGATTAAGGGAGAGAGAAAAAGAAAGAAATCTAGATAGAAAGAGATATATGCTGCAATCTCACTTGGGCATCTTTCAGCCACTTTACTTTCACTCCCAAGAATAAAATACCGTCGCCTTCATTTTCCAATTCCTTCTTGTCAACACGCCTCCTTATACCCAAGACACTCCCTCTCTCCTTTTGCCAGGTCCCTGGTTCCTGTTCATGGTGCCATTTGTGGGGTACCAGCCTCCACTTTTTCCCCCCAGGGTACTCTTGAGGAGTGAGGGATAAGCGACTTAGATAAAAATATAGAGGGGAGAGAAACAGATAGAAACACAGGAGAGCCTCGGGTGGGCCCAGAACTTTATTCAAAAGGCTTTCTATAACAATGCCTAGGGGTGAGGCAAAAGACCTCCCCCTGCTAGATAAACCAAACACCTGTACCCAGGCCCGTGGTCCAATCATCCTCTTCTGCAGCCCTGCTGGTAAAGCAAGCTCAGATCTCACTAGGAACTCTGTGGGTTCCCACAGAACCCCTTCTAAATATGTTTTATTTTTCTGAGACAGGGTCTCTCTCTGTTGCTTTGACCAGTCTGGAACTCAATCTGTAGACCAGGCTGGCCTCAAACTCACAGAGATCCCCAGCCTCTGCCTCCGAGTGCTGGGACTACAGGTGCACTACACCACACCCAGTTAAAAAAAAAATCAAGATTTGTTTATATTTATATAATTTTTAGAATTTAATAAAAATATATTTCATTTTTTTCATAAAAGTTCTAACAGAAATAGATTTTTTTTTTTAATGCCAAATGCCGTTTATTGAAGGAGGGAGGAGGTATTAAATACAGGCTTACAGCACAATGGGAGAACCCCGGAGGGCAGAAGTTCACTACCGATGTTTTACAATCTTGCATCTAAGATGTTAATGGCCACAGAAATAGATTTTTCTTAAAAACACAATTTCAGAAAGCAAAATCTGGGTTGTTATAATTCATCACACAATTTTTTTTTTTAAAGATTTATTTATTATGTATACAGTGTTCTGCCTGCATGCCAGAAGAGGGTGCCAGATCTCATTACAGATGGTTGTGAGCCACCATGTGGTTGCTGGGAATTGAACTCATGACCTCTGGAAGAACAGCCAGTGTTCTTAACTGCTGAGCCATCTCCTCAGCCCTCATCACACAATTTACAAAGAATAGTGAAGGAATAAATCTTTTTAATTGTTGGGAGGGGCAGATTATGTGCATGTGAACACAAGTGTCACTGGAAGTCACAAGTGTCAGGTCCCCAAGGGTGGTTGTGAGGCATCCTAATGGGTGCTGGGACCTGAACTTGAGCACTATGCACTTTTTTTTTCATTTTTATTTATTTATTTTTCTATTATCAGCTTGATACAGTATAATTTTTTTTTTACAAAGAAAGGAACAATCACTTTATTATTTATCTTTTTTTTTAAATGTTGAATGCTTTTTATTGAAGGAGGGAAGAGGTCTTGAATACAGGTTTACAGCACAATGGGAGAACCCCAGAGAGCAGAAGTTCACTACCGATGTTTTACAATCTTGCATCTAAGCTGTTAACGCCCATTATGCAGGATACACAGACAAGGAACTTCCCTTAAGCATTCAGGAGTGTGGAACCTGGCAGGGAATTAGCATAGGGAGGATATCAAGGTCAAGGTCAGTAAGCAAGGCAACAGTTACCCAAAATGGGGTCCGGGCACCTACAGGTCCCCCTTTTACTAAAAAATGAGCTTCTGACTTAGGTTGCATGGGACGTCAGCAGGTCACTTTACCAGTCATGGAGAAGCCTGCCCAGGCCACACAGGCACTCTGTCTTAGGTTGGTGAGCGCCCCCCAGGCATTACCCATCTCTGAATACTTATTATCATACAGGATCAACCGTGTGTGAGTTGCAGAGTTAACTGCTGCCAAAGATCTCAAAGTGGCGCTGGGCTTGGAATCTGTGTGTTTGACACAGAAAAGACCAACAGAAGTCCTAACCCACCCATAACCAGTAGGTTAAAGGCAACTGAGCCATTCCATTCCTTAACAAGCCTTACTGCAAATTGGAGTCCTTGTAAGATGGTATCCCAAAAGCAAATGGAACTTGAGTTTATAAATTTATAATTTTCAAAGCCAATCAAATGTATATAACTATTGAATTAAATTTATCATCACTATGCACTTTTTTTTTTTTTTTTTTTTTTTTTTTTGGTTTTTCAAGACAGGGTTTCTCTGTGTAGTTTTTCGCCTTTCCTGGAACTCGCTTTGGAGACCAGGCTGGCCTCTAACTCACAGAGATCCGCCTGGCTCTGCCTCCCGAGTGCTGGGACTAAAGGCATGCACCACCAACGCCCGGCTCACTATGCACTTTTTTGTGTGACAGATTTCTCTGTGTAGTCCTAACTGTCCTGTTACTCACTTTGTAGACTAGGCTGGCCTCAAACTCACATAGATCTGCCTTCCTCTGCCTCCTGAGTGCTGGGATCACTTACAGGCCTGCCTGGCTGCTTGGCTGCTTTTTTTCCCTAATGGAGCTCACTAAGTTACCCAGAATGGCTTTAAACTCAGTCTGTAGCATAAGACCTCCTGACTCAGACCTCCTGAGTAGGTGGGATCATAGACCTGTATGACCAGTCCCAGAACAAGAATTTATTCTTGCTAATGTTTGTGACTTGGGCCTATAATCCCAGCACTCTGGAGGCCAAGGCAGGAGGATAATAAATGCTACACCATCCTAAGAAACATATGGATGCACTGTCTCAAAAAACAGAAAAAAAGTGCCTGAAAATATGTCTCCATGGAGAGCTTGCTTAGTATACAGGAAGCACTGGGTTCAATTCCCAGAACCACAGAAAAACAGACATGGTGGTACACACCTGTAATGCTAGCATTTGAGGGGTAGAGGCTTAAGGATCAGGAATTCAAGATAATCCTTAGCTGCATAAAATCTGAGACCCTCAAGGAAGAGAAGTGGGGTAGCTCTTGAAGGCAGAAGACCTAAGTAGAATATTACAGGTCAAATGTAAAGTTCAGGACATAGGAAAGGAGAATTTCAAGAAAAGAAGTGAACTAAACAAGTTCATCAAAATGTTAAAAACTGTTTCCCCATTAAACTCTGAAAGCTTTCTTACAGAGTTTTCCAGGAGCACGCTGGTAGCTTCTGATATATTGTTTATTTACAGACCGTCCTGCTATGTACCTCAGTTTGCCTTCAAACTCACAATCCTTCTGCCTCAGCTTCCCAAATGCAGATAATGCTAGCCCATAAGACTATTTCCCCCCATCACTTGTTCTGGGAATTGAACTTAGGGTCCACATACTAGACAAGTGCCCTGCCACTGAGCCACATCCTCAGCCAGCTTTTTTGGTTGTTTCTGGGTAACAAACTCAGGTCATCAGGCTTATGAGACAATGACTTTCACTTTTACCCACTGAGCCAACTGGCTAGCGCATAGTGATGTTTTAGAAGATTTTATAAGTGTTTTACCTGCATATATGTAAGTGTGCCATGTGCCCAAGGAGGTCAGAAGTGGGTGTGGGATCATCTGGAACTGAGTTACAGTTATGAGCTACCACATGGGTGCTGGGAATTGAGCATGGGTCCTTTGCAAGATCAGCAAATGTTTTTAGCCACTAAGTCATCTCTATCTCTGTATTGATTTTTTTCCATAGGTATGTGTCTGTATGTGTAAGTGTGGCTCCCCACAGGAGCCAGAAGAGAGCATTGGATCCCCTGAAGCTGAGGTAACAAGTGATTGTGAACTCCCACCACATGGTTGCTGGGGACAGATGATCCTCTGGAGGAGCAATAATCACTCTTAGCTGCTGCGCCATCTCTCTGGCCCTAAACTATTTTTATTTATGTGTATGTGTGTGCATATATGTGTGTATGCACATGTGTGGGTTTATCAGTGGAGGCCAGAAGAGGTCATCAGAGCCCCTGCAGCCAGAACTACATGTAATTGTTATGGGAAATGGAGGAGTTCTGAGTGAGTGAAGTCCAGAGTTAAAGTATCAGTTGAGATGAGCCAGCCATGTCAAGGACCCTCCATCTCATGGGAAAATGACAAAAAGCCCCTCCCCTGCGGCTGTGAGGCTCAGAGAGACGAAAAAGCCTTCCTCTGCTCCATGTGCTGATGTTGATAGTTGTGTGTAGATAGTGTTTACCAGAGTTTAACCCCTGGATATTTAGAGCCTGAAGAATGCTCCCCTACAGAGTGCAATCCTACCAAGATTGACTAAACCTGCCTTCTTGTTCATCTGTATGCAATCAACATGCTGAGTTTCTGGGGCACTGAGGCTTTTCCATCTGAGAGTCCAGACTACCTGAACCTACCTTTCCCATGTGTCTAGGTGTTTGTTCTGCATTCCCTCCACAACCCATGAAGGCCCATCTCTGGACCCATGCTGGATGGAGTAGGTTCTGGTTCACCTGGCATGGGTGGTGAAGACTGAACTCAGGTCTGGAAGAGCAGTAAGAGCTCCTGACAGCTGAGCCATTTCTCCAGTTCCCCATTGTTGAGACAGGGCCTTATGCATCCCAAGTTTGTCTCAAATTTGCTACAAACCCAAGAATAACCTGGATTTCTCAGCCTACTGCTTCATTTTCCCAAGTGCTGGGATTGCTGGAGTGTACCACCATGTCAAGGTCTTATGCAGTGCCATTCCAATTTTATATTCTTCAGTCATCAAGATAGTCATTTTCGGCCGTGCGGTGGTGGTGCATGCCTTTACTCCCAGCACTTGGGAGGCAGAGGCAGGCGGATCTCTGTGAGTTCGAGGCCAGCCTGGTCTCCAAAGCGAGTTCCAGGAAAGGCGCAAAGCTACACAGAGAAACTCTGTCTCAAAAAAAAAAAAAAAAAAAAAAAAAAAAAAAAAAAAAAAAAAAAAAAAAAAAGAAGATAGTCATTTTCTCAAAAATGATATCTTGATGCCCTCAGAGCTCTCAAGAGTGTGAGACTCTGCACGGGGTTGTTCCTGTGAGCACATTGAAACTCTTCCCTAAATGTACGTACTGCATTTTCACATGAATGGAGTGGTGGAGGTGAGGCCGGGTCCAACATGCACTACCAGCTTGAGTTTGTAACATCTTATAGACTTGCTATCCCATCCAATGAGCGCACCTGCACACTGCAGCAGTGGGAAATCTGCACTTTGGGAAAACACTGATAGGTGGGAAATCATGCTTTGTAGTGAGTGGGAAAATGGATTTGGATTGCTGAGCTGTGATGCCTTCTGTATAAAAATCTATTTAGAGCAGGGAAGTGGTAGTGCACGCCTTTGAACCCAGCACTCCAGAGGCAGAGGCAGGTGGATCATTGGGTTCAGGGCCAACCTAGTCTACATAATGAGTTCCAGGACAACCAGGGCTACATAGAGAAACCCTGTCTTGAACCCTGCTCCCCCACAAAAAAACCCACAAAATACCAAAAACAAAACAAAACAAAACTCCTGTCTCAAAAAAAAAAAAAAACCCAAAAAATATATTCAGAATCTTTTAAATTGGTCCATTAACAAACCATTAAAGAGCTGGACAGTGAGGGATTGGAGAGATGGTTAAGAGCATTGACTGCTCTTCCAGAGGACCCAGGTTCAATTCCCAGCACCCACATGGTAGTGAAAGGACCAAGCAGATGCCATAACAGGCTGTCAGTCTTCTCTCAGAGATCAGGCCTCAATTTCAGTTTCCTGAGACTTAAGCAAACAGTTTCTGGGAGGGCCGTGAGCAAAAAGTAGCTCCCTTTCTGCACATACTCTGACTGCTCAAGGTTCAGCCAATTGTTTATTGTCTGGGACCCCTCATCAACTTAGAGCTACGTGCATGGGTCAATGTGAATGTGCAAGGCCAGCCAGCCTCTATGGCAGCTCAAGGACAGAGCCTGGGACTTGTTCAGGCCTGCCCCAAAATGATAACTGTAACCCCCAACCAGTAAATTCAAAGGTTACACACCCTCATCCAATCATATGATGCCAAGGCTTGCACCACCCTGTTTGCAGTTTTTCCCTTTAAAAACTCCTCACCCTGAGAGCTCAGGGCCGTCCTCCTTCACCTGGCTAGCCAGTGTGTTGGACACGGACCAAGCCCAGGCTTGCTTGTTATCGATAAACCCCTGTGTGTTTTGCATCGGATATCAGCTCTGTGGTGGTCTTGCTCGGGGGTCTCGCATCTTGGCCACAACAGTAACTCACAATGTCTGTAAGTCCAGTGCCAGGGGACCCTCACACAGACATACACTCAGGCAAAACACTAGTGCACATAAAAATAAAAATAAAAATAAAAAAGCTGGACAGGGGCTGGAGAGATGGCTCAGAGGTTAAGAGCACTGGCTGCTCCTCCAGAGGTCCTGAGTTCAATTCCCAGCAACCACATGGTGGCTCACAACCATCTGTAAAGAGATCTGGTGTCCTCTTCTGGCCTGCAGGTAGAACACTGTATACGTAATAAATAAATAAATCTTTAAAAAAAAAAAAAAAAAAGCTGGACAGTGGCAGCATATGCCTTTAATTCCAACACTCAGGAGACAGAGGTAAGTGGATCTCTGAATTCAAGACCAGCCTGGTCTACAGAGTGATTTCCAGGACAGCCAGTGCTGTTATACAGAGAAACCTTGTCTTGAAAAACTAAAACAAACAAATCATTATGAGTGTGGAAAGGCCCTATGAAGAACTAGGGTTGCAGGGGCAGTGTGTGTGTGCAGTATTGTGGCCACTGGTAAATCACTGTGCTCACGCAAGTAGCCATAATGAAACTCTGCATCACATAGCACACAAAGACATGATGTGGAAGCAGGGCTTAGGAAACTTTCAGTGGGACAGAGAAGGGGACGAGGAACTAGCAAGTGTGGAAGGGGTGGTGCTGTGCTGGTTCTAAAGGGGAATCCCCGTGGAACCAGACAAAAGTGAAGTTGGGGAACAGCAGGGACTGGATAACCCCATCCCAGCAGAAACAGATTCGGTGAGCGTATGGACAAAGACGAGGGCAACAGAGTCCGGATCCTCAGAGTATGGGGTGTGGAATGTTCTTGAGTCCTATAGATATGTCTCAGGATACTTAACACTATGGAAGTGGGTCCCAATGGGAAGAAATAGTACAGGTAAGAGGGCATGAGAGATTTGGATAGGATTGAAAGACCCGTTATTTCTATGTGTGCGTGGACACAGCCTTGGCACGGGTGTGGGGGTCAGACAACAGGGTTAGTTCTCTCCTTCTACCGTGTGGTTCCTGGGGGTGTCAACCTCAGGGGGAGCCATCTTGTCAGTCCAGGGTTGTATTTAGATGTAGAAGGTACCGATCTTGAGTAAGTCTGGGTCTCCTTTGCATATGCTTAAAGTTGCAGGAGTCAATGTTAAGAGCCAGGAAGAGTAGCTAGGCCTTCAGTGATGGCAGGGAGAGAATAAAAGAGTGGGAGGTCAGCTGCTGACAGTTTCTCAGAGGGAATCTATTGTGCCACAGAGAACAGGAACCAAATCAGACAAAGGCTCTAACCTCTGGGTATTTTTGCTTACGTGCTTTATTAGAAAACCACCTATTAAAAGGCGATTTTTATTCCTATCTAGTGTTCAGATTTAAAAGTTGAAGGGACTTAGGATATCCAGTTCAGTTAGTTACAGTCTGGTGGTGGCCAATACCAAAGTCTGGGAGGAGTACAAGTGACTCTCTGCCCTCCTTTCTGCTGGTCCTTCTGTCAAGTTCTCAGTGTTGTTGGACGCGACTGACACACGGCTGAAGACAACAACAGCAAGGCTTGCAATTATCATGCATATTCCAATAGAGAAAGCCACTAGGTGGGAGGACCTGTAGATAATGAGAATGAATCCCAGAATCATAGTCAGCACTCCCATGATGAGGACTATTGTGTGCCACCAGGAACATTCATAGAGGGACAGACGGCAAACAGGCTCCTCCTCCCTACTTGGGATGCTGCTAGTATCCATTTGAAGAGGTTGGTGCATTGTGGTTATTTTCCTGCAGTGATTGAAGGGGAAAAGATTACAGGTCAGAAACAGCTCACGTTTATTTAGAGCTGTGTGGTTGGGGTATGCTTGTAACCCAGCACTTGGGAGGCTGAGGCAGTAAGATTCAGAATTCCCAACAAGTTCAAGCTTCTAGTGAGCTCAGGGCCAAGGCTTATTCAGTGAGAATGTGCTCCTAAGGGGTGATCTACACAAGGCACCAAGAGTGTCTTTCAAGGGCTGGAGATTTCAGCAGTTAAAAGCACTTGTTGCTCACACTGGGGATCCAGGTTCAATTCTCAGCATCCACATTGTGGCTCATAGCCCTCTGTAACTCCAGTCTCAGTGGATTTAATTCCCTCTATCCAAGGGCACCAGGCATGCATATGATTCCCATGCATACAGGCAAAAACACTTATACACATAAAATAGTAAGTAAATCTTTAAAAAACAGTATTTTAGGCTGGGCATAGTGGACCACACCTTTAATCCCAGAGCTCGGGAGGCAGAGGCAGGTAGGTCTCTGTGAGTTCAATGATGGCCTAGTCTACATAGTGAGTACCAGGATAGCCAAGGCTAATGTAGAGAGACCCTGTCTCAAAGAAGAGTTCCTTTCAAGAAGGCCAGACTTAGCCAGGCCATGGTAGTGCACGCCTTTGATCCTAGTGCTTGGGAGGTGGATCTCTGTGACTTCGAGGCCAGCCTGAGCTACACAGTGAAACCCTGTCTCAAATCTTACAGTGAGAAGAGTGGGTGGTGGGGCTTCATACATGGTAGGGAAGCCCTCTATTCCTGAGCTACACCCACAGCTCCACTGTGGTTCTCAGTGGTAAAAAAAGGTATCATGTAGTCAGGTGTGTTGGCACATGCCTTTCATTCCTGTACTCCTGAGGCAAAGACAGAAATTTCTGTGAGGCAGCCTGAACTACATATAGAGTTCTAGGACAGCCAGAGTTACATGGTGAGATCTTGTCTCATGAAAAAAAAAAAAAAAAAAAAAGAGAGAGAGATTGTTTCTAGGTGTTAGCAGGTCATTTCGAGACACCTGGAAAGGCTCCGAAGAACAGAGCACTAGACTCAGGGCACTGAAATAAGTAGGAACTGCTTCTCCCTGAAGTGTTTTTATTGTTAGACTTCATCCAAGAAGTGAACTTCAAATATTCATGTGAACTAGGCTGAAGTGACAGTATGTGCCTGTAAACCCAGAACTCAGAAACTGAGGTAGGAGGCGTTTGAATTCCAGGACAGACTTGGTACACAGTGAAACACCTTCTCAAAGCAAACAAATAAAACCAACAAAAAACAGAAACAAAACCCTCTAAACACTACCAATAAAGAGGAGGAGGGGCCGGGCGGTGGTGGTGCACGCCTTTAATCCCAGCACTCGGGAGGCAGAGCCAGGCGGATCTCTGTAAGTTCAAGGCCAGCCTGGGCTACCAAGTGAGTTCCAGGAAAGGCGCAAAGCTACACAGAGAAACCCTGTCTCGAAAAACCAAAAAAAAAAAAAAAAAAAAAAAAAAAAAAGAGGAGGAGGAGGGGAAGGTAGAGGGAGAGAGGGAGAGTGAGAGTGAGGAGGGGGAGAGAGGGAGTGGGGAGGGAGAGAGAGAGAGAGGAGAAAGGGGAGGAGGCAGCAGCGGAGGAGTTATGAAAGGTTGTGTTGTGAGCAGCCATGTGGGGGTTGGGAACAGAACCTGAGTCCTCTACAAGAACAAGTGTTCTTGACCGCAGAGCGACCTCTCAGTCCCCAGAAATCCAGAATCTTCAGAAAAATAGCCCAGGAATATGGGTAAGAAGCCTCTCCCCATGCAGAAGTGCCAATCGTAACTTAATATGCATAGATGCATAAAGCTGTGAAGTTCAGCAGGTATCTTAAGGCACCTTCAGGTAACCCTAGCAGAGTGCAGATAGTGTAATGAAAGAAATGACTTTTCTCACCTGGCACAAAGGTAGCTCTTAAATAAGCCAGCAAATGCCAGAGATTGTTTCTTCCAAAGCAGCGAGGATTTTCAAGAGGAAGTGACCTTCAGTGGAGAGTCAGCGTGGCTGTGCCTCATTTTTATGCATTAGGCCCTTGATTGAAGAATTGAAGCAACATGGACTCTCATGGTAGGGGGAGGGGGGCTCATGCAACACAGTATTTTCTTAATTCATCCACTAATGTGAATGCCTCAGTTGTTTGGAAGGAAGTCCTGACAAGGAGTGCACACATAGAGCCCTCGCTGGACTGTCCTGTGTAAAAGGTAAGGCTAAAATTGCAAGGGTTTACAACGATGGCTTTTACGCTTGTCTTCACCTGCTGAGGATTTGGTAAAGATGTTACAATTGTAATTTTTGTTTTGTTTTGTTTTGTTTTGTTTGTCGAGACAGGGTTTCACTGTGTAGCCCGGCTGGCTGTCCTGGAACTCACTCTGTAGACCAGGCTGCAGGCTGGCTTCAAACTCACAAAGATCCACCTGTCTGTCTCTGGGCTGGGACTAAGGGCTAAAGGTACCACCACACCTAGAATTTTTTTTTTGTTTTTTTTTTTGTTTTTTGTTTTTTTCGAGACAGGGTTTCTATGTGTAGCTTTGCGCCTTTCCTGGATCCCGCTCTGTAGACCAGGCTCGCCTCGAACTCACAGAGATCCACCTGCCTCTGCCTCCCGAAGTGCTGGGATTAAAGGCGTGCACCACCACCGCCCGGCCGAATTTTTTTTTTAAGACAGGGTCTCTGTAGCCCTGGATGTCCTAGAACTTGCTTTGTGGACCAGGCTGTGCTGGAACTCACAGAGATCCTCCTTCCTCCACATCTTGAGTGTTGGAATCAAATGCTGGCATCAGGATCCCCAGCCCAGGATGTTATTACTAAGCATAGGCGACTTGCAGCTCACACACACCCTAGCCCAGCATTTCCCAGGCCTATCTGAGCACAGCAATCATCCGGCAGCTCCCAACTCTGCCAGACCATGCTGGGTGCTGGGTTTCCAGGTTTGTGTCATCACAGAAGGCTGTGTTTAACTAGGACCATTTCAAAACAAGGGGTTGTGGATGCTAACCATTCTACCACTGAGCTCCCTTCTGTCGCTCCTTCTCCAGCCCTTTTGTTACTATTAACTAGAAATTTTATCAAATAGTAAATATTTAAATGGAGTTTTAACTCTTTTAATATACCCCTCACACACACACAAAATTACATGCTTGAAGGGCTTTTTTTTTCCCTTTCTGTGTAGCCCTGCCTGTCCCGGAACTTGCTCTATAGACCACATTGGCCTTGAACTCAGAGATCTGTCTGCTTCTGGCATTAAAGGTGTGTGTTACCATGCCTGGCTCAACAGAACTTTTCTTTTAATTAAAAATATTTCATTCTGCCGGGCGGTGGTGGCGAATGCCTTTAATCCCAGAGCCAGGAGGATCTCTGTGAGTTCGAGGCCAGCCTGGGTTACCAAGTGAGTTCCAGGAAAGGCGCAAAGCTACACAGAGAAACCCTGTCTCGAAACCCACCCACCACCACCCCCCCCAAAAAAAAAATTCATTCTGCCAGGTGGTGGCAGCACATGCCTTAAATGGGTGAAAACAGGAAGGCTTAAGATATATAATCCAATCACAGAATTCATTTAGTGCCCTTGCAAGTGCATCTATATTCTTTTGACAGCCTCTCCTGGGAAGTAAGGCTGGTTACCTGCCTTGGACTCCCAAGATTGAACCATGCAATACTACACAGAGGTAGTCTATATAACCCTTTAATGCATGTGCTAGCTCATTACTAAAACTAACCAGACAACCATCTAGGACATACAAGAAACCTCTCAGCTCCAATTTGTAGTTGACTTCTCAAAAATTTTTTTCTTCACGTTTGGGTGTTTTGCCTGCATATATATACATCTGTGCACCATGTCTGTGCTGGTACCTGGGGCCGGAAGGCCTCAGATCCCTGGAACTGGAGTTACAATTGTGAGCCGTCACCTCTCCAGCCCTGTTGTAGTTGATTCTTATTTATCAATCCCCTTATTGGCTACTTAGAACGTTTGCATAAGCTAGTTTAACAGTCTAAGTGACTAAATTCTCCCATGCAGATGGAAAGATGCTGCTATATAATGCTAAATGTCTTCAAGTTAGTCAGGTGAAATGTGAAACACCACAGTACAATGCCATTTACCCACAAGCAGATATTATATTTTAATTAAAAAACCACAAACATACAGAAGCACTCTTATCAGCAAATACACTGAACAATAAAAAATAGATTTTTTCTTCTTTGCCTCAAACTCCTAGTTTTTACAAATAGAAACATTAATTCAGAATCATCTCTGGAAACTTTACAAAAATATTAAGTCTAGGACTCATTGAAAAAAAAAGGCTGCAGTGGGGTCGGGACCAGAGGACCTTTTGTTATGTGAAGGTGTATGGTAATTTTTGACAGTTCTGGGTACTGAAGACAGGACCGCGCATGTGTTAGCAGAGTGTTATACCACCAAGCCCAGGACTGAAGTTTGGCTTTTCAAGACAGATTCTTACTGAACTCCAGGCTTCCTTCAAGCTCATGCCTCTCTGGCCTTGGCTTGAGTATTAGGGATGTAGCTGTGCATACCCAATCTTGGCCAACTTTGTTTGTCTGTTGAGACAAGGTCTCACTACGTAGTTCTGGCTGGCCTCAACCCACACAGATCTGCCTATCTCTACGTCCCACAGTGAGTGCCACCATACCTTGTCTAAGTATTCTTGAAAAGCTCTTAGGGTAACCCTGATGGTTCCTTCAGGCCAAGGAACCTGATTTTAGTTTGAGTGGGCCACTTGGGGTTTTTTGTCTTTGGGTGGGTTGGAAGATTTCCTGGGAGTAAAGAACTTGGCCTCTGGCTTTCTGATTTCCCGCACATCTCTTTTTGTCTTCTTCCCAGAGGCCCCAGGCCCTAAAGCTTCTGGGGTCTCCGTAGATGGTAGGGCCTTCCTTTTCTTGCCCTGAAGTATATTTGGATCAGGTCTCTTTTTTGGAGCTTTTTTCCCTGTGACATTTTCTTGCATCTAGAACAACAAAGAACAAGATTTCACAATCGAACTTAAGGAGCCACAATTCTGACTGTAACCCTGTAAGTGTAACCTCGGAATGGTGAAATGAGGAATGGCTTTCTATTGTCAGACATTTGTTTTCTGTCTTTTTTTTTTTGAGACAGGGTCTCCCCTGGCTGGAACTCATTATGCAATCCAGGCTGGGGTCAGCTCCTGCTTCAGCCTGAATTACAGGCACATACAGGTTACTGTTTGTTTCTGAGATAAAATTTCTCTGTGCAGTTCTAGCTGGTCTTGAACCTGCCTCCTGAGTGCTGGGAGCAAAGGCGTGCCCCACCACCTCCTGGCTGTTTTTTTTTAAGTTGCCTGGTATGGTGACACAAATTTGTAATCCTAATACTTTGGAGGTAAGCCTGGGCTAACATAGCAAGACTCTGTCTCAAAAACAAAAACCTTAAACCAGTATGCTGTACTGTGCCAGCAGCAGACACACCCTGTACTTATGTGTTCAGAGTGCACTGAGGGGCCACATGGATTGACCACTTTATGTACCTGGTACAGTGAATACCCACATATGTGAGATATACTTCTAGAAGGTACCCTGTCATAAAGTAACACAGGCCTTTTACTCAAGATACTCCAGGATAAAGTAAATCAGTATCTGCCTTTCTGATGAAAACTTCCATCACTTAGCACTTTTTGCCTGATGCATACTAGCTACTAATACCCACAAAAATACCTTCACATTGTCTTTGTCTGGCGTTTCTCCTATTGGTACCAGCTGTGGGATTGTTTCGTCACACTCGTCTGTCCCTTCGGGTTGTGCTTTTCCTTTGCTGGTCTTTTTCTTCTGGGATCTTGGGGCCTTCACGGGAGCATTGCTGGTTTCACGTGCTAAGTCATCTTGAGTTAGAAGAGATGCAGCCTCCTTGGATTTTTTCTTTGACATTTTGTTTTTCTTCTTCAGCTTTTCTTTTTCATGCTTCATTTTTTTCTTTAGTTCCTACCAATACCAGGTAACAGTTGAGCAGGAAAAACATACACAGAAAACAGATGACAGACGAAGAAGCTGCATCCTTTTCCCATGCAAACAGAATGCCCCATTTCCAAGCACTTAAACCCTCGTTCTACTTGTTTGGGGGGTAACAGGTGTTTCAATGTGGAGCCCAAGCTGGTTGGTCTTTAACTTAAACCTCTCCTACATACCTGGACATAACAAAACTGACATGCTCTACCACAACTGGCTGTCTACCTCGACTTTCAGCTGTACATGCACATACACATGGCAGTTGAAACCTGAGACAGTAACATCAGAATGTTAGTACATGCTTGTAATCCTAGCTACCTGGGAGGCTGAGGCAGGATGACAGCAAATTCAAAGGCCAATTTGGTCTACCTACATACTAAAGTTAAGACTTAGACTCTATCTCCAACAAAAACAAAGAATTGGGGACAGTTCAATACCCATCATCAAAATGCATGCATGCCACTGAGGGGTGAAGGGTAAAGGAGAAAAATCAAACCCTAGTCCTTACACTAAGGAAGCAGAACCCATGCCCACTAGCCCTGGCTTGGTCCGAATTACTATTGATCCACCTATCTTTTAAGTAAGTGTGTATGTGCACACCACAGTCAACTGAGGCTCTTCAGGAGCCAAGCCACTTTCTTCTTTTTTTGGTTTTTGATACAGGGTTTCTGTGTAGCCCTGGCTGTACTTGAACTCAGAGCATGTGCCACCACCACCACCACCACCCAGCTTGCCACCCACTTTCTTGTTGGGATCTGGGACTTGACGATCTGGCTACACTAGGCTGACTGGCCAGAGCCCCACTGGATCCATCTTTCCGTACTTTCAAGGCTTCTGCCACACAGGTAAAATGCCAATTACTCTTGTACCTTTAACTGTACCTTTTTACTTTTTTTTTTTTTTTTTTTCTTCCAGACAGGGTTTCTGTGTACCCCTGGCTGTCCTGGAACTCACTATATAGATCAGGCTGGCCTCGAACTCAGAGATCCACCTGGCTCTACCTCGTAAATGCTGGGATTAAAGGCCCAGCCTGTTTCTTTATAGACTGTCAACTGCAGTGATAAAGAACTGGAATGTTCTAATTGCCAGTTGGAATCATCCTTCAATGGCTATGGGAAGCCCCACCCTAAATTTAGGTAGTAGGTTCTAAGAGCAACCAAGATAACAAAGAGCATGTAGGAAGGAGGAAGCACGCTATCTGTAGAGCTGATTCCCCCAGCTGCTGCTATCAAAGCCCCCACAGCTGTCACCAGGTTGGGAGGAGTGCTAGAGCACTTAGCAGATGCCCAAGCATCTCACTGCCAGCCAACTACGGAGACAACCAGCTGTAGTATCAAAAGGCTTGCTCTTTATATTGTTAGACTGCGCTTTCAAGTTTTAAAAAAGTTAGAAAGCTAGATGAGGACCCAGGCATGGTGGTCACACCTTTAATCCCAGCACCACCAGAGGCAGATGGATCTCTGTGAGTTCTGGTCTACATAGTGAGACCCTGTATAAAAAAAGCAATAAACAGACAAACAAAGAGCCAATAGAAATTTTAGCTGGGTGGTAGAAACACAAACCTTTAATCCCAGCACTCAGGAGGCAGAGGCAGGTGGATCTCTGTGAGTTTGAGGCCAGCCTGGTCTACAGAGTGAGTTCCAGGAAAGGCGCAAAGCTACACAGAGAAACCCTGTCTCAAAAAACTAAAAAACAAACAACCAACCAACCAAAACAAAAAACACAAACCTCTGTTTTACCCAGCAAATGCAGCTCTAAAGTTACCAGCCTGCTTCTCTGGCAGCTGCCCAGCTGTTTAGCCCTCAGTCTGGCAAGAATTCTTTAGGCTATGTCGCTGCCGCCAAATACAGCTTTTAATTAAACCTCTATTGTTCTATTTACCAGTAAGAGAGTTAAAGACTGAGGTGAACTCTGGGGTTGAATAGCAACTAGCTGACCTCCCTTTGCAGGAGGCATCTCGGAAAGAGCTCTGTGTCCTTCCGCTCTACCAGAGGAACTCACACTCCACCAAGTCCCTCGCTACTACTTCCGTGTCTCTACCGTCTTACAGACACCCTCGGATTCTCTATGATTACTTTCATCAACTAGTTGCTAACTTGGCCTCTTGACCCAAGGTTGATTTTAATTAACACAAATGCAAATTCGGGGTTCACAGTGTGATCAAATGTCCCACAACAGACAACTCAGAAAAGAATGAAGTACGTATGGTGGTTTGAAATAAGAGGCTCTTCTAGTTTAAATACTTAGTCCTTAGGGCATGGCCCTATTCAAAAAGTTTAGAACATAGGGCCTTTCTGGAGGAAGTGTATCACTGGGAGTGGGCAGCGGTGGTGCACGCCTTTAATCCCAGCACTTGTTAGGTAGAATGTTAGGCGGATGTCTGTGAGTTTGAGGCCAGCCTGGTCTATAGAGGGAATTCAGGGCAGGCTCCAAAGCTACACAGAAAAACTGTCTTAAAAAACAAAACAAACAAACAACCACCCAAACAACAACAAAAAAAGAAAACAAAAGCCTACACCAAGCCCAGTGTCTTTCTTCCTGCTGCAGGTGGATCTGGATGCAGACCTCTCAACCCCTCTAGCACCATATTTGCCTGCATGCTGCCATGCTCCCCGCCATGCAGATAATAGACATTTAAACCTCTGAACTGTAAAGCCAGCCCAATTAAATGCTTTCAGAGTTGCCATGGGGGGCGGGGGCTGGGGAGATGGCTCAGTGGTTATGAGCACCCACATGCCATCTCACAAATGCCTGATGTCCTCTTCTGGTGTGCAGATGTACATGCTGACAAAGTACCCATATGAATGAATGAATGAATGAATAAATCAATCTTAAAAAAAAAGTTGCCATGGTTGTGGTGTGTCTTCACAGCAGCAGAACACTAAGACAACATGTAACTTCTATAAACAAAGACATGAAACAACACCAAAATTAAAGACTCAGTAGAAGCAATTAACAGTGAAAAGAATTCACAAATTATACTATTCTAAAACAATATTAATCTCCACGTCAACTTTCTGTCATTCTGTTTTGGAAACAGCATCTGCAGTACTAAACCCATAAATCAAAACTAAGTTGGGGGCTGGGGAGATGGCTGAGTTGGCAAAGGGTTTCATGCAAGCACAAGGATCCAAACTCAATCCCTGCCACCCATATAGAAAGATGGGTGCTATGATTGGTACCTGTAATCTTAATTGTGGGTGGGTGAATGAATAGACAGGAAGATACTTAGAGCTCTTGGCCAGCTCGTCTCGCCAATCAGTGACCTTCACCGTAAGATCTTGTCTCAAAAATTTAGGTAGGAAAGCAATGAGGGAAGACACTCAAAACACATTCACAATGTGTTGTCAGCTGGGTGGTGGTGGCACAAGCCTTTAATCCCAACACTCGGGCAGGGGCAGAGGCAGAGGCATAAGCAAGTGGATCTCTTTGAGTTCAAGGACAGCCTGGTCTAGAGAGCAAGTTCCAGGATAGCTACACAGAGAAACCCTGTCTCCAAAAACCAAACCAAACTAACAAAAAAGAGATGGCTTAGTGCTCTTCCAGAGGACCTAGGTTCAATTCCTAGCACCTACAGGGCAGCTCTTAATTAACTGTAACTCTAATTCCAGGTGATCTGACACTCTCAAAGATGTACACGCAGGCAAAAGATCAATGCACATAAATAAACCTGAACTTTCCCCCAGAGAACCCACCTGCCAAGCACATGCCTTACCATGTCTTACCACTGAGCTATGGTCTTAAATTGATTTAAAACTGAGTCTTAAAATAAAACTGAGTCTTGTAACATAGCACAACTGAACTTACTATGGCAGAACAAGACTCTGAACTTGCTATGTGCTCCCTTGGCTACATTTCATTGTTATTACTATTGTTGTTATGTTTTTTGAGACAGGGTTTCTCTGTGCAGCCCTGGCTGTCCTGGAACTAACTCTGCAGACCAGGCTAGCCTCAAACTTATAGACTTGCCTCCCTTTCCTCCCAAAGGCATGCCCCACCACCACCTGGTTTATATTATACTTTGTTATGTCCACCCAATATTTTAACTTATACTAACCTTTCTCCTCACGCTACGGAAGGATAGGATCTTCTCTCCCTGGCATGTGACAAACGAGGAAAAGATAGGAAGGGAAACTGACTTCTCAGTTTTCAGGAACAAGAGTTTCACACTCTGCCATTTCTGAAACAAAGAAATAATGTCATCTACACATACACTGCTGTTTCTTTTAAATGTTAAAGACTTATGCTTGCCATACTGTACCTCTGGTAATTTTTCTGAAAGCATTTCTGAGACAGCCAGGATGTTTTCAATGACATGCTGAGTCTCCATTCCAGTGTGACCAACACGTACAGTACTAGAAGTTAATGAATAACAATTGTTAACTTTTTGATTTTAAAACTCCATTCCGTGAAGTAAAACTCCACCGTGCTGAAAAAATCACACAGGTGAACAATGAGGTGACTTGGGACGTAAAGGAACTTGCCACACAAGCCTGACAACCTGAGCTCCAGCCATGGAAGCCGAGGGTGGGAGTTCTAGCTCAGTGGACTCACTCAGTGCATTAAGAGAAATGACCCCAGAAACTGCCCTGACACCCACAATGCTGGTCATCAAAGCTGTTCTGAGCAGAATCATCCAAAAGGGTCACTGCTACTTCATAGTGCTCATGCCAATCTACACGGGTCCTTCTCCAGTAAAGAGTTCCCGCCTCTCACGAATAACATACTTTATCAAGACCAAGCCCATCCCCACAGCTAAGGGACAGGAACAGACAATGACTGGGAAGCTCAGGAGGCTCCTGTAGCACTGGGCCTGCCTGCCTGCCAGCCCACTCCCTCCCCAGAGGTTCACTGTGGTGGCATTTTGTGGAATGTCAGCAGCAGCTCTTTCTAGCTCCTTTTTCTCTAGTCACAGAGTTGTTGGTGCAGGGGAAGAAAGAAGACAGGAAGCCACTGTGCCAAGCAGAGAGAACATAAATAATTCAAGAAACTCAAACTCACTATGCAACACAGGCTACCCTCAAACCAGAGGCCCCCTTGGCTCAGCATCTGTGGTAGGAGCATGTGAGCCATTATATTTGCTATCTCCAACCTTCTCTGTGACTGTGACATCAGCCTATAACCAAGGAAGGAGTAGGAGGCCAGACCCAATGAGAACTCTTCTTAGTTACTTTACTGAACCAATCAAGGGGCTTCCCTCTTGTAGGCAGGAGGCACACACCAACTGTCATTGATGAAGATGTAAGGCTGGAAAGCAATCACTATCCTTACTTTAAATTAAAAAAAAAAAAAAATCTGGGCATAGTAGCACAAATACCTTTTTTTTGGGGGGGGGGGAAGAGGGGGAGGCTGGCTTTTAATCCCAACGTTCAGTGTAGAGGCCAGAGGATCTCTATGAGTTCCAGGCTAGAAAAATTATATACTGAGACCCTATGACAAGAGAATTTTATTACATTTTATTGAGACAGGGTTTAAGTATATAACCTTAGCTGACCTGGAATTCTCATGTAGACCAAGTTTGCCTTTGACTCAGAGATATAACCACCTCTGCCTTCTCAGTGCTAGGATTAAAGGAATGTGCCACTATGCCTGGCTTATTTTAAATTACGTGTGTACGTGTGTACGTGTGTGTGTGTGTGTGTAAAATTACAGGTGGTTGTAAGCCACATCTAACATGGGTGCTGGGAACTGTATTTGAGTTTGTATTTATCTTATGTGTGTGTGTTGTTGGAATGTCACAGTGTGTGGATGTCAGAAGACAACATGCAGGTCTTAGTTCTCTCCTACCATGTGAGTCCTGGGGGTCAAAAACAAGTTCCCATGCTTAGTGGCCGGTGCCTTAAACATGAACTGTCATGTTGACTCCAAAGGTCTTTTCCTTAGCCTAGATGTAAGGCTGTACCTAGTTCAGGACCCTGGGTGAGAATGAAACAAAGGGATGTAGCTACTTCCTCCTAGCTGAAACATGCCTCCAACAAGTCTGCATAGGTATGTGACAGAAGAGGCTCTTCC
Source organism: Peromyscus eremicus (assembly GCF_949786415.1). Lineage (NCBI taxonomy): Eukaryota > Metazoa > Chordata > Mammalia > Rodentia > Cricetidae > Peromyscus > Peromyscus eremicus. The sequence goes on along the minus strand of NC_081423.1, from coordinate 3,771,392 downwards.
CTAAGGCTGTGTAAGCAGCAGACACCTTCTATGGAGTTGCCTAGAGCTGGACCCCAGTGGTACAGAGCCTTCAGTGACACAGCCACTTCTGCCAGACAAGTTTTGGCACGTGATGTCACCAGCGCAGCTCTAAGCTGCTTATCAAGACAGACTCGTAGAATCATTTCTTCGTTCTATGGTTGGTGTCCCACCTGGGGTGAATACACATTTGTTCACATCTATCTACCCAGGAAAATCAGACAATGATGACAACGAACTTACTAAAGTTACTTCTGAAAGAATTTTTCTTAGGAGCCGTGTGTGTGTGTGTGTGTGTGTGTGTGTGTGTGTGTGTGTGTGTGTGTGTCTGTCCTGGAACTCAGAGATCCACCCAAAGCTACGCACCATCACCACCTGGCATTTCTTAAGGTTTTAATAGAAGGACCTGGTTTCATTAACACCACCCTTTAAAGAAATAAATGGATTCAGTTACCATGACATGTAAAGTTTCAAAAGGTACACACAGATGTTCTTCTTGTTACCTGCAAGAACCATGTCTGGAGATGTTTAAGACGGTCCCTGTGATACAGCGGTCAATCTCTTTGGACAGATTCTTGGCCAGAAGGTTTACAGGTACTGGAACTCTATAAAACACAGATATCAGAACACACACAAAAAACCCCATACCACTCAAGTCCAGTCACTACAAATAAACTTACTTCTTCCTCTGATAGAAATGCCTTCCTATGTGTGTGGGCAAATGACGTCTAATTCTTTCATCAGTAATGAAGACGTCAAAGCTACCTAGGAGGCGGAGCTTGGCTTCATAGGCTTTATATTCTGTTTTTAAAGTTTTAAAAGGGATAATCTAGAAAAGAGAAACGAGCAAAATCATAAAACATTAAGAACTTGAAACAAGAGAAGAAATATTTAACACTTCCCATTCAGGTCGGTTCTAGAGCCACACCCCTCTCAGTTTAGTGAATCCCTGAGCACCTCAAATGTGCCAGACACTGCCAAATGCTGGGGACCGGGACTGGAGTACAGTATTTTAAGGTGTGCTACCTTTTTTTTTGTTGTTGTTTTTGTTTTTTTGAGACAGGAGCTGTCCTGGAACTTGCTTTGTACACCAGGCTGGCTTTGAACTCACAGAGATCCGCCTGCCTCTGCCTTCTAAGTGGTGGGATCAAAGGCATATGCCACCACTGCCCGACATGGTGTGTTACTTTTGTTTATGTTGCATTTGTTTAACTCTGTGAAGCTGTGTTACTGTGCCTGTGTAAAACACCTGTTGGTCTAAGAACTGGCCAATAGCAAGACAGGAGAAAAGACAGGTGGGGCTGGCAGGGAGAGAGTATATATAGATATATATATATAGAAGAGCATATATAGAAAACTGGGAGAAGATCTAAGATGGAGGAACCAGACACCCAGCTACATAGCAAGCCACACAGTATGAGTAACATTACAGAAGTTAGAGAATGGGAAAAGCCCAGAGGAAAAGGGTAGACGGGATAATTTAAGACAAGGAACGCTGACTAGAAACTAGGCCAAGCTAAGGCCAGGTATTCGTAATTAAGCTTCTGTGTGATTTATTTAGGAGCTGGATGGTGGGCCCCCCAAAATGAGCAAAGATCTCCAACAATACAGAACAAAACCGCAGTATGTAGGCCAGATCGAGAAAGAGATGACATAACCTGTTTCTTAGGAGTCTCAGGTTGGAGAATGCTAACTTTGAGGCTGACTTGGCAATTGAGCAAGATGCTATCTCAAAACAAAGTGAAACAGGGGCTGGAGAGATGGCTTATTGGTCAAAGAGCATTGGCTGCTCTGACAACGACCTCAGTTTGATTCTCAGTACCCACACAGTGGCTGACAGCCATGTGGACCTCCCTCCAATTCCAGGGAATCCAAAACTCTGCCCTGCCCCTCGTGGGTATATGCACTTACCAGGTGCACAGACACATGCAGACAAAACAACCAGACACATTTTTAAAAAGCAAATGTATTTGGGATGGGGGTGGGGAGGCAGCACCTGGTGCATACCTTTAATACTATCCTGGAATTATTTAATCCCTCTAATGAACGAGGATTTTTGAGTTGGAGGCCAGTTTGATCTACACTGCAAGTTTGGGATAAAGCATTAGCCTAGCATATGTAAGAATCTGGATTCAATTCCTATTACCAGGAGAAATAAAAGAGAATCAGAGAGTAATAAAACACATAATCACAAAACAGAGCCAGAGGCAGACACACGGCGTCTACAAGTATGGAGGGATTGACACAAAAAACTATCTTTCTAAGTAATGTGCAATGGGACTACAGACGGCCCAGCAGTTCAGAGCTCCGACTGCTCTTACAGAGGACACAAATCCAATGCCCAGCACCTATGGAAGTAACCTTCTGCAACTTTAGTTGCAGGAATTGCATGCCCCCCCCCCCCCACCGCCTGCCCCTGCCCTCCTTAGCTACTGCACTCAAGACAATTAAAATTAAGAAATAAAATCTGGCCGGCGGCGGTGGTACACGCCTTTAATCCCAGCACTTGGGAAGCAAAGCCAGGCGGATCTCTGTGAGTTCAAAGCCAGCCTGGTCTACAGAACAAGATCCAGGACAGGCACCAAAACTACACAGAGAAACCCTGTCTTGAAAAACCAAAAAGATATAAAATCTGACATGCATTTAGCTTTTCAGCCACAAATCAGAATAGCCCCTTCATCATAAGCAAAATGTAATACAGCCAACCAAAAACCATGACAATTAGATTAAAAAGAGAAAAACAGGAGCTGGAGAGATGGCTCAGCAGTTTAGAGCACTTGCTGCTTTTTGAAGGACCTGGGTTTTATTTCCCAGCATCCATCAGGCAGCTCACAACGACTTGTAACTCTAGCTCCAGGGGATTTGACACCCTCTTCTGGCCTCCAAGTATACCTGCATCCACATAGTACATATATGTAAGCTTACAAACACACACATACCCATAAAGAAATAAACTAAAATCAAAAACAGACCTAAAAAAAAAAAAAAAAACCCATAAAATATAGCAGTGTATCATATTTCATTTCAATTAGATCTCTGGAAGGACTTCAAAGTAGTAACAAGATTCCTACCTGAGAGATGCTATTAACTCCATGCTTTTTCAAAAGCTTTTTATAGAAACACTCTGTCTGTTCAGGTGATTCACAGTCATCTTTGGTAAACAAACAGACTTCTGACGAATCTGATAGAATACTATGAGGCAAAGCCCTGTAAAACATGACAAAAGACAAGGAACAAAGCATTATTCCAGAGAATGTGTATTATCCAAAACATACACATTTTCATTTAAAATGTTTTGGGGGGGTGTGGGTTCAGAGGACAACTTTCTGGAACTGGTTCTCTCCTTCTACCATGTGCACCAAGAGATTTGAACTCCAGTCACTAAGCCTGGTGTCATGCATCTTTACCTGAACCACTCTGTCAGCCCCAATTAGCCACACTTTGATTTTTTTCCTACTTAGCAAATATTGCTCTGAATAAAAGCAAGTTAAGTGTGGTGATGGTATGCCCATAATTCAAGCTTTAAGAGACAAAGGAAGGAATGCCAAAAGTACCAGGCTAGCCCCCCCCCCAAATCAATTTAAGACAGGTAGGGGATGAACAGAGAAAAAAGGACCTCCAGTAAGTGACAGAAATCGCCAATGTGAAAAATGGAACAAAGATATGGGAATAAAAGATGCAAAGAGAGGGCCGGGAATGTAGCCCACTGGAAGAGCAGTTACCTAGCACAGGAAAGACCTTGGTTCCACCCCCCAGGGAGATAGCTTAAAGTATTTACTGTACAAACAAGGATCCATGTTCATCCCCTGAACCACATCAAGGAGAAGTCTGGTGATAAGCACTAGTTATCTCAGGGAAGGTGAATGATTACAGGAGGATCCACGGGGCTCAGTGGTCAACTAGTCCACCTAGTTGGTGAGCTCCAAGCAAATGAGACCTGCCTAAAAAGGGGGCGGATGATGCTCCCAAGGATGTCCTCTCGCCTCCATGCTCATGTGCTCATATACCTGAAAACATGTTTACGGACATATATGTTAAAACAATGTGGGGGCTGGAGGAATGGCCCAGGGGACCCAAGTTCGGTTCCCAGCACCCACACAGCCGTTCACAACCATCTGTAACCTCAGTTCTAGGGGATCTGATCCTCTTCTGATTCCCACAGGCTCCTGTACACACATAAATATTTGGGAATCAGAAATGTCTTTCCTTTCTAAGCCTCAGTGAGAAAAACAAACTATACTCCTACATACTACTTTGATAAGCACAGCAAGCAGGTTATCACACAATCTACATTGACATTTCGTCCAGTAACAAGTTTCAGAGTGGCCACAAATTATTTTTTCTCAGTAAAAGGCTCTCAAATCTTGCTCAGGACCAACTTACATTAACATGTTTATTTGTATTCTTTTTCCTTCTAAATCTGCCAACTCTACATCAGAGAAATCTGACCCAACATAGCTAAGAAGAATATAAATACTTATGGGCAGGCCGGATGAATCAGTGGGTAAAGACACATGCTTGATGCCAAGCCTGACAACCAGAGCTCAATTCCAGGACCAACATGGTAGGAGAGAAATTATATTTATTCTCTGACTTCCACATGTGTGCACCTAACTAAGCCAACCCCCCCACAATTAAATGCAACTTAAAAAAATATTTTTATTTATTTAATTTCAAGACACGGTTTCTGTGTAGCCCTGGCTGTCTTGGAACTGAACTGCTCTGTAGACCAGATTGTCTTTGAACTCAGAGATCTGCCTGCCTCTGCCACATCTGGTTCTAAAAATATCTTATAAAAGAATAGAGGGATGTAAAGGAGACAGGGCTCCCAAGCAGGTTCAAGGGCACTCAGCAGTTAAATGCATTTGCTGCTTTCCCAGATGATCTGATTTCAGTTTCCTGTACTCACACTGGGCTGCTCAAAACTTGTGTCTCCAGTTCCAGGTGATCTGACACGTTCTTTTGGCCTCTGCAAGCACTGGACATATGTGGTACACATTCACATACAAGGCTGGCCTGGTGGTGGACACCTTTAACCCCAGCATTCAAGAGGCAGAGGCAAATCTATTCCTTTGAGGGCCAGGCAAGCCTTTGTAATGGGACCCCCACCCTCCCAAAAGGAAGAAAAGCCAAAAAATCTAAACAGATAAATTAGAACTTACACTCGGACCCGCAGTTCTTTCTCTGGAATTTTCCATAATATCACCATTAGAAACAAATTCTCATTCTCATTCAAAAGTAACTCATTATTCTTTTTTCTTGACTTGGAGTGTGCAAACAGAACTTCCACTGCTTTTCTAATCTGCAGACAGAAATAAGTCAATTTTCTCAATTTAGGCCAACCGTTGCTCCCATGTGTATACACACACGCACACACAAACAAACATATTTGTTTCCTTTGCTCCTCTTTTTACTGGGCAAATATCCATCAGCATATTGGGCTCTTTGAATTTGTACTCAGCGCAATTTAAGAATCCATCAAAAACACCCAAGTCCCTGCTTCTGGGATCTGTTCATAAGGTGTCCTTTCTACTTAAAGAGAACAGGCTATAACCGATGCTTCCTTCTGCCCTCCACGAGAGAAGGAACAGTCAGGAAAAGTGCACAGTGCTCGGAGGAGTTATTGAGCATCATGTGCCCGGCCCTGAGCACGCTACTTTTCACACGTGCACGTACAAATGTCCTGTAATCCTGCAGAACTGAGCGCAGAGGAGCCCCCTTTCAACAGGGAGCAAACAGGCCATAGGCCTGAGGAAGCAAGCCCGCCGCGGTGCGTTTTCAGAGACCTTCCTCGGCCTCCGGGGCGCCCACCCAGTCTCGGGCCCGCTCTGGATTTCCAGGCCTCTCGCTCCGCACCCTGTGCCTCACGCGGGCCCTAACTACTCTGCTTCCGGATCGCTGACCCCCAAATCACTCGCCTGCTCTTTGTCCAGATGTTCCAGATCGGCCGGGGTCGCTCGCACGGCGGTCGCCGTGTCGGCCAAGTCCGGGGAAGAGGAGAACGCTGAGGCCTCCATGACTCTGCCTCGTGCAGACCCCAGGAGCTAGGAATAGCTGCGCACGCGCAGGCCAGAGGCCCGGAACCGGAAACCAAAGGGTAGGGCCAACAAGGGGAGGAGTCTCCGCGTCATTTCCTGAAGGACGCGCTATTCGACACACGGGCTTCCTTGCCGGGTAGTTTTTGGTGAGGAGCCTGCGCCGCTTCTTCCGTCCGGCTCTTCCTCGGGCGCCAGGTCTATGCAAGCCCTGTCGCTCTTCCCCGGAGGACAGCGGGAGAGAGCCCTGTCCTCAACCCCGTGCCGTCCCCTGAAGAGCAGGAAGCCGTGGCTCCTCCACCCCGTTGTGGCTTCGGGCGTCGTTTTCCCCAAATTGGTGGTGTTCCGGTGAAACACTGAGGAACCGCGAATCCCAGGCGTGGGAGGAACGAAAAGATGAGTCGGTCTCTGAAGCGTCGGCTCAGGTAAGCCCTGGACTACCAATTGGTGTCAAGGCGGGATAACGCGGAGGGGAATACTCCAGAATGTCTCCTTTCTACTTCTCTCCCTCTCGCAGAGGACACCACCTCCTAGAACCTCCCAGGACTGTTAAAGCATACTTTATTTTTTTCCTCTTTACGAATAGATACAATTGAGTTCTCTTTTTAAATTAGTTAAGCCGGGCGGTGGTGGCGCACGCCTTCAATCCCAGCACTCGGGAGGCAGAGCCAGGCGGATCTCTGTGAGTTCGAGGCCAGCCTGGTCCACACAGTGAGTTCCAGGACAGGTTCCAAAGCTGCACAGAGAAACCCTGTCTCGGGGAGGGAAAAAAAAAAGAGTAGTTGCAGAGCGTACCCATTGTTCTTACCTCGCCTCATAACATAGTATCTTTGAGGTTGTTCTTGTACCGGAAGCTCTGAATAATACCATGAGTTTTTATTTTGTTTTGTTTTGTTTTTTGAGACAGGGTCTCTCTATTATGCAGTTCTGGATGTCCTGGAACTCTGTCTGTAGACTAGGCTGGCCTAGAACTCACAGAGATTCTCTTGCCTCAGGCTCCCAAGTGTTGAGGTTAAAGGCATTCGCCAACACGCTCCACTTACTTTATTTTTTTAGTCACGATCTTGCTGTTTAGCTCAGGTTGTCCTGAAACTTCACGCAGTCCTTCTCCTCTACGTCGCAGATGCTAGGATTACGAGAGTTGACCGAGTTTCCCCCTACCACCACTTTGTACCAGCACAGCTACATTTTTTGAGACCTGAAGAAAGGGGAGTAGAATGTTCTCCATTGTCAGTAGTTTGCCAAAAGCACTCCTTCTATGAAAGAATAATGTTCTGCTAGTGTCTAATAAGGATCTTGTCTTAAGTCAATTTGTAAAAGACATTTTGAAAAAAGTCATTGGCACCTACGTCTACTTGTCTGTTTTAGAATCTAGTATAAGATGGATTTTTAGCATATTGTAATTGTAGTGAATTGTTACATTCGCTTGAGATAACCAGGCTTCCTAATACACTCTAAAGAGCATTCATTGGTGGTATAAGGTGTTCTGCTGCCTGAATGCAAGTTTGAGAACCAGACCTTTGTGTTTTTTTGGTTTTTTTTAAGAGATTTATTTTATTTTAAGTGTATGGGTGTTTTGCTTGTGTGTGTATCTGTGGACCACATGTGTGTGGTGCTGGTGGAGGCTCTAGGGTGTTGGATCTAGAACTAGAATTACAGATGGTTGTAAACCACCATGTGGGTGCTGGGAATCAAACCCAGGTCTTCTGGAAGAGCAACAAGTACACTCAACTGCTGGGCCATGTCCAACCTCATGCACCATACTTTTGAGCCAAGGAAATGGCATGAAGGTGTTTGGAAACAGTAAGTGACTAAAGCCAGAGAATTGCAAAATGGAGCGATGGGATATGAGGGTTGAAAAACTGACAAAGTAACTAGTTATCTAACTATGGTTACACTTGAGAGAAATCATAAGAATACTAATAGCAAAGGAAAAATGGTGGATTATGCTTTAATAAAGTTAATCTAATTGTGGTATTGAAGGGGAAAGAGCTGACACTGATCTGATATTCCTACTCCCAAGT